>NC_056735.1:1452682569-1452825069 GCF_019279795.1 Protopterus annectens
AATTTAGACTGTGAAAATCACTTGTCTGGGGTGGATTTGATGATTTTAGATTGGGCTTGACAATGACTATTTTCTATTGGGGTAGACTGGCAGATACCAGATTCACTTATGAGGCAGGAAAGTTTACATTAGCTAATAAAATGAAATTAGTGAAGCATGGTACTTGAGTCTTAAGTTAATTATTTAGTGCAGTGCTGTTTAACCTTTATGATATGGAGGTTACTTATTAGATTATTATGGGGGCTGCAACACCATTCTCCAAACTATATCTACTTTTTGAGTCTACCTGAAGGTTGGAGTATGTACTACTTCCTAGTCAATGAGCCTCTGATCCTTCTGCAATGAACCAGAATAAATAAATATACACACTTTCATATCGTACAGACAACAGCTTGGTTGTTAATAAGTTCATAGGTTCAGTTGTTAAGTTTAAGATGGCCTTACCTGAAGGAAGTTATTATAGCAATAACCCATGCCTGGGTGTGGGTAATGCTGGATTTACCCACGGTTGGTGTGGTTTGGTCATGAGGGCGAAGCCCGAGTGGCCAAACAAAGCCAACCGTGGGTAAATCCAGCATAACCCACACCCAGAAGTGGGTTATTGCTATTATACAATGACATTATTTAAGAATAAAAATAATTACTTTTCTTAAATAATGGCATTGTATAATGCCTTCTTGCTGCCCTTCCACAGCTGTCTGGTATTCTGCGGCAGTTCTGATGTACTGCGCATGCGTATGCCTACACAGTACATCAGAGCTGTGGGCAAAAGCAATGGAGAAAGCAAGATCTCCGTTGCTTTTTAAAACTGTTTCGCTATGTTAAATGGGTTTAACATAGCGAGACAGCTTTAAAAAAAGCAACAGAGAATCTCTGTTGCTTTTTAAAACTGTTTCGCTATGTTAAACCCATTTAACATAGTGAGACAGTTTTGAAGAAAGCAACGGAGAAAGCAAGATCTCCGTTGCTTTTTACAAACTATCTCGCTATGTTAAACTCGTTTAACATAGCGAGACAGTGTGAAGCAACGGAGATCTTGCATTCTCCGTTGCTGTAAATAATAAGAGTTACAGTAATGGAAAAAGTCCGGACGACCGGACCTTTTTCCATTACTATAACTCTGATTTACAACGTGCACGCTGACCAATCAGCGTGCACATTTTTGAATATTAATGTGGGGTCATTGTATAATAGTTTTTTAACCATTCATTCCACCATTTCCACAGGACCCTGCCATGTGGCTCCACTCTCTCTGCCCAGTCAGCCCAAAAAGTTGAGCGCCAAAATGCTGCCTGACCTTGGGTGGTGGGGATGCCTCCACACATACACTATTGCCTGGGTCACACTTTATATAACAATACTTGGCAGCCTGTGCTCTGTAGGCTAATTGTCCATAGGCGTAACACCCATTACTCCCACTAAATATCACACAAGATGTGAACCAAAGCCACTGTCCTCCCTTTCCAGTATAGGAAAAACAGCAGTAACTACTCACTCCCATTCTCCCTGGCCCATCTTCTCCAATACATGTACCACTTGTCATATTTCTGAATGATGTTACTGAATGATTTCCAAGTATGTGTGGAAGTTTAACCACCATTTTGGAAGACATTATGTAATGCATCTATCATGTTTCATTTTCTGTTATTGGTATGTACGTTTGCAAGGTATCATTTTTTTCTATTAGTGACCTTTACTTTTAGTATTAGGCTCCCTGACATGCTGAAGATTCCCTTAATGGCTGGTTCCAGGCACAATCTTTCAAAAAGAACTGAATTAGACATTGTATTATGAGCTGAACAGGGGCCACTTATAAGCAACCTAAAAGAAAAAGAATATAATGTCAGCCCCTGAAGTTTTTTCTGAATAGTTTAACGTTTTACAGTTTTATTATTTTCTTACCAGGAATTGTACCTTTTCAAGTTGTTTCAGGAGGTTTGACTAAATTCTTCATGATGCAATGATCTCCCTGGAGTGGCTAAACATGTCCTTTAGAAATTCATGTGCCTACTGAATGAGCTTTATTGACTTTGACTGATACAAACTTCTCTTAAATTAATGTCTGTATGCCTCCTTTAAATGATGGTATTATTTTTATGATCTAATGTTTAATTTTGTAATCATAAATGAAAAATCTGCATGGGACTTGCTGGATCCTCTGTATCATAACACTTATTAAAAACATGATGGTTAAGTGAGTACTCTGAATTGTCCATATATATATATATATATATATATATATATATATATATATATATATATATATTCTGCATTTACTTTGATGTTGTGGGCCAGGTCATGGCTGAAATGGGTCTAAAGATCAGTACACTTACGTGATTAACAAATTAATAAATAAAGTAGAATAAAATGGCCTTTTCAGTAAGTGTAATGGTGCAACATTTACTGACATTAAATATGAGGTTATTACTACTACTATACCATGTTTGTATTTTTATAGACAATCTTGAAGAACTATGGCATAGTTTATCAAAATAATCACTATGCCCAGTTTTGTAAGCATCACTGTATTTGTTTGTCTAGAATTCACTCTTTCTTCTATGTCAAAGTAGAACGGTTCACATAGAGGTGGCCTCAGTACAGGCCTCTGTGAGACATGACAGATGACTCCTATTGAGATTAACTGGTAACCCACTAATCTACACTCACACCCTGATGTATCCTTTTATTTAAGCAGTGTTTTACCCACTGAGTTATGAATGGATTGATGTTTAAAGGTTTCATTTGTTAGTTATTCACTTATATGGAATGCTGTAAGATATTTCGATAAGGACACAATCAGCAGCATGCACAGTCATTGCTTCAAGTACTGCTCCTCTTCAAAGAATGTCATAAGATTCAAAAGGCAAGATCTCTTCTTAACAAACTCACTGTCATTCCTCGTAGCTCAATGAGTAGCCAACTCATCTTTGGTCCTGGAAGGTCAGAAAGGTGTGGGTTCTATTCTCATAACAGGGAGCTGGATTAATTTTCTAATAATGACAATACACTGCAGCATAAGGTGGTGCTGCATTCCTGTGTGCGCTGTCCTTAAGATGAGACATTAAACTGAGTCCCCATCTGCTTGACTTGGTGGAAGCTCAGGGGAATGTATAAGATCCCATGGCACTTATTGAAAAAGGTAGGGGTCATTTATTATACAACTATTTACATATTTACAAATATTTACAAATTAATATATTCACATATTTACAAAGATAGTCATCATTTTTCATAACTTCATATTCTCATAAATCCCATTGATACAAATATAAACATCCACTTCTTTTCTATAACCACCATTCAATTTTTCATACTGTATTTGGTATTACCCACTTACCATTAAACATAATCTCATTTGACCTTTCATTCCAAATAGCATAAATAATACAAAACAATTTTTATCTAAGCTTTTAACATATTATTATATATGCTTATAAAATCCGTATTCAAACATATACACATTTAACTGATTATAGTTTTGTATTCCATTCAAATATTTACTATTTTCCCATAGTTTTCTTACTCTTCTACATGTCAAAAAGACATGCTCTGAAGTTTATATTTCACACAGAAAGTGCATACTCTCTCATTTACCTTTTTATAAGGCATGTTTCCCTTAAACGGTAGTCTTATTTATTTGCAATCTCCATAAAAAATTCTGACATTCTGCATTCTTCATACACTATTTATTTCTTTGTTTTATATCAGTTATTTTTCTTCCATCAAAAGCTTCCATTGATTTATAAAATAATGTTCTATCATTCTGTTCTTATACCAAATTGTTTTATTCTCTTCCACTTTTTCTATAACTTCCACATTTTTATTTTTTCTTGATACATTTTTATTTCTTCATTTCTCCATTCTTGTTTGTTTTTATTCAGTTTCATTAAATTCCACTAATTAGCACATTCTATTTTAAATATTTTTGTAACTAAGTTATTTTCCTTTCCATTTATCCATCTTTTTACCGTGTACAAATGTAATGATTCATAGATTCATAGATTCTTACTAAGCTAACTGCCCTTACGAGCCATTTTAAGCTTAGCCAATTATCCCTTGTGAGACTCAAACCCTGCACCTTGTGTTTGTAAGGCAAACACCTTAACCATTAGGCCACCCTCCCAACCCAATGATGTACCATATACTGTTTGATTCAATAACCCCAAACCATATTCATCTTTATTCCTTTAGTCTAGAGCCCTAAAGAAATCTAAATATTAATTCAATAAATTGTTTTTCCAAATCTTTTGCCATCATATCAACACTAGCAATATATGCTAACTTACACATCTATATGGAATTTATTAAATATACCATTTTCCTATATGATGAGCTATATTTACTCCATATAATACTAATATCCTTAACTCATTTAATATTTTCATCCATTGCTCCTTAATTACACTTAATGTATCACATATTATTTCTAATACAGATATTTCTTATAATCCAAACGTAATTCTTTTCAACTCCTCCTTTAACCCAAGTCCTTTACTTTTTTCTCTATTTTCTCTATTCATTGATAATCTTATATCTTGCAAACTATTATTTACATTAATAATTAGTGTTCTATCATTTTACTTTCCTTAACCTTAACAATAGTGTCATCCACATAACACATCATAACTTTATTTGCAATGCCATTACTGTGAATACATATTTTTTTCCATTTCTTAATTTATTTGCACTATGTAATTTATAACTATCACAAATAAAATACTACTCATTGGGCAGCCTTGTTTTAAACACCTATTCATCTCTATCTGTTCACTTAACCATCCATTTAGTGCAACTTTTACTTTACTGTGGCTATATAAAATTTCACATTTTTCCCTTGAGCACTGGCACCCACAGACACTTATTCTGCAACTAAAGAGACTAAACACTAATGTAGGTGCTTAACTTCCAAGTGTCTGGACAGTAAAATACCTTACCTGCATTAACTTAAACAAATGCTAGTGAGTGTATTAGTACATTTCTGCTGTATAGTTCCTTAATCAAACCTCTGTACTGATAAGTACATCACCAGGAATAAACAGCTGTATATTGCTCTCCAGTTAGTGCCCCCCCCCAAACTAAAGTCAATTTTCTTTTGAGAAATACTCAAATCTATAAAATAGCATTTAATTTCCTCTCCTGTTTCATCTGTAACTAACCCCAGATTTAATTCTATATCCTTTTAAGAATGTCAGAAAATTATACTCTGTGCCCATAACATAGTCTATAACTTAGTGCAAACATACAGTTTAAATTACAGTTAAAATTTCAGTTTAACATATAACCATTTAAGCTAACACTACATACTTACCAAAGCCTAAAGAAACACTTGGAGTCAGTATTAGCCTGCTTTGTTCACCCTCACTGCGCTCGGGCTTGCTCCGCTACTCTCCCTGCCCCCTATTCTCACCCACCCCCACTACTTCTTCTTTTATTCTAACCCCAATCACCTGACCAGTAGTCCAACCCCTAACAACTAGCCCAACCCACTCATCCTACCACCCCCCCACCCCCAATCCAATTACATCTCACACTGATCCCACTCCCAACAACACATTCCCAGACAACACACCTCTACCCTCACACACAACCAACCAGGAATCCTAGTTGCACTACTCACTCAAAGTAGCATCATGTTATCCACACTCACATCCCTATCACTGACTCTACTATCGTTAACCTTCCTAACTTCCTTACAAATAGACCTACCACTGCACAACTACTATCACACTACCCACACTAGCCCACCCTCTCAAACCCACTCAGACTTCTATATCTGCCCTACAATCATAAATCTTACAACTACATATTACTCACTAACAAAAATGGCAAAATATCACCACACTAAGAAAAACTCTCATAGACCAAGCTCACAGACAATTAATATTAAAAAACACATACTGACACTCTTACAAACTCTGCTAACCTCTGGTGACATTCACCCAAATCCAGGTCCCCTCTCAGCTAGACAAACATCTCTCCTGCTAATCCTAAATCTCAACATAAGAAGTATTACCAACAAGCTAACAGACCTACATGCATTTATAGCCCACTACAACCCTGATATACTTGCCATTACAGAGACCTGGCTTAAACCCAGTATCCAAGATGAAGACTTTCTTTCCCCAGGGTATAATACACTTAGATCTGATAGAACAAACAGGAAAGGAGGAGGAGTAGCCATTCTCTTTAAAAACACCCTTAACCTCCAGCTCCTGCACACCATACCACCTACTTTTCAAAATGCTGAAGTCCTATTTTCTTTCCTATCCATAAGAAGCACCAAGAAGATCAATATAATATGCTGCTACATACCTCCAGCCAACAACTTGCTCATAATAGAAGAAATCCTACACTGGACAAAGGACAATCTACCTCAGGAAACAATCCTACTAGGATACCTTAACACTGACTGGGCAGCCCCTCTACTTATATCAATCTATATGGGTCATCTCAACTAATTGAAGAACCAACTAGAATAGATGAGAAAACAAAGAGAGAATCCATACTGGACTGGACACTTACCAACTATCCTAAACAAAGCTATACAGTAGGCTGTCTCCCAGATGAACTAAGCGATCATCTCTCCACCTTCCCACTCCAGAAACATTCCAATCACCCCAAACCAGTAGTCTACAAATTTGGAAAAGATGACTGCAACCTTACCCCATGATACCTAAATACTGTCCTAAGCCACTGCAACTGGGAACCACTATGAACACTCGGGTTAGACCAGGCAGTAGACTACTTCAATACTACCTTCTCTAACATCCTTAACAGTCTAGCTCCCAGCAGAAAGATCAGAGTTAAAGCCAACTATGCACCTGGCTAAATAGGGACACCAGAGCCTTACTAAAAGCTAGAGATAACGCCTGGAAAATCTGGAAAACTGACAAAATCCCTAACTCCAGACAATACTATCAACAGCTTAGAAACAAGGCCAAGGCTGAATCCAAAATAAACAAACAAAACCATTTTCTTAACGCCCAAAGGAAATATTCAAATAGTCCACAAAAAGTCTGGCATGCCGTTAACTCCCTACTAAAGCCAGGCAAAACCACAACTCCAGCACCCATCTCTACTAACAATACCCTAGACATAGCTTCTCAATTTAATAACCATTTTACTAAATCCATCTTAGCCCTGTCCAGTCAAATAACCAAAAACAGTCTACCTCAATCACAACCTAACCTATCCCACACCACCCCCTATTTTAGCCTATCACCAGTGCCCACCTCAACTATCAAAAAACTTCTCCTAAAACTAAAGCCAACCACACTAGCAGCTGATAACATATCTGCTGCATACCTAAAAATGGCTAGTGGTTCCCTATCATATCCTGTCTCCATTCTTATCAACCACTCCATACTAGAATCCTACATACCCAAACTCTGGAAAGTATCTCACATAATTCCTTTCTATAAAGGAGGTAATTCTTACAAATTCTCCAACTACCAACCTATTGCCATCCTTTGCCCCTTATCCAAAATTCTTGAGAAATGCATCCACTTGCAAGTGATGACATTTCTTAACACACACAATCTACTATCTACCACACAACACGGTTTCCATCCACATCACAGCACTACCACAGCCCTTCTATCCTTCACTAATTATATGAACCTTCACAGGAATGATAACAAATATGTATCGGCCATTTTCCTAGACCTCTCAAAAGCATTTGATATGGTCTCCCACTCCATTCTACTAGACTCACTAACATCATTATCCTTCACCTCCTCTACTATAGTCTGGTTCAGAAGCTACCTGTCTGACAGGTAACAATCAGTCCAGTGGAAAGGAACTCTGTCTACACAACTTCCAACCACCATGGGAGTCCCACAGGGCTCTATACTGGGCCCGCTATTGTTCTCTATTTTCACAAATAACCTCAAATGCTCTACACAACATGCCATACTCATACAATATGCAGATGATTCAACCATGATCTGCTCCGCCTCATCTCCCACCACCCTACATACACTCACTCAAGATACCTTTATCTCAGTATAAAAATGGATATCAGGTATCCAACTAATTCTAAATCCCAAAAAGACAAAACTGCTACTATTTACCCCTAATAGATAAAAAAAAAAAAAAAATCTCCTTTACCATAACATCTAAGGATGGCACCACCATCTCCCCTTCTAACCACACCAATCTTCTGGGCATTGAAATAGACAATAATCTCCACTTTGATGTTCACATCTCACATACCTTAAAACTAGTACACAAAAAACTAGGCTCCCTATACAGGCATAAGTCCTTTCTCTCACAAAAAGCAAGAGTCACGCTTGCACAAAGCCATCTCCTCTCAACTCTATTATACGTAGGACCTATCTTTACCCAACTCAGACAATGTGACCTAGACAAACTAGAATCATGCTACAATAAAATAGCCAAGTTTGCTACTAACTCATCCTATAGAACCCATCACTGTGCTGCACTAAAATAACTAAAATGGCTTGAGATACCACAGCTACTTAACTATCACCAGCTGGGCACAGGCTACAATATTCTCAAATATCCTGAAAAAAACCCTCATTATCCAACCTACTTACTGTCTATACTGCAAACCGGTACCTAAGATCCAGTGAAAAATCTCTCCTTTCCATCATCAAGGCTAACAATAATGCAGGGAAAGCACTCTACTCCCACACCTTTGCCAGAAATTGGAACTCTCGTTCCCTATCCGTGTCCACTGCCCTCTCCACATCCATATTCAAAAACTCCCTCAAATCGCACCTTCTTAGTGCCTGGTCATGCCCTTGTATCACATAACCCTACCCATACTACTATTAACTCCCCAAATTCCTCTCTGATCCCATGCTGGAGCTCTGATCCCCTGTAGGCTTGGTCATCTGAAAGGGTACTTTTAACTGTAGACTCTTACTTGATATATTTTCTTCTCTTACCAATGTATAACTGACATTGACTTTTTACCCATGTTCTATATCTTCTTTTACCTGGAGTGTTTTTATTAATTTGTTGTTATATTACTATGCTCAGCATACATGATGTAACTTGTTTTGTGTATTATGCTGGATGTACTGTATTTGTATAACTTGATGCTGGAGCTTTTCTCCCTGGGCCTCTGCTGAAAATGGACTTGGTCCAGTCGGAATTTCCCGGTTAACAAATGTAAAATAAAATAAATAAATATACTGATTTAATAACATTGTGTATCTGCACACTAAAATTATATTTTCCCATTATTTTCCATAATATATCATGATTTAATGCATCAAATGCATTATTTGTATCCCTTATCAATAATTTTGCCACATTATCCTCCTTTTGAATATCATGTAATATTTCTCTAACAGTCATTAATATTTCCTGACATCCTTTTCCTTTAATACCATAAATACTATCTATACTATCTATCTAAGGGCCTGCGTAGAGCACAATACCCTACGGGCCTAGTGAAAGATTCTCTTTTTCATGTTGAATTAATTCAATTATTTGACAGACAAGGCTTTGAACTTCTGGATTTAATGATTAAACATTATTCCTTGGTGGTTAAAGATATTTCTAATATGGTGTTTGACTTAGACAAGAAAGTGCTCAATGATTTAGAATTTGCCAGGTACAAATTTGAATAGAGTAGGATTTTTTTCCAGCATTGAGCAACATATGGGTAAACTTGAAAATAATAAAAGTAAAAAATTAGAATGGGATTGTAAGGCTTACAGCCAAGGTATAGCTTACCCGTCACCTTCTTCTGCTCAGGTATGTCAACCTGGTATGAACACGAACCAATACAATAATCTTAGGTCACATCAAGTAACACATCCTAATGGGCAGCAGTTGCCCACATTTTGTGATAACTCTATCAATGAAACAAAGCTGATGGCCAGTAACAGTGATTCTGGCCCTATAGTAGCCATAGCACCTGAAGTCAGAAGGAATGAAAGACTGCAAAATGGTCCTCGTGTGGTATATAATTATAATAATAGATGGCAAGTCAATAACAGTACCACAGGTCAACAGGTTTTTCAGAATGCCAACCATGCAAGAGCCAGACCAAAGCAACAAAGGAATCAGTTTGCCAACAGGAACAATTCCACAACCACCAAGAATTATATGTAATGAACGAGGAAGATTCCCCGTGTGAGGTAATTGTATCCTCATCGGTGGTATCTTCCAGCTCGCTTATTCCTTTTGTTGCTTCAAGTACAGCTTCCCAAGATTTGGGGGTTGATGATGATGATGCCATCATCATGCCTGCTTGTTTGGAATGTGAAAATGACTTGCATTTGTGTGGACCTGGTCCTGCAATTATTTCTAACAAGGATGATGACTTTAAAGTGTTTAATTTTTCTTCATGTGTTATTTCTCGTGAGTTGGCGAATTTTTTAGCTAAGGGTTATACATATGTACCACAACAGTGGTTTGACTTGGTTAAAACGATTATTGAGTTAAAATCTTTTACTAGGAAATTAAATTTCCAGATATTATTTGGAAATAACATAAATTCAGAAGTGGCGCGGGTGTTCCGTACATCTAGTACGTTCAACGCCCCTCTTCATCCAGTTTTGCAAACTTTTGAGTCATTGTGTGAACTAGATTTTGGACATATGGTGAAATATAGTTCAATAACAAATCTAAGTTTAGACACTAATCGTGTAGAACGTGAATTTATAAAATATATACATTCACAAGAAATTCGGGTTTGTAAACCTGATAAGGGAGGTGGCTTAGTGGTTTTTGACACTAGTGGCTATATTGACCGAATGAATCATTTACTGAGTAGTGAAGCTTACCAACTAAGTTCCAGGTCTGAAGTTAACAGAGCTTACAATTTGCTTAAGGGATGCATAAATGATTTATTCATTGAAGGTCGCATAGACCAACCCTTGTTGAAGTATATGATTACATTATTTCCGTTTTTTCCATCTTTATTTGGTATACCCAAAATTCATAAAGACTTGGTTAATCCACATATGCACCCATTGGTAGATGGACGTGGCTCCCTGACTTGTGCCTGTGCTAAGGTCATAGACTCAATGTTACAGAAATATGTAGTCTTGGAAGAACAGGTTTGTAAAGACTCTTGGTCTTTTTTAGCCAAAATAAACAACTTAGATTTTGTTGAAAGCTACAATTTCTTAATGATTGATGTCAAAGACATGTATACCTGCATTCCACATCAAATTTGTATTGAATGGGTGGCTTCAATGATGTTGAAACATAATGCTTCGAGTAGAGATGTCTCCTTGGTGATACAGCTTCTTGATTTAGTTCTTTCTAATAATTTCTTTATATTTAACAACCAATTCTATTTGCAAAAAGTAGGGTTAGCTATGGGTTCCCCCTGTGGAGCAAGTGTTGCCAATTTAGTCATGGCGTACTGGGAGTCAGATTTTGTCTTCAAAAATGATAATGTTTCCAAATATCTAGCTTATTACACCAGATATTTGGATGATATTTTTGTCTTGGTAAAAGGGGACAAAGAGGTGGGTGATGACCTGTTGGATAGATTTAATAAGTCAACTGAATTCTTACAGTTCACTTCCATCTTTAGTTCGGACTCTGTATCATACCTGGATATTTTGCTTACTAAGAATAGAGTATTGAATTGTTACACTGCAAAAATATTTAGGAAAAAGACTTATTCTAATACATTTTTGCACTTCTCTAGTTGTCACCCTTTCCACCAAAAGAGGCCAGTCATCAAGGGCCAACTAGTTAGAGCTTCCTGCATTATTTCCCAAGACAAGGATTTCCATGAAGAATGTCAATTTTTGAAAAAAACTGTTTCTTCATCGAGGTTATCCAGAATCCTTGTTAG
Organism: Protopterus annectens; assembly: GCF_019279795.1. Taxonomy (NCBI): domain Eukaryota; kingdom Metazoa; phylum Chordata; order Ceratodontiformes; family Protopteridae; genus Protopterus; species Protopterus annectens. Next base: position 1,452,694,361 of record NC_056735.1, read on the forward strand.
AAGCTCTAATAGAAGAAGTAAACTTTAAGAGGGAAAATCTTATATTTAAGCCGATTATTGCTCCTAGACGTCCAGATTATGCTAGCTTGCAAACTAATAACATCTTAGTGTCACCTTCATATAGTATATTAGATTCACACAGGGGACAACCACTGAGTTGTGGTGTTATAACCACATTCAGGGTTCATAGTAGCCTTAGTGTGAAAATAATAAAGAAAAACTGGGAATTGTTCAGATGTAACCAGTCCTTATTTGATAAATTTGGCGACTCTCCAAACATAGTATTCAAACCATGTATGAACCTCAAAGATTTATTAGGAAAAGCAGTATTCTAAACCCCTCAGAGTAGGAGGAATGACCAAATGTGAGAACTGCAACTTTTGTAAGCATGTTGATACGACCAACTCATTTTCAGTGACTGGTTACAAATATAGATTACAAGAAAGGTTTAACTGTAACTCCAAAGGTATAGTCTACTTGGCTAGATGTACTCATCGTCCTGCATTTTATGTAGGGAAAACGGAGCGTAGGCTCCGTGATAGAATGTACGAACACTTGTACGCTATAAGTCGTAACAAGCTTGACAATGCCCTGGCTAAACACATCTACTCAAACACGAACCATAAGTTTCAATTCTTGGCTATTGACAAAGTCAAGTACAATATTAGAGGGGGTCCCTTTGCCCTGAAATTGGAAGAGTTAGAACTAAAGTGGCAAATTAAACTGGATGCAAGTAATGTCCCTGGTTTAAATGAGACAAACACTATTAGCAGTGTTCTAAAACTAAAGAGTTTACAGAGGTAAAAGGCCTATTCAAGGTCTTGTTTTATGTATAAATGATTATTATGTTCTTATTATTAAAAATGAGTTTAGTTTTTTATATTTATGTTTTTTTCAGACTTTGCTTTTAAGAGTAATATATTACTTATGTATGATTTATTTTTTATGGCAGTGTATCTTTAATAGTTAATGACTTAACTATCCCGCATTTTTTGGTTCTAGTGACTATTTAAATGATTTACGCTGTGTATTGACTATTTCTGAAGAAGTTTGTCATTTGACAGACGAAAAGCGCTTAAAGTCATTTACTGTGTGGATTTTATTAAATGTAGTGTGCGGACCCTGCTGTTGTTTGGGACTTGTTTTTCATTTTTTTACCATAAATACTATCTTCTAACTTTATGTATCTTATTTTCTATTCTTATTTGTATAATTTTCATAAGTAACTTGTAGTCAGTGTTATTTAGAACCACCAGCCTCCAATTTGTTATATCAGTCTTCTCTCCCTTTTTCTATATAAATTTCATGCAACCACTACATATCTGAACATAACACATACCATTTTAACCATTCATTAAATATGCTTATCAAAATTTCTTTTTGCCATAATTCCAAATTCTTATACATTAAATAACATGTGGAAACCAAAAACTCCAAGCGACCACCACAGCTAAAAGCATACGTAATTTATTAAAAATATGGTAGGATAAGCGCTTTCACACAAAGTGCTTCTTCAGATCCATATAACAGACAAACATTACATCCAAGTTAAATATCTTAACAATAATAAAACAACCAATAAGAGCTAATCAATAAAGCAATTAAGTAACTGATGTAATCTACGTTTCTTAAGAACAGGTTTTAAAGGCATAGTGACATTAATTCCTGATGATTTATCTGCTTGCATTCTTGCTATCCACTGCATTTCAGCTAGCTCTACTCTATTGCTAATATCACCCCCCCACCTATTAATTGATATTAATTGCAATGCAAATTCAAACATGTGCCCTTCATTACTGGATATGTGCTTAGCTAAAGCATTGAAGAGATTCATTTTCCTGATGTCACCCAGATGTTGCATAATACGTTTTTTAAGCATTCTAGTCATCTTACCAATATAGAAAGAGGCACATAATCTACAGCTGGTTAGATAAACTAAATTCTTAGATCTACAGTCTGCATGCAAGTTGATAGGAAATATACGATTAGTAGAGGGATGTTTGAAGGTATTTCTCCTTGAAACAAATGAGCAGACCTTGCAATTTCTGCATGGAAATGTACCATGTCTATTAGAAATCACCCTAGTACTACTGTTAGTGATATAGCAGAGCTGCCTTTTCAAAGAAAGGTTGTTTTTAAATGTATAACTGGGTCTATCACCTACTATAGCTCTTATCTGATCATTAAAGGCCAAAACACGCCAATATTTATTTATAATATCACATACTTTAAAGATGTTACTACTATAAGTGAGGGATAGTCTTAAAACATTTCTATTCAATCCCCCAAATGTCACCCTTGTATCAGAATCATGAGCTGCCCTGTTAAAAATGGCTTCCCTGTTGTATCACACAGGCCTTTAACTTGTAACATAATTCTACTTAGGTCATTTTGATTATATCCTCTCTTCATTAGCTCATTTTTCAGCTCTAAAGATGTTCCCTGATAGTCTTGATCTTCAGTATGTAGTCTAGACCTTCTTAAAAACTGCCCTTTAGCTATATTATTAAAAAACATGCTTAGGGTACAAACTGGAGCGATGCAACAATGCATTCTTTCTACAATTTTTCTTAAATAAAGAACTATGAATCATGCCATTCATCAAAGCAACCTTAGTATCCAAAAAAATCAATAGAATTGCTAGAAAATTTCAAAGTGAATCTAAAGCAGTCACTGCTTTGTTCAAGATATTCTACAAACTGTTGCAATTGCACGTGTGTACCTCGCCACTGAACAAAGATATCATCCACAAATCCTTTGTAATGTAGCAAGTGTGGACTAAATATATGCTGTGAAAGGACCACCCTGCTTTCCCAGTCTGCCAACACCAGGTTGGCATAACTGTTTGGGCAGGGGGTCCCCATAGCTACTCCAAGACTCTGCATATAAATGGTCTCCTTAAATATATACAAATTGTTTTCCAGAACCAGTTTTAACAACGTGTCTAAAAATTCAATGTGCGTAGAAGAATAATCAGTATTATTGCTCAAAAAACACTTTACAGAATCAATCCCAAAATTATGGGGTATTATCATAAATAAAGTACAAATGTCCATTGTAACCAATAAAACATCAGATTGAAATCAGCCATGATTTCTGCAAAAATCTCCCAGAGTGCATAGAAAATGTTCAGTGTCTTTAAGAACAGCTGTCGCTTCTTCTAAAGGTGCCTTTGACTATTAATGAAAATGGATATGAATTCAGTCACCCATCCCCTCCCTGATACAATAGGACGAAAGGAAGGCTGCGACAGAGATTTATGCTCCTTGAGTAAACCATTAATAATAGGAACTGATGGCTTTTCAACCAACATGAAGTCATATAGATCTTTATTAATCATAGCTGTTAGTAATAAGTCATATATGGTTTCATACACTTTCTTTATAACTGATTCAACAGCCGATCGTGATATAACCCTATAGGTGATAGAATAATTTCACATATCTTGCATGCTGTTAGCATAAAATGCTGAATCTAGTACAGCAATCACCCCTCCTTTATCAGCTGGGAATATTGCTAGCCTGGGATCATTCCTTAGTTGTTGTAGAGCCATAGCCTCATCTTTATTTAAGTTATAAAAAGTATTATTTGCTGGCAGAGAATCAAATACTTCCTTTTCACAGAGTTTAACAAAAGTGTCAACCAGGGGTGGCAACTGAGGATTATATAAACTAGGATGTTTCAGAGGGTTAGCTACAGAATCCCCCTCATTTGAAAATGCAAGTTTAAGTGCCACGTTTCTAGCGAAAAGGTTGATATCTACAATTAAATCACTAACCTGCGAAGGGTGAGCTGGCGCAAAAGTTAATTCTCTATTAAGTAAGCTGTTCTGTGATGCAGTAAGTTCAACAGAGGATAAATTAAGAACTAATGCTGATATCTCTTGAAGCATGTTAGCTCCATGAAGTTCTCCTCCTCTGATGATGTTTTCCTCCTCTTCCGGCCTTGGCTGAAAAGACGCCCTCTCCTCTGTGGTTGAGGCAGCCTGAAAGGGGCTAATAAACCAGACACTTTCTGTAGTTGTCACATGATTTCTAGCCTTTGGTCTAGCACCACCTAGTGTCATCTGGTTGTTATGCGGCTGTGGAGACATATTCAAGGTTCCCAATCCTGTAGTACCAGGAGCTAAATCCATTGGAGCAGTTTGAGATTCAGCAAGCAAAGTTACTTGATTTACAATAGCTGAAGGTGTTTGTTGCTCTATATTCAATGGAATTCTATTGAAGGGGCAGTGGTGGCATTATTATTCCTTTCAAAACCCCGAGGCCATACAAAAATGTGTCCCTTCTTAAAATCACTGAAGTCCCTTCCAAGATTTTTCTTTTTCTGTCCCTGTAGCCAGTCATCATAGGCTAACACATTCAGCAAAACATTATCAATTTCAGCTATAGAGCTCTCTTCATTATATTTATTCAAAAGTTCTCTCTGCATACTTTCCATTCTAGCAGCCAGTTTTTTCTCTTAAGGGCTAAAGAATTCATTCAACAGCTTGATATAACTAAAGCTCAAGTCCATCTTCAGAGCCTGCCATTGCTTAAGTAGTTGCAGAAAGGTCTCACAGTAAGTAGGCATGCAAAGAATTCATATGGGACCACTTTATAGTGAAGGCAAGCCTCCATATGGAGGTGTTGCCACTGGAGTCTTTTTAGCTCAAATAAACCATTTTCAAATTCTTTTAAAGCAATTTTAAAAGTGTCACAGTGGGGGGGGGGGCTCCATATTAGGTTAATCACCTGTCAGATTCAGTCGCAATAACGGGTTGACATCCAAGAGTAGCAAATGTTTGAAACGGCCATTCCTACTAACTTCTTCATTAGGTTGATAACCAAGCTCAATGTCAGCTCCTTCAGTCATGTGCTGCTGTGTTACCACAATGATAAATAGAGTAAAACATGCAACTACCAGCAGCCAAAGGTCACCCAGGAGAACAAACTGCAAATGTTGACCTCGTTGGTCAGGTCTGACCATAAGCTAATCACCCTTGACATCCACATCCCTCCCCCACCCTCCAGTAAGGAAACCTCCGTAAAAAACTTCTCCAAAGCCAACTTCATGCTACTCAAGTCAGAAGCGACAAACTTCACGACACCCATGCAGACGGGAAATGAAAGTTCGACTGCTGAATCCTACACTAAGGCACTGTACGAGCTCATCCACTCATGCATGAATTGTGCCATCCCAAATAGAACCAAGATGCTCTCCTCCAGGTAGTCAAACTGGTGGTCCCCTGTCATAAACAAACTTTACAACAAAAGGAAGAAACTGCTGCAGAAAAGAGAAAAATCCCAGGATGCAAAAAACTCCCTTACCAGCCTCAGTAAGAAGCTGAGATCCCTCATAAAATCCTCCAAAGAAAATAAAATTGCCAAAGATTCCAAAGACAACCACAAGGCATTCTATAGCTATGTCAAGAATCTAAATGGCAATGCTCAGATCTGCTCTGAGCTACAACAGAATGGCAACTAATATACTGATCCCAAGGATATTGCCAATATCCTGGCAGATTGATTCAGTGCCAACTTCACCCCCCCACCCCATAATGGGCCCATCTCAATACTGAAATATTGCCAAATTCTGGTAATAATGGCTACACAGGTAAAAATCACACTCTCCAAATCTAAGAGTATAACATCCATGGGACCAGATAACATCCCGGGCTGTGTACTACATGAACTACAAAATTAACTGGCACCTCACCTAAGTGTCATGTTTAAACATAGCCTCACCTCAGGCTTCATGCCCACTGAGTGGTGCACAGCTGCAGTTATCCCACTCCACAAGGGGGGGATCCACCTTGGATCCTGGGAACTACCACCCCATCAGTCTGACGAGCCTGATCTGCAAGGCCATGGAATGTATCATCATGGAGCTTATAAACAAAGACATTGGCAACCTTAAAACACTGAACCCCACCCAGTTTGGGTTCATGAAGGGCCAATCCTGTCTCCTGAAACTGAATGACTTCTTTGAATCAGTCTCCAGAGTCGTGGACAAGAGTAAGATGGTCCGCACAGCTTATATGAACCTTGCCAAGGCCTTCAACACCATCCCCCACTCTAGAATCATTAATAAACTTACTAAGCTGGGCATTAATCCCTATGTCACTCGATGGGTTGCCAAATGGCTTGCTGACAGAACCCACACTGTAAAAGTAGCTGACTCCAAATCCAGCTCCAGACAAGTGACAAGTGGAGTACCTCAGGGTTCAGTCCTGGGACCGCTCTTGTTTGGCATCTACTTCTCTGAAGTACAGGCCATCACTAAGGGACTCTGGCTAACAAAGTTCACAGATGACTGCAAACTGGGAGTCATTATTGAATCCTCAAATGATGTGGATATTCTACAAAAGGACCTTACAGAAACAGATGCTTGGTGCCAGAGCCATGGGCTCAAAATGTATATTTATCCCCTTTAGGAAAAAACATGCACCCATGAATTACCACATAGGTGGCAGTACACTAAACACTGAAAGTGTGATAAGAGACTTAGGGACACAGGTGGACAGTGGTCTCACCTTCGATAACCACATCACCACAACAGTCAGGAAATCCTTCTGTGTGGCACACCTCATCACTAAGGGCTTTTCATCCAGAAAAAAGGAGGTCATTGTCCCACTGTACTCATCCCTCATTACACCCATTATAGAATACAATGCTCCATTTGGTATGTACCTGTCAAGACATCTGCAACAACTGGAAAGGCCACAGAAATATCTCACTAAAAGAATCACAGGCCTAAAACAGATATCCTATGCTGACCATCTAAAAAAACTCCAGCTATACTCTGCCCCATATCGTCTACTCAGAGGCGATCTCTGCTTAACTTACAAGGCCATGTCAAACCTAGAGCTGTTGGACATGCTACACTTAAAGAAATCTCAATCCCTCAGAGCCACACACTCCAGGGATCTAAACGTTGTCATCACAATGAGCAAAATATGCTGGAAGGATAGGTTCCTGACCCAGAGACTCCCCAGACTGTGGAATAGACTGCCCATACATGTCAAGCAGAGCACTTCTTTGGTCCTCTTCAAAAGGAACCTTGATGATTGGATGGGAGATAGGAAATTCACCCCAGGGATCACATCAGTGACCCTGCTAGATAGGGGTCCAGGGAAGCAAATGCTGTGGAAAGAAATAGCCAGGGAATTGTTATGACTAGGCTTGTATAGGTAACAAAGTTCACAGATGACTGCAAACTGGGAGCCATTATTGAATCCCCAAATGATGTTTTAGCCTGATAGCCTAGTACTAACCTATGAACCTATGGACCTATGTGGAAACCATAAACTCCAAGCGACCACCACAGCTAAAAGCATATGTAATTTATTAAAAATACAGCAGAATAAGCACTTTCACATGAAGTACTTCTTCAGATCCATATAACAGACAAACATTACATCTAAGTTAAATATCTTAACAATAATAAAACAACCAATAAGAGCTAATCAATAAAACAGTTAAGTCACATGTAATCTACGTTTCTTAAGAACAGGTTTTAAAGGCATAGTAACATTAATTCCTGGTGATTTATCTGCTTGCATTCTTGCTATCCACTGCATTTCGGCTAGCTCTACTCTAGTGTTAATTTCATCCCTCCTCCTGTTATCTGATATTAATTGCAGTACTGTAAATTCAAACATGTGCCCTTCATTACTGGATATGTGCTTAGCTAAAGCATTAAAGTGATTAATTTTCCTGATGTCACCCAGATGTTGCAAAATACGTTCTTTAAGCATTCTAGTCATCTTACCAATATAGAAAGAAGAACATGATCTACAGCTGGCTAGATAAACTGAATTCTTAGATCTACAGTCTGCATACAAGTTGAAAGTGAATATACAATTGGTAGAGAGATGCTTGAAGGTATCTCTCCTTGAAACAAATGAGCAGGCCCTGCAATTTCTGCAGGGAAATGTTCCATGCCTATTAGAAATCACCCTAGTAATTCTGTTAGTGGTATAGCAGAGCTGCCTTTTCAAAGAAAGGTTGTTTTTAAATGTATAACTGGGTCTATCACCTACTATAAATTACGTATGCTTTTAGCTGTGGTGGTCGCTTGGAGTTTTTGGTTTCAACATTTGCAGTTTGTTCTCCTGGGTGACCTTTGGCTGCTGGTGTTTGCATTTTTTACTCTAAATTAAATAACATATACAATCTAATCCTGCTCCTCAATTAATATTCACTTTCTGTACTGCCATATCTAATTCTACAGTTGAAATCTGTTTAACTATATCTTTATTTATTTCATCAGTAAATTTCTTTACATTCCAATCATTAACATTTCTTAATTCTTTATTTTTGATCATTTCTTTGACATACTGTATTACAATTCCCATCATTTGACTTTGTTGTTTAACCACATCCCCATGTTTATTTTTTTATTTCCCCTCATTATATCACTTTCTTCTTTTACTACTTAACTTAAGTTAGGAAAAACTTCTCCCTTTTTGCCTTGCAAGAAATATCTTTGCTTATACAATAATTATTTTATTTTTTCTTAATTTCTTCTATATATATGTCTTCTTCTATTCCATAATATACAATCTCATTTTTCCAGACTTTCTAATACATTATTCTGTAACCTCTTATATTCTTGTTTTTCTTTTCATCTTAATCCACGTTCCCATTTTAAATAATCCAGATTATACTTTTCTTTAAAAACTATACACCATTCTGTCCAGTTATTATAAAAAAATTCTCATAGTTGTATGTTCTTTTCATAATTTACATATATTTACTTCTCCTTTTTCATTCCAAATTTCCTCATTTATCCATTTAACCCTTTTACCAGTTTTTATATGTTCTTTATTTTCTTCAGTTTCTATCCATATTGCTCTCTGAGCATGTAGCCCAGGCCGGTATGACCCTGACCTTGAGTAGCATCTTACCCTCACCAAGAATGATGCCACAATATGAAGACAAGATGATCAATTTCAACAATTGGCTTAAGTGTTGGTGTCATTCAAAAGGGATCCAATGCCTGTCAGCCTGGGATGACATGCTCGACAAGCCACGATGCTTCGCTAGGGACGGCTTGCACCTGTCACCCCTGGGCTTTCGGATATTGGCAAAGGCTCTTGCTACCCCATAGTGCCTTTTTTAGGCAAGGCTCAAAAGACAAACCCACCTCCATAGGTATCACAAGGGATAAGAAACTAAGAGTAATGCTACTCAACGCCCGAAGTCTAAACCTCAAGATGCACGCACTCAAAACTCTCCTTAGCATGGAGAACATCGATATCTGTGCAGTAACAGAAACCTGGTTCAAGGCTCCCGAGAGCACCCCAGCACTACCAGGTTATACCTCATACCATGCTTTTCGCCCCAAAACTTGGACCGAACCACAAAAGGAGGGGAGTATCAATATTCATCAAAGATACCCACACCTCCAGGTTGGTGGCACAGCACGAAGCATCAGAGACTATCCATGTGCAACTAACTGTGGGTAAAACTGCCTTCCAGTTTATAGCCTGCTACAGACCACCCTCCCAAACACAGGAACCCCACTTGGCCTTCCTGAGAATACTGGAAAATATGAAGGTCTCTCCAAACACCATTATATTGGGCGACTTCAACTACCCAAACATAGACTGGGAGCATTACTCTAGCTCCAACATCCTAGCTCAAAGGTTCCTAGAATTTATAAACTCAAATGCTATGGAACAACTTGTTACCACTCCCACAAGAGGGGAAAACATACTGGACCTGATCATCACCAACATGGGGACACTATGCTCCAGACCAGAAGTGTATCCCTCACTGGTAAGATCAGACCATAAACTAATCTCACTGGATATTCACATCCCGACCCCACCCCTGCCCAGAAAACCACAGTGAAAAACTTCTCTAAAGCAAATTTCACATGCCTCAAAACCGAGGCGAAATCCTTCAAAGCCCCGGGCCTGTGGAAAATCTGCCCAGACCGCAGAATCCTTTATAAACGCATTCTATGAACACCTTCAGGAATGCATGGATCATGCAATCCCAAATAAAACCAAGACCCAATCCTCCAAAGGCAGACATCCTGTCTGGTGGACCCCAGCCATAAACAAACTATACAATAGAAGGAGGAAGCTACTACATGATAGAGCAAAATCCAAAAAGGGAAGGCATCTCTGATCAGTATTAGCAAAAAACTATGGGCACTCATAAAATCGTCTAAGGCCAGCTTTGAGAGAAAAACTGCACAGGACACTAAGGATAATCACAAGGCTTTCTTTAGTTATGTTAGGAACCTGGGTGGGAATTCCCAGATATGCTCAGAATTAGTCCAAAATGACAAAAAATACACCGAGCCCACAGACATTGCCAACATCCTAGCTGACAGGTTCAGTGCAAACTTCTCCCCCTCTCCCCACCAAAAGGGCAAATATCTATCCCAACAGAGTGCTGCCCCCCTGACATCTCAGATGCTCAGGTAAGAGCCGCCCTCTCCAAAGCAAAAAACACAGCATCAATGGGACCAGATGGTGTCCCGGGCTGCGTCCTACATGAACTCCAAGAAGAGCTAAACCCAAACATAAAACTACTGTTCAATCTTAGCCTTACTACAGGATATGTACCCAAAGAGTGGCGTACAACAACAGTGGTCCCTCTCCACAAAGGTGGTGCCTCAACGGATCCTGGAAACTATCGCCCCATAAGCCTGACTAGCTTGGTCTGCAAAGCTATGGAAAGGATCATCATGGACCTCATAAATAAAGATATTGGGGACCTACAGACACTGGATCCTACCCAGTTTGGCTTTGTTAAGGGCAGATCCTGCCTCTTAAACCTGGTCGATTTCTTTGAAACAGTCACCAAGGCCATTGACGAGGGAAGGTGGTCCACACAGCCTACCTGGACCTCGCAAAGCCTTCGATACAATACCCCACTCGGGCATTATAGATAAGCTCACCAGCTTAAATATAAACCCCTATGTCACTAGATGGGTTGCAAACTGGCTCAAGGACAGAACCCACATGGTTAGAATTGCTGGAGCCATGTCAGACTCCAAACCAGTTACAAGTGGCGTCCCACAAGGCTCAGTCCTGGGACCTCTCTTGTTCGGTATATATTTCTCGGCGGTACAGGCCAACATGGAAGGACTGTGGCTGACCAAGTTCGCAGATGACTGCAAACTGGGCGCCATAATCAACTCTCCAGCCGACACAAGCATCCTCCAAAAGGGCCTCATAGAAACAGACAACTGGTGCCAGAGCCATGGCCTCAAGCTAAACGCCAAAAGTGTATAGTCATCCCCTTTGGCAAAAACAAAGTGCCCACAAATTACCACATAGGTGGTAATCCATTAAGTACAGAAGAAGTCATTAGGGACCTGGGGACCGAAGTTGATAGCAATCTCTCATTTGACAACCACGTGGCCAAAGTGGTTAGAAAAACATTTTATATAGCCCACCTAATCATGAAGGGATTCACATCTAGATCAGGGGAGGTCATCGTACCTCTTTACTCATCCCTCATCAGGCCCATAATTGAGTACAATGCCCCTTTTGGGATGTATCTTATCAGACACCTGCAGCAACTGGAAAGACCCCAAAAGTACCTCACCAAGAGGATCAAAGGTCTCAAACAGATGCCATATGCTGCCCGGTTAAAGAAACTCCAGCTCTACTCAGTGGCATACCGCCTGCTCAGAGGCGATCTGTGCCTGACGTATAAAGCCATGTCCAACCTGGAATTAATGGACATGCTACACCTCAGAAAATCCAAATCCCATTGAGCTATGCACTCGAGAGACTTGAACCTCAGCACTGAAATAAATAGGACATGCTGGAGGGACAGATTCATAACCCAGAGGCTCCCTTCACTCTGGAATAAAATCCCAGTCCAGGTTAGGCAGAATCCCACATTGACTCTCTTCAAGAGGAATCTTGATGAGTGGATGGGAGATCGTAGGTTTACCCCGGCTATCACTTCTGTGTCACTGTTAGACAGAGGCACAGTATACTAACCTCAAAAAAAGGCATAGCAAAATTAATTTAAAATGGGTGGCGAAAGCCAAACACACTCTGGCTAGGCTTATAAATGCCCTAGGGCAGATAGCCTAGTATGAACCTATGAACCTATATGGTCTGAAAACTCTCTTTGTACTGCTTCATTTATTACTATAGTTAAACTTTTGGAGACTAAAAAGTACTCAGTCTGTCACGTAACATTTCCTCTTCCATATGTCCTCATATTTATATTCCCTAAAACCAAATTTCCACATTTCGTAATCTCTCTCATTATTTTTTATCTCTTCTATCCTTTAAAACACAAAAGCAGCAAAAATTCACAAACCAGCGAACACAGAGCCTTTAAGCCAAAATGAAGAACTCAGACCAAAAAAACCTTAACGCAGATTTTAAGCCAAAATGAAGAACTCAGACCAAAAAAACCTTAACACAGTTTAAGTGACCTGTAACTATAATATCCATATTAACTTTAATATAGTCAAATATTTCTTTAAATATTTTTCTTAGCCTAAATAAAATAAAATCTAATATCAAAATGCCTTAATTATATAACAGTGCTAGTCATGAACAAGGTTCATCCCCTAAATTCCAAATTACACACCCTCTTTTCTCCATAGACTTTCTGTTTGTAATCTTTCTTTCTTTGTTACCCTATAACATCTGCTAATACTATAAAATCTACTTTGCATTTATTATGCCATTCCAAAACCTTAATCTTTCTTACTGGGTTTTTTATGCTATTTACATTAATCATCAAAATACTAAGATCATTTGCTTCTCTTCCCTTTTATCTGTATGAAATTATATATGTTCTAATCCATTTCCTTTCTTTTTAGCTTTTAATCCTAAATCTGAAAATTTTCTATTCCTATCCTTTACCCTTTTCCCAACAGAAGGTTTCTTTTTAACCATTTTCCAGTTAATTTTCTTCTCATCACTATCATCTGATTCAATTTCTAATTCATTGTTTTTATTTTCCTGTATTTGTAACTCTTGTTTTTCATTATTGAGTGTTGTTACATATTCAGTCTGCTCGCCTTCTAGTAATTTTAATTCCTTACCCTTCTTATTTTCACTTATATTTTTTGCACAGACATTTCTTCTTGTTTGTTTCTTATTACAGTCTACCCCTCAATGTTTTATTTGTTTACATTTCTAGCATTTCATTTCACATTGTCTTACATCATGCCCATACCCCCATATACAAAACATTTATTTTTATCACAATTGTTCAAAAATGGTCTTTTTTTTCACAAAATAAAACAAGTTTTTGGTTGCCCCCAGTACCTCATCACATCTCTATATCCTTTTACATTAATCATACTAGGGATATGAACAATTTTATCATTTTCTATTTTCAGTATAACATTGCAATTCTAGCCCCGAGTTCATAACCCCCCTATTATCTAAAACCCTTGAAATACTTTTGACTTCTTTACTAAAGTTTTAAATTAAATATTCTTTAACAGTCTCTCTTTTAGTCTCTGTTCTGAATTGAATGCTCACTTTCTTTTGTGTTTCATAGTAAAAAGCCTTAACAACATATCTATTCCATGGACATATGTCCTTCTTCTTTTCAAAATTTCTTAGAAAAGTCTCTAAACCTGTAGCCATTTCAAAGAATATGTCACAATATGTCTATTTATTAATATACATGTTACCTCTTGAGCTCTTGTTCCTAATTTAACAATTACCATGTCCCATACTTCATATCTGTCTAATTCATTTTCCCCTTTACCTTGTATGTATGCTATCAAATTCTGCTTTATAGAATCCTCTCTTCTCCTATTTTCTCATTTCTCCTCTTTCTTCTCTTTTACTGCTTTCACAAATGTCTTTTTCTTGGGTTCCTCCACTTCTCCTTCTTGAATTCTTTCTATCTCTTCTCCCTATGAAAGATTGTTTTTACTATCCTGATAATTTTCTTTGATTTAATTAATCAAAAAGACATCCCGCAACCCTCCAGACTGTTGGGTTGTAATCATAATTTCTTCTTTTGATCACTCATCTATGGTTGAACTAAAAAATAATTAGTTTTGGAAATAGCCTCCGAATCTAAAAGAATCTCCTCCACTCTCTTCTCCATATCATGTTGAAACTCCTTTACGCAGCCAGCACTCACCCCAGCACCTATGAAGCCATTACTTCAGAAACTGTCATTTATTATAATGCTGTATAAAAGTTACTGTTTTGACTTCATTAAAGCTAGACATCTAAAATCTGTATCTTGTGTTTTAGAAAACTAGGAAGCAGTGAAAACATCTTATCAATTATACATCCACCCCCATTGGAATTAAATGACAACAATGGTGGTTTAAAATTGTTTGTAACAAAAAAGCTGATTTTAAAATATACAACTACAGTAATGCTGATTTGTTTAAAAAAGGTATGTCTTTTATTCCTGGCAAGAAGGCTAATATTAATGAAGTACTGATCAATTTTAAAACGTTTATTAGAAAGCTGAATTTTGGCTTCTTTTTTAAAGGATGTGAGAACAGTAACCAATGGCCTTAAGATGTCTGCGGCCTAGTTGTTTTAATCCACCCTGCCATTTTATAGTATCTGTATTCAAAAAGCTTTGTAAAAATGAAAATAGTGAACATTTTAGACAACTTGAAGGGAGACATAGCTCTTTGGTCAATTTGAGTATGGACAAAGCTACAACACTTAGGGGAATATGTGAGAATGACATGATTAGGGTTATGAAACCCAACAAAGGGGGGGGGGCTTGTCATTATGGACATTAATGATTATAATAACAAGATGTTGTCCATGTTTTTCACAGATATTTATGAAGAGACAAGTCTGAATGTTATGAATATTGCATACCTGTGTATTAATGAACTACTTGAAGACCTCCTTTCTAACAACCAAATTCCCCCCTCACAGTATAGCTATTTGAAGGAACCTCTACAATTTTTGGGATCCCAAAGATACACAAATACCTTAGGGATCCCCTTCTTAGACCAATAGTTGATGCAAAGGCATCAAAAACATTCTTTACAGCTAAGTTCATAGATTACTATACTAAAATGTTTTATTAGAGTATCCTTATTGTTTTAAGGTTTTATGGGACTTTTTATCAAAAGTTTCTCAGGAACTCTTTAATGAAAGTCTTACTTTCACTACTATTGACATCAAAGACTTGTTCTCAGTGATTCCACATGACATAGGGATTGAATTTTTTTTAGTTATTTATCCCAATATTCCAGGCTAAACCAGGACCTTATTCTTACTTTCAGAACACTGATGGAGACAGTACTAGAGAATAATTTCATAATCTTTGAACAACAACTTTTTAAACAAGCAAGGGGTGTTGCAATAGGGGCAGCATGTGCCCCCATTTTTGCAAATTTGGTACTTGCATTTTGGTAGACCAACTATATTCTCAATTCCAGGTTTAGTTCATGTTAATCACTTTATGGGCATTTTCTGGATGATATAATATTTTTTTGGAATGGCACCAATGAGAAATTGGATGAATTCTTTAAATACATCCATAGTACAACAGACTTTTTGGAATTCACCATGACCACTTGTGAGAATAAATTCAATTATCTGGATGTCACTATTAAGAAGGACATTGTGAATACGTGTTTTATTTCAACACTTTATAGGAAGCCAACATATTCCAATACGGTACTTCATTTTGATAGTTGGCATTCCATGCATCAAAAAAAGTCCTTGGTAAAAGGACAGTGTGTGCGGCTCACCCGTATGGTTTCAGACCTGGGGAATATTACACCCAATGCAATCTTTTAAAAAATATGTTGTCCAGCAGGGGTTACCCTGATACCATTTTAGATGGTATACTTAGTGAAGTCACTTGAAAAAGGTTAAAGGGTGACTACGTCCCCCTACTGGGTTGTGAAATTGAGCAAATGAGACCCATCTTGGCTGCCTGGGACAAGGAAAATCTTGGTAAGGTCCTTGTATTAGCGTACAACACTGTTTTTTGATAGAATTAGAGGTATTATCAAGAAATATTGGGGTGTATTTGGAATTGACTGAGAATATCAGGAAGTGGTGGGTGAAAAACCCTTAATAGTTTATAAAAAGGACCGATGTTTTAAGAACATGCTAGAGAGGGGCTACCAACATAGGCAGGTTGGCATGATGGTCAAATGTGGTCAATGCCACCAATGTAAATACATGATGGAAGGGAACGAAGTAGAACTTAATGCATTTGGTACAAATAAGATAAAATAGAGATACAGCTGTAGTTCAAAAAGTATAGTTTACGTGACGGTGTGCCAAGATTGGCTGGGATTCTATATTGGGAAAACTAAAAATAGCTTTAGGAAAAGGGTTTATCAACATATGTATGACATCCATAAAAAGGACCCCAACAACACGTATAACCATATTTCTGAATATGAAGGGCATTCTTTTAAATTTATTATTGACCATATTGAACTTGACCAGGAGGGTGGACTGACAGAAGACTTTTTGGAAATACAAAGAACTACAGTGGCAACTATGCACCAAATGCATTATATATCCAAGCTTGAATGAGAATATATCTATTAGTCCAGTGCTAAGGTTAAAAGCTGCTAGTGTTTTATGAAAAAATTTTAGTAAAAGTTTTTTGCTAATAGGTCAAACCTATTGTATTGGACTAGCTATTTTTGTTGGTTTTATAAGTTGACTATTTTTCTATGTATATGTCTATTTTTAGCATTTCTTATATCTTTTTCATGTATTTAATAGGTAATATGATGAAAGGGCAGTTTTAATTGTTAACCATTTGAGATGATTTGTTCATTGATGAGAGGGGTTATATTCTCTGGAGCACTTAAGTGTGAGTTTTTGGTTTCTATTTTATTCTGATGAAGTCCTGCTCTGTGAGAACAAAAGCGCTAAATAAAGTGGAATAATAAGTGATTCTGCCTTGTGTTTCCACCTTTTATGATTCTAAGTTTGTTTGTTCTTACATGTTATTCTATATGTAACCCCCTACTCACCCACTGGATACTAGCTGGCTCATGGATAGGATACAAGAAGTAAGGAGTAAGTCAGTCTCCCTCCACAAAGAGGCCAATCATTAGCAGAATCCCCACAGGCTCAGTGCTGGGGACACTTCTTTTTGGAGTCTACTTCTCTGAATTCAAGGCTAATATCAAAGGCTTATGGCTAACCAAGTTTGCAGATGACTGCAGACTATGCATAGTCATAGAATCTCCCAAAGACACAAATTTCCTCCAAGAAAGCCTGGCACAGACTAATAAACTGTGTCAGAGTCATGGTCTAAATTTCAATGCCAAAATATGCATAATGGTATTTTTCAGAAAGGGACCTGAACCTCATCTGCAAGATAAATAAGACTTGCTGGAGAGTGCAGAAGGCAGTGGGTTGTATTCTTACACCAGGTAAATAGATTGCTGATAGTACGGATGAGATGTCAAACCAAATCCCCATTTGCTTGAGTTGCTGGTAGTTCAGGTGGATGTAAACGATCCCATGATACCTATCAAAAAGAGTAGGGGTCCTTTATTTTATACAACATAAAAAACATTATTTACATGTTTACAAAATGTAAATATTTACAGGCATGTGTGTGTGTGTGTGTGTGTGTGTGTGTGTGTGTGTGTATACACGCGCACACACACACACACACACACACACACACACACACACACACACACACACACACACTTCTCTGGAACTGACTCCGCATTCATGTACAGCAGAGCTCTTCCTTAAGCCTATTCAAATGCAGTTTTGATCAGTGGCTGGGAAATCACAAATTCACCCCTGGCTTGTCACCTGTGTCCCTTATGGAAAGGGGTATCTTATAAATGCCCTAAGGCATAGGCATATACCAAAGCCATTCCAATCTGTGGGTATTTATAATTGGGGAAATTGGGGCATGAATGGCTATGCTTAAAAAGACTTTAGGGTTGTTAGCCTAGTAACCTCTTGTGATCCTATGAGCTTATGACTCATTATAAAGCACTGTACTGTACTGTATTAAGTAAACTACAAACACACATCATCTGGTACAGTTTGATAAGTTGCAAAAATTTCTTACAACAGGACTCAATGGGCTTCAAGGCTTGTCTTATAGCTGAATATTACAGCACCTTTCTCTCATCTCATTACCTTATAAACCTTTAAGAGGAGACATTTGTATGACATAAAGAGGCACAGAAGACGCTTTAATATTTGAAACCCTGTTTCACATCTAACAAGTAAACTGCTCTTCTAAAAACTGTGTGTGTGTGTGTGTGTGTGTGTGTGTGTGTGTGTGTGTGTGTGTGTGTGTGTGTGTGTGTCTGTGGTTTGCTCAAGATAAGCAGTCATTATTTTGACTTTCCAGGACTAATGTATATTTGTGAGAATAGTTCTAATATTTTACCTACTTATTTGAAACAACATATAAATAAATTGCTCTGGTCATTATTTTACCACACACAGAGATTTGAGATGTACATATTTAAGAATGTTCATAGGTTCATAGGTTCATAGATTAGTACTAGGCTAACTGCCCTTGCGAGCAGCTTTAAGCCTAGCCAATTATCCCCTGTGAGATTCAACCCTGTACCTTGTGTTTGTAATGCAAACACCTTGACCATTAGGCCACCCTCCCAACCCCATGTGTCTATAACCACTATAATCACTGACAGTCCTTATTCTAGTTTTGCAGGACTAATCTATCTATCTAGCTATCTGTTTATACACACACACACACACGTATATATATATATATATATATATATATATATATATATATAGGGTCCCCTTTCCATGGTCGATATTTTAGAATGTCGAAGACCATATGGCCGAGATCATATGATCAACATTCAAAATGTCGACCATGCAGAACCGACACCTGCAAACAGTGTGGAATGGAAAGATTTCCATCTTCCACACTGTAGTGCAATCTTGGAGTTGGTATATTTAAGTTCCAGGGGGTGGGGGGGTGGAACCCCTCACAGGGGGTGCAGGGTGGCATAGCCCCCCTGCTTGCAGTGTTGTTTTTTTTTTTTTTTGTATAGTCGACATTGCGAATGTCAATCATATGGTTTCGGCCATATGGTTTTCGACATTCTGAAATGTCAACATATCAAATAGACCCATATATATATATATATAAACCTCCTCAGCTGGTCTACCCACCATCTCCCCCAAGAAACTATCATCTTAGGTGATTTCAATATTGACTGGCAATCCTGTTCTGGCAACAATCCAACCCATCATGTACACCTTCATGGCTTCACCCAACTAGTCCAGTGACCAACAAGGATAAATAAAAACTCCAGCAAGCACACTACCCTGGATTGGATACTAGTCAGTAAGAACCCCCAGTCATATATAACTGGCTGCTTATCAGATAGGCTCAGTGATCACTCCCCAACATTCCTACTCAAAAAATACCTGTACCAAGCTAAACCTGTCATATATCATCAAATACGTAAAAAAATAAACTTTAACCCAGTCACATTCATCTCATCCCTCAAAGAATGTAACTGGCATGCTCTAAAGTACCTCAGTCTAGATGATGCAGTTGAATTTTTTAATACTACCTTCCTGAACATCCTTAATTACCATGCCCCCATAAGATTTTCCAGAACCAAAGCACAACCCTCCCCATGGTTACAGAAAACCACCAAGTCAGAAATGAAAAACAGGGATAAAACCTGGGAGCACTGGCGCAAAACCAAAACCCCCGCAGCTAGACAGAAATTCCTAGAACTACGCAATAGAGTCAAAAAGCTAATAAAACGGGACAAATTCCAATACTACCAGTCTGCCCTAGACTCCTCACAACACAGCCCCAAACAATTCTGGTCCTCCATAAACTCCATCCTCCACCCAGGTAAAGTCAGTACCCCTCCTCCTAACATCCCTCACTCCTCAGAAAATATTGCTACCTCATTCAACACACACTTCACCCAAACCATACTATCACTAGCTAAACAACACAACCCCCCCCTCCAACCCACACCTTCAACTAGTAATCTCCCCACTGCCTTCTCTTTTTCTCCTGTACCTACCTCCAACATAAAAAAACTCTTAACTAAACTTAAACCCACCAAATTAGCAGCAGACAACCTCCCAAGTGAATACCTACAAATCGCAGCTGATGCTCTGGCCTACCCAGTATCCATCTTGATTAACCAATCTCTGTCAGAAAGTTACGTTCCCACATTGTGGAAAGTCTCACTTATAATTCCCCTCCACAAAGGCGGACCCTCTGCAGAACTAACCAATTACCGCCCCATAGCTATTCTCTCTCCACTCTCCAAAATACTAGAGAGATGCATACACTCTCAGGTCTCACACTACCTCCTTACTAACAACCTCCTTTCCAGTACTCAGCATGATTTCCGACCAAACCATAGCACCACCACTGCCTTACTCTCCTTTACTAACACTATCCTTCAGCATAAATACAATGGCTGTCTCTCCTCTGCTACTTTCCTAGACCTATCTAAAGCATTTGACATGGTCCCACACAAACAACTTATCTCTGTCCTCAATAACCTATCCTTCTCACAATCAGTCACCAACTGGTTTCAGAGTTACCTGTCTGATCGCCAACAATCCGTTGTATGGCAGAATGACATATCTCCCCAACTACCTGTCTCCATAGGGGTTCCCCAAGGATCCATCCTTGGACCCCTACTTTTCTCTGTTTACACCAATAATCTAGCCTCTGCCACCAAACATGGCACACTCATCCAATACGCAGATTACTCGACCATCATCTGCTCAGCCCAGTCCCTACCCAAACTGCAAAAAGTCACACAGGAAGCCTTTTCCTCTGTTGAAACATGGTTATCCGATGCCCAATTAATACTCAACCCAAACAAAACTAAACTACTCATCTTCCAACCCACCAAACATACTCAAAACAACTCTCACTTTAACATCACAGCAAAAGACAACACCACTATATACCCAACTGAATACACCAAATTGCTAGGAGTGGAAATAGACAATAAACTAAAATTTGACATTCAGATATCCATGACCATAAAAAAAGTCCACAAAAAACTAGGAGCATTATACAGAAATAAACAATTTCTCACCAAAGCAGCAAAGATTTCAATAGCAAATTCCCACCTTATCTCCACCCTACTTTATGCCTCTCCAGTATATACCAACCTAAGGCAATGTGATCTAAACAAGCTAGAGACCTGCTACAACAAAATCGCCAAATTCGCCACAGGGGCATCCTACCGTAGTCACCACTGTCTCTCACTTGCTGAACTGGGCTGGCTTGAACTCCCTCACCTCCTTCAGTGGTATCAACTCTCACTCGCCCACAAACTGGTAAACCATCCACTAAATGTCCCATTCCTCCAGAATCTACTCCAACCCTATCGCACCACCAGACCACTAAGATCCAGCAACAAAAATCACTTGCAGATCACTAAAGCCAATAACTCTGCTGGTGAAGCACTATTCTCTTGCGCCATAGCCAAATTATGGAACTCACTCCCACCCACAATTACCTCTGTACCATCATGCACCAACTTCAAAACTTTATTAAAAGCTCACCTAAAAACATGCTGGCTATGCCCTTGCAACTCCCACTCTAATATCATCCACCCCATCCAACTACTACCTTTCTTTCACCTCCACTAACTACCTTGATGATAGCAAGCTCAGATGCTCATAAGCCTAGTACTTATTATACAGCAGGAACTTCTCATTGTTACATTTGTTAATGCCTGTTATGTACTTCACAGATAAAGATTCTAGTTGTCTACTGATGTAATATGTTCTTCATCTGTAAATATGTTGTAAGTAATTTCTATGTTAAATTGTTAATCGCTATGTAATCCAATGTAACTACTGTCTGTTTATTTTACTGTGGAGCTTTTCTCCCTTGGCCTCCGCTGAAAATGGACCCACATCCAGTCGGACACTCCCGGTCAACAAATTTAAATAAATAAATATATATGTATATATTTATGTATGTATATATATATATATATATATATATATATGCCTAGCATTTGTTTCACATAAAGTCAATCTACAGGAAACAAACAGATAATAAAACACCTTGTCTCATTTATTTAGGCAGAGGCTCAAACTAAAAACGACTATACAACAAACAAACATAACGGATAAGCGCTTTCAGGTTAGTACATCAACCCTTCATCAGATCCATGGCTAGGCACTTTATAGTGCTGAAAAGGATTTTTCGCATTTGCTGGAGATGAAGTGCATCCTTTGATCATTGGTCTTTGGAGTTTTTATCCAGTCTGGCTGTATTTTACATGCTGTTGGTTGGTTTATATATATATATATATATATATATATATATATATATATATATATATATATATATATATGTGTGTGTATGTGCGTGCGTGCGTGTGTGTGTGTGTGTGTGTGTGTGAAGCAAGTTGGAATATCTTACTGTGGCTATTGTTGTGGAAAAAAAAGTTAAAACAAATTAATGTGCCAGTTATTATCTTATCCAAGCAGACATCTGAGGTACACACAGTCAAGGATGTGGTTATACTTGCTTGATAATATGATGGCCTTTGGATGGAAATTGTAGCTCCTGTTGTCATTTACTCAGGCTAAACAGTTATTATTCTGGTAATGCAGAAATAATGTATACTTGTGTAAAGCAAGTTGGAATACTTCACTGTGGCTACCTGAATCAAAGTTGAAATACATTATTATGCCCTTTATTTTTATTACAGTCAGACAAATGAGGGGTACACAGTCAACAAACTGACTACAATTGTTGGGAAACTAGGCTTTCTGTGAATGAAAATGATCCTGCTATCATTTTCTCATATTTTTTCATATTATACAGTCATCATTATGGCATTGCTGATCCAATGTATATTTGTGTAAAGCAAGTTTGAATATTTTAACAGGGACATTTTTTAATCACAATCAGACTTATGAAATGTGAACGCTCAGTGAATTGGCTGGTAGATGGACTGAGAGGCCATATTTGGATAAATGTAACTTATCCATACTGTTGTTTAATCACAGCAAAACAGTAACTGATCTTGCTTTCTAGGAGTCATGCAATGCATTGAATTTGCTGAAATCAGTGTAAAATGATCATTGTTTGTGTGTATGAGTGCATGTGTTTGTGTGTGTGTGTGTGGGGGGGTGTTTAAGAGCAACAAGCTGGTTATGGTTTCTTTCACATGCCATCATAGTCAAACATCAGCATTTTACACAATATCTAGCTATTTCTGGTGGTCTAGGCATGATGTATGTAAAAGCAACTGACCATTGGCACACTGGTGCAGCAAGTAACATTGTCACTTCACAGTGCGTAGCTTTCTGGCTGAGCTATTGTCTGTGGTTCTTTCTGTGTGAAGCTCCTTTCCTTGCACTTTACTAAATAAAATTGCACTTTATTTTGCTTTTGCCTCTTCTTAAACATACTCAATTGTATTGGGGTGGCATATAAGAGGGATGGGAGGAGGAGTGCAGGTTCCCCAGCACCCTAGTGGCAGGAGTGTGCAGTTAGAACTTGTCTGATCAAAGACTGCTGGAACAGGGCTCAGTTTTTAGCTTTTTATTGGTTAATTTGTTTAAATCAGTTTGCCCATTTGCTACTGTTATATTAAAAAAATACACTTTATTCATCGCTGCTTAGCTAGTGTTAAAGTATTCCTGGTGCCATAAAGTCTGCTCTTCAAATTTTCCCTTAGATCTAGCCATTTTTTAGTTTTAGTACTCAAATCTGTTTCTTTGAGCTCAGCACTTGTTCAGAATTTGTTGTAAGCACTAAATAAGTTACAAATTACTACAGCACTCAACTTTCCTCACTTGTCTAGAGGAAAGTTTTTAGTACTTAATAAATAAGCACCTATCCAGGCATGTCTAAGGGTCAGCTCCTGGTGTTTTCTTCTGTCTGCCTGATGAATCTGGGCATCTTGGGGCAATGCAGTAATTGCCTCATGTACACAAGACAACCCTCTCCTCCTACCACCCAACACTGCAACCTGTGAGAGATGCACTTATATAGCCAAACTGGAAGCAAAGCTCTCTTCACCCAAGACTGGACTAGACAGTCAAGAAGAGAAGGTAAACACTTGCAACACACCACACTCATCACATAGTCCTTCAAAACCTATACCATCAAAACACACACATAGCAACACAAAACACACACCTACATTCATTGGGCCTCTCAATA
This sequence comes from Protopterus annectens, assembly GCF_019279795.1. Classification (NCBI taxonomy): domain Eukaryota; kingdom Metazoa; phylum Chordata; order Ceratodontiformes; family Protopteridae; genus Protopterus; species Protopterus annectens. The sequence goes on from NC_056735.1 coordinate 1,452,718,453, forward strand.
AAAATCTGCTCAAGCAACAGAGACCTCCAAAGCAGAAACGCATGCAACCTCCACCCCCAACACAACTCAAATGACAAACTTAGTGTGCCACTCAACCACAGCCCATAAGGCATAACAACGTACCCAACACTCTAGTCATAGGTGACTCTATAGTCAGGCACACTGATGTTCCACTCACCAGGCTAAACAAGAGAAAGTTACTGTCAGCTACCTGTCAGGAGCCAGGATCCCCCACATATTGCATGCACTCAGGTCACTCCACAACAAGTACAAATATGACTGTCATTGTCCATGTTGGTGTGAATGACCTGAGACGTACCTCCCTGGACTACATGAAAAGAGACATGGAGGAGCTCTCCAATCTTGTAGCCCGGGCAGGTATGACCCTAGCCCTGAGTAGCATCCTGCCATCACCCAGAATGATAACCACAGTACAAGGACAAAATGATTAACTTCAGTTGGCTAAGCTTCTGGTGTCATTCTAAGGGAATTCAGTATCTGTCTGCCTGGGATGACATGATCAACAGACCACAATGCTTTGCCAGAGATGGCCTGCACCTGTCACCCTTGGGATTCCGGATACTGGCTAAGGCTCTTGCCACCCCTAAAGTGCCTTTTTTAGGCAAGGTTCAAATGACATATTCGCCACCGTAACAGGTACAAGCAAGCAAAATCTGAGGGTAATGCTACTCAGTGCTAGAAGTCTAAACCTGAAAATGCATTCACTCGAGGTACACCTTAAAATGGAAAACATCAACATCTGTGCAGTGACAGAGACCTGCTTCAAGGCTCCAGAGAGCACCCCTGCATTACCAGGCTATATTTCATACCACACCTTTCACCCACCTAACTTGGACCAAAACACTAAAGGTGGAGGCGTGTCCATATTCATTAAGAATATCCAAACCTCCAGGCTAGTTGCTCAGCATAATGCATCTGAGATTATCCAAGTGCAACTAACTCTGGGCAAGACCACAAAACATGCTACAGATCCCCCACCATGCTCCAGGATTCCCACTACTCATTTCTTGATACACTTTACAATATTAGGGTAAAACCCAACACCCTAATAATGGGCAATTTCAACTACCCCACCATTAACTGGAAAACTACTCATGTACCAACTCTTTTGATCAACGTTTTCTGGAATTCATAAATTCCAACACCTTGGATCAACCAGGGGTAGCAATATACTAGACCTGGTCATTACCAACATGGGTGACCGGTGTGCCACACCAATGAGGTCAGATCCGATAACAAGCTAATTAGCCTTGACATCCACATTCCACCCCCCCACCCCCCATTAGGGAAACCACTGTAAAATATTTCTCAAAAGCCAACTTCACGCTTCTTAAGACAGAAGTGGCAAACTTCACGACACCCATGCAGATGGACAATAGAGGTACGACTGCTGAATCCTACACAAATGCAATTTATAAGCACTTACACGAGTGCATGGATCGTGCTATCCCTAACAGAACCAAGATGCTATCCTCCAAAAAAAGGAAGCCAATCTAGTGGTACCCTGCCATAAACAAACTGTACAACAGAAGAAAGAAACTGTTGCAAAAAAGAGTAAAATCCCATGACTGGAAGAGCTCCCTGGTCAGCCTCAGTAAGAAGCTGAGATCCCTCATAAAATCCTCCAAAGCTAGTTGTGAAAACAAAATTGTCACTGATTTTAATGACGACCACAAAGCATTCTATAACTATGTAAAGAATCTCAATGGCAACACTCAGATCTGCTCTGAGTTACAGCACAATGGCACTAAATATACAGAACCAACTGATACTGCCAGCATCCTGGCATACAGGTTCAGTGCTAACTTTACCCCCCCTCTCCCCCATCTCTATACCGGAATTATGCAAAGTTTCTGTAATCACGGCTGCACAGGTAAAAACCACACTCTCCAAAGCCAAGAGCGCAGCATCCATGGGACCTGACAACATCCCAGGCTGTGTTCTAAATGAACTACAGAATGAACTGGCACCCCACCTAAGCACCATGTTCAATCATAGCCTCACCTCAGGCTTTGTGACCACTGAATGGTGCACAGAGACGGTTATCCCACTCCACAAAGGGGGAGCTACCATGGACCCTGGGAACTACCGCCCCATTAACCTAACAAGCCTGGTCTGCAAGGCCATGGAACGCATCATCATGGAACTTATAAACAAAGACATTGGTAATCTCCAAACTTTGGACCCCACCCAGTTCGGGTTTGTCAAAGGCAGTTCATGTCTCCTAAACCTGATTGACTTCTTTGAAGCAGTCACCAAAGCAGTAGATGAGGGTAAGGTGGTTCACACAGCCTATCTAGATCTCGCCAAGGCTTTTGGCACCATTCCCCACTCTGGAATTATAGATAAGCTCACTAAACTAGGTATAAATCCCTATGTCACAAGATGGGTTGCCAACTGGCTCACTGACAGAACCCACACTGCGAAAGTAGTAGACTCCAAATTCGACTTCAGACCAGTGACAAGAGGAGTACCACAGGGTTCAGTCCTGGGTCCTCTCCTGTTTGGTATCTACTTTTCTGAAGTACAGGCTAACACAGAAGATCTTTGGCTAATGAAGTTCGCAGATTACTGCAAACTAGGAGCCATAACTGAAACTCCTAACGATGTGGACATCCTAGAAAAGAGCCTCACTGAGACAGATGCCTGGTGTCAAAGACATGGCCTCACGCTCGATGCCAAAAAGTGCATTGTCATCCCCCATGGTAAAAACTCTGTACCCATGAGCTACCACATAGGTGGTAATCTACTTAACACTGAAAGTGTGATAAGAGACCTTGGGACACAGGTGGACAGTAGTCTCTCCTTTGATAATCACATCAACACAGTAGTCAGGAAATCCTTCTGCGTGGCACACCTCATCACAAAAGGTTTCTCATTCAGGAAAAAAGAGGTCATTGTTCCCCTCTACTTGTCACTCGTTAGACCCATTATAGAGTACAATGCCCATTTTGGTATGTACCTCACAAAACATCTGCAACAACTGGAAAGGCCGCAGAAATACCTCACACAGAGGATTACCGGCCTCAAACAGATGCCCTACACAGACCGTGCAAAAACTCCAGCTTTACTTCGGCTATCTCTGCATAACATACAATCCCTCCAAGCTACATGCTCTAAGGACCTAAACCTTGTCACCACAATAAACAGAACATGCTGGAGGGATAGATTCATGAACCGGAGACTTCCCATACTCTGAAAGAAACTACCTATCTATATCAAACAAAGCTCCTCATTAGCACTCTTCAAGAAAAATCTTGATGATTGGATGGGAAATAGGAAATTCACCCCAGGGATCACCTCTGTGGCTCGGCTCGACAGGGGCACAGAAAAATAATTTTCTTGCGTAGCGAAAGCCAGGGTACCTTTTTGGCTAGGCTTGTATAGGCCCTAGGGCCGATAGCCTAGTACCTACCTATGAACCTATGAGTCTGTATGGCTATCCCTATCTCTGTGTGTGTTTTATGCAGGATCTTTTATTTCTACAACACCCCAAAGACATGTCATAGGTAAATTAGTCTTCTTCCAATTTTTCTGCACAAAGTCATGTGGTTTGCATGTCAGGTGTGTGTGTGTGTGTGTGTGTGTGTGTGTGTGTGTGTGTGTGTGTGTGTGTGTGTGTGTGTGTGTGTATGCATGTGTGCAAAGTTAACATCTTCAGCTTTATATGTGGACATGCACAATACTGAGGGGACACATACATAACTCTTTTGGCTGTTAATAAAAAGAGAAGAGTTAAGGAATTATCTTTCAAAAATAAGTCATAAAATGTATCATGTATCATCTAGTCCTCCAGAGTATTGGGGGGAGGCACTAAGCACCTAACTCCCTGGCTGTATAAGGAGATTTTGACACAGACTCATGGAAGGATCCATCCTCAACCTCTGTTAAGGACCCAGCTGTGCTCAGAGGAGTGCATAGTGTGGTTATTATGTATTCAAATTTCCTTACAATCAAGTCTCAGAGGTGTGCACAAAAGTTCACTATAGCTTGTCTAGGAACTGTGTACATTCTAGGAGGAATTAATTGCAATATATTACTGTGATCATTATTTTTCCACTTTCACAATCAGACATGACACGTTTATACAGGTGACTCTCTTTTGCGGATGGGGTAAGGAGGCATGTTATGTATATATCACTGACAGGAACAAATTCAAATATATTTATCTGGGCATTTGTTATTGCACTTTTGCCACAGTCTAGCATCAGAGGAGTACAAAGAAGGTATATGCCTTATAGGATAGGGATGAGGAGGAATACAGTGTTTATGCATATAAATGGTTGTAGCTGACAAGAGAAAACACAGTGTACTACTGTAAGAAAAGTGAATACTCATGTGAGTAATGCTCTGTTAAATAAAATTTCTGCTGGCAGTTTTTGCACTGGATCATATTGCAGTGGGATAAGGGAATTTGCTCTTATCCCGGTGTTGTGCAATCTTGGAGTTATGGGTGATGCAAGAAGGCTTGATCCCCTGCAAAAAAAATAGTTTTTTTATGTTTGATCATTTTACAGTTTGATGTAAAATGATTGCTTTTTCTCTGTTCGATCTTATGAGCATCTGTAGTTTGCTGATATACTCATATAAATATATACACGTCTACATAAATCTGAACTTATTCATAGTGGTACTACTTACTCTGACATAGGAGACATCACCGGCATGCTAGCAAACAAATTCTGTGTGAATTTCACCCCAGAGACAACTATCCAAATCCAGTTATCCTTGACTCTGTCACCCGCCATAACCATGTGCCTACACACTTGCTGAATCTCTATACTTCACTCCCTGGTCCTGCCCCCAGTTTTACACACCTAGATAATATATTTTGGTGCACATATTAGCTAAACCCTTGCTGCATAATCCACACTGAATAACACTGTTTAAAAGCACAACTATGTAGTGTTTTTCTTTCCTTATGCACTCAAGGCCAGATGCACACAGACACACACACACACACACACACACACACACACACACACACACACACACACGCACTGTGGTGCATCTTTATCTTACAGTGTTCTTACAACACTGAATTAACCTAAACATCCAAACACTTTCCCATTACAGCTCTCTTACTATAACCCAACATTCACAGCACCTCTTTCCATGTTAACCTGCTGGGATTAATAATGTTGACTGTTAACTTTTTAACATTGTTTTCTCCCTATTTATAGTGTTTCCCCAATTTATCTCACACTAAGATCTGATGAAGCAAGTTAAGGTGAAAGTGTTATTCCTCTGACGTATTTTTATTTTTTAAATGCTGTCCAGTGATGTGGCATTCATTTCCGTCCTCACACATGCATGAACTGAACTTGGCAAAATGGATGATATTCAAAAGGCTTTGGAAAATGTAACAACTTTTACCAATACAAAGGCAATGAATCCTTAGGGAAGAAAGCACATCCCACTCACAATACTCCATAAAAGCAAGTGTACCATGCACAAAAGGGCTGTCTTCAATAAAAATACACAATCTGCTGACATCCGTGTAAAACTACAATGAGCTGTGTTAAAAAAAATTCTATGTGTGTGTGTGTGTGTGTGTGTGTGTGTGTATATATATATATATATATATATATATATGTACATGCACACATGTGTGCTTGTGTGTGCTTGTCATGATTAAAAGCAAAAGGAAAAAAATCAAAAATGTGCAGGCTATGTATTCTAATACTGACAGGAACTGCCACTTTCCATGAAACTGTGTAAATAAGCAGTGAACCATAAAAATATTATAATAAATTATGCAGACCAAATATTCTCTAGTCTAAGACTATGAGCAATAAAAATTGGTATTTCATAGCTCCCATACAGATTTAGAAGACACTTTCTTCTACTAAACCTACATACACTCAACATATGTCCCAACCTATCATCTCACTTAAAATCCCTTGCACCTGACTGGTACAAGTGCCCAAGGCTTTCTAGACAATCCTGACTCACATTCCCTGCTCCTTTCCACTTGACTGTCTGTCTTTCTCTCTATCTATCCATCTATCTCTCTGTGACATCAGCTTGAAATATATTACTGTGCTAATTTGTTCTTGACATTTCATCCCATTTGAACAGAAGAGAGGTACATAGAAGTTAGCTTTCTTTTTTGTGAGGGTATGCAGGCAAGCACTATTGGATATGATATATGCATCCTCACAAGCATTTGTCTTCTGTTTATTGGAAAATGCTATTTTGTCAGCTTTGAGCATTACATTGTGGTCACAACTTATTTCTTCCCAGAGAGGTAAAAAGACTGAATTTCTTACTCATGATTTTTGCTCAGGCTATCAATGGATCAAAAAGTTGAAAAAAAAGCTCTAAAATGTATCTCAGGGCATCTAGAATCCCATGGCTTCTGAGGGCTGCTACGTCCAGCTTAATTCAATGATTTTGTCCACAATTATTACAGTACAGTATCGGCCAGTTGTTATGTATGGAAAAGATGGAGAAAAAAGCTAAGAAGTAACACAAAGTATTAAAAAGGAAGAACAAAATAATGTCTGGATAATGTGAGAGAATCAGGATGGCAGGTGGGTACTGGGGTGATGTGCTGGAACTGGTGGGGATAAAGGAGGAGCACCATAAAGTCCTTTGTCTAAGGCTCCATTTCTTCTAGTGTTAACCCCCTTGATCATAATTGGATTGCTGGGGTGTATCTAGTCAATAAAGTGTCTAGAATGAGCAGAAACTGAGACAGTGTGTGGATGCAAGTGAATGACCTCAGCTATTGTTTGACCACAGGTAAACAGTCATTGACCTGCTTTAATATAGCCCCACAAATTCAGCTAATTCTTGCAGCCCTCCCTTATTTTGAAATAACTAGCTGCCACTGAAAACTTGACTATTTTAAGGAGAAAAATAAATAAATTTAAATAATAAACAAAGTTTAATTTTATTTGCAATGGCTACAGCTCATCATTCTAGTACCATGAGGTACCATTGATCACTGTCTTTTTTCACTTGTTTAATGTGCATTAACATCAGGGTACTAAAATCATGATATGTGATGCAAATTCTGCATTTTAATGCTATCATTAATATAATTCATATAACCATACATATATGAGGCTCACCCTTCCATCTTATATGTTAATAGGTAATTACTAGGCTAGCTGTCCCTGTGGGACATTTTACGCCTAGCCATTATCTGTCTCAGAGATGAGAATCAAACCTTGTACCTGTTGTCTGTGAGACAAACACCTTAACCATTATACCAACCCTCAAGTCCATTTGTTTAATAATTCACAGCAAACTGTTTAAAATAAATATATTACTTTGAATATATGTTCATGGATACTGCCTTGAGGGTGAATGAGGTTGAGGGGTTCTCTGGGAAACTTGTTGCTCTAACTGCAGGATTATTGACAGTAGAGGGAATGGACAATGTCTAACCCTCTCACACCTTGTACTGTGCCTCTAACCTCAATACCTAGTGAAAAGGGGTCATAACATTGAAATTTCATAATGTTGAATTTCATAACATTGAGACCAAAACATCTATATCCCAAAACACTGAAAGCCTAAAACATTGAAAACTCAGAACGTTGAAAATGTGCTTCATAACATTGAAAACTACAATGCATATGTAAATAACATCCTCTACACCTACAACAACACCTAACTAACAAACACACTTTCTACTATGTTTCTGCAGGGGGGCCTCCTGTACACCCAATGTGGAGGGCTCTGCCCTCCACACCTCCCGTAAATTAAATATACCAACTCCAGCATTGCACTACAGTGGAAAAAAGTAAATTTCCTAACCTCACCATATCACCATACACTGAGGTTAGGAAATTAACTTTTTTCCCACTGTAGTGCGATCTTGGAGTTGGTATATTTAATTTACGGGGGTGTGCGTGGCATAGCCCCCCACATGGGGGTGCATGGGGGCTTGCCCCCCTGCAGACACATAGTAGAAAGTGTGTTTGTTAGTTAGGTGTTGTAGGTGTATGGAATCTTATTTACTTGTGCACTGTAGTTTTCAATGTTATGAAGCACACTTTCAATGTTCTGAGTTTTCAATGTTTTGGGTTTTCAGTGTTTTGAATTTTCGATGTTATGGTCTCAATGAAATTCAGTGTTATGAAATTTCAATGTTATAAAGTAGACCTGTGAAAAGACCACCTCATTAATGTCCTATTTGCAGGGTACTGTGTCACTTATACCGTTTTAAACAATCCAATGCATCATGTTACACATGACATTTTTTTCTACATAAGCAAGGTTATGCTGGTGTGATGCTCATATGCATAGTAGTCTGTAGTGCAAATTAAGTCATCATGGTGACACAGAGCAATGAATGCAGCTGTGTAAATATCTGAAAATTGTTTTCCTGGAGGATATGTATGGTTTTGAAACAGTATTCAGAAATGATGATGCAAAGACTGGATGTAATCGCTTTATGATTGCTTCAAGGGAAGGATTAACTCAAACTGTGGCATTTCTCGGATACTTAGAAAATAAGTCTGAGCTATCTATTGAGAAATGAAAACAAGCTGTTTGTTTGTGATCAGCCTAAACTGCTACTTGCAAGCGTGAGAAGGTTCATGGCAGACAGGAAGGACTGTACTCTGAGGGCAAAAGTCTGAACAGGATTTTCCTGTAGCTAAACAGTAACCTGCTTTGTAATGTAATAGTTAAACAAAAACAAAACATTTATGACTAGATGACATACATAAATGTTTGCAGAGCAGTAGAGTAGGTATAAGTAATCCAAGGGTTTCATGCTGCTATTCATTTTTAAATTATGCCAATGGTGCAAGGTTTGTCACATAGTGATTTGTTTGCCCTTGCTGTGTTGCTACATTTTTTTCTAATCTTTATTAGTAATTTACATGTAAAGTTGTAGCTGTGTCACAAACAGACCTGACTGTTACTTTACTTGTACTATGGTACTAAATACTGAGGAAGATGGAATGCTTCTTTTATTTTTCTCAGAATACTTCAATATTCAGATCAGTTAGGTCATAGTCTTCAGACATATTTTTGTAGGAATTTATCCAGGAGGGTTTTTGAATACCACTTCTGTCACCTTGCCATCGGAATGCACTTTGTATGTTACTATTTGAATCTTGAGCTAAAATAAGGTTATCATCTTCAAAAACTATGGACTCCCCTTCAAGCTGATGAGAGGTGATGGCAATGGAGTGCAAAATACCCAGTACCATCAGACACGGCTGGGAGGTGGGGGGGGGGGCAGAGGTTTTCCTTCACTTTCATTGGACCCTTTCCCCTTCTTTACTTCCACAAGTTAGTGCATATACATTGATGGCACTCTGCTTGGAGTTGATCTTTCACATGCAGTATTTCATTCAGAACCTAACTAGGTTCAGAAGGAGGGTCAAGCCCTCACCCCACTTTCCCACATTAAATGAAAGTCCTATTTAGGATCCTCATTGAGCCCTTCTCACAGGAGAGAGAGAGAGAGAGAGAACGAGATGTCTTTGAAGTGAAATTCAACAGGATTTTGTGTTTAAGTGGATGGTCTGAATTTACTAGGTAAAATGCCAGCAAATAGGTAATGTACGTTTATCTGCTGGAATGTACGAGTGTCTGTAGCAAACTGCACATTCTGTACATGATATTTGTAGACTGTTGTTTAAATGAGATTAGATGGATTTAAGAGATAACTCTCAGATGGAAGCTGCCAATGTTTTTAGAGCAGGTAAGAGCTGAAGTTATGCTTGGATTTGAATGGAAGCAATAGATAAAGATCAGTACAACAGGAAGTAGGTGTCAAATTAACGACTTTGGTCTTGGAATGGGGATGTACCAAGAAACTCATGAAGTGCATTTACAGACCTAATACTTTTTAGATTTACTTTCCTTTAAGTGTAAGATCTTCTGTATGGATAGAATGTGGACAAGAGATACTACAAGAACAGCAGATTCAAAGCTTAGCTAGCAAAAGAGAGGAATGGAGAGGCATTTCTCACTTGAGGACAGGCCAGCAGCAGACTCAGAAAATCCATCTGAAAATGTACCAAGTCATGTCACTCAGAATCCATACAAACAGCTGGTTATGTTTTAGAGCGCTGTCGTTATGACTCAAATGCAGCACCAGATAAAAACTTACTTCGAATGCAACAGGAAATCATTAGTGTGTGCAATAGCAGCAGACAGAAGTCAAGGACTTTCCAGAGTCCTGGCTGAACTCTTAGTGCTAAAAATAATTATGTGTATATGATGCATTACTAGCGATCTACCTTCTGATGTTTGGGGGTATGCATCTTTCAAAATGAGCCACTATGGTTGTTTTCCTTGGCCAGAATAGCAGACATAATGTTTTTTTATTGACAAATAAAGTAAAAAAAGTATTATACCAATTTTGAAATGCACTGGTTTTCATTGCATTTAGTAGGATGAACCAATAGGGTTGGTTCTTTGATTAATTTTTCCTCCTCCTCAGCACCATATTAAATGAAGGCTCTATCCCTTCTTCCCTACTGTTGTGCAATCTCAAGTTAGCATGTATAGACATATGGGGGTTGTTTGGGTTGAGAGAGGATTGCTGTCTTTAAAAAAACTCTACTTTATGGTGTTTTTTCAACAATTCAATGGTGGAGGCAGTTTGACTTGTGGTCGGCCAATACAATAGGAAATGAAAGTTCTGTTGATCATTTGCCATATAACTTAAATGATGTAGTATACACTATTTTAGAATTAGAAGACAGGGTTTCTGCTTTGTTTTGCATACTACTATTGAAGTGCCAGGGGGACTCTTAGCACAGTATGACACTTTCAGAATTCTCCACCTATCTTGGTTGTTACAGTGTTATAGTGACTCCTGGGTTATCTTGTTGCTTTACGTTAGCTTACACTCAGTAGAATGGCCTACACAGCTAGAGACCATCCCCCCGATGACATTTTAAATCCCTTCACTCTTTGATCTAGTTGAGACTTCTTTGAAGTAGATTTGTTGATCACTTACATAGCCATCAGAATACTAAAAAAAATTCTTAGCCTGGACCTTATGGCATTAGTTGAACTTGTTTGTTAAACATACTCACAGCAACTGTTAGAAAATATAAAGAGAACAGGCTGTGAACAAAATGGTTCTGCACCGAATTCCCAGTAAAGAGGTTACTTTTTTACTCAGAGCAGCAATCACATGAGTCTGGAAACAAATCCAGGTTTCAGAAAGTTGGGCAGGTAAGAACTGAAATCACAGAAGTAGTTATACTTTCCCTTTGGGTAAAACAGGCCAGCACTATGAGCACTGCACAAAGGAAGGGCACCTGCCAGTAACTGGACATTCCCCATGTGCAGATACTATAATCATGGAAGCAGGTGTTTTTGATTGTTAAAGTATGCCACACCTCTGTCAAACTTGGAAATAGACTTAGCGGTTGTCATATGAACCTTCATCCTGCAGGGGCATATTCTGCTCCAAGCCCGTACTACATCTAGAAGGGCTACTAGCTGGTTGGCTCAGCTCAAAAAAAAAAAAAAAAAAAAAAAGTACATTGACACATGGATGAAATTCTTGCTGTGGATAGGTCACTTCTAGCAATGGATGGGAGATGATGGCTAATAAGCCATCTGGACAGAAAAAAAAAAGAAAAAGAATGACTCTGCAAGTGTGTGGATAGTGCAATCAATTTAAAACATCACATTAAAACAACATAATTAACAATAAATAACCCAAGGAAAAGTATCAAGTGTCAGTCAAGCATACTAAAAATTATTTTATTTATTTGTTTATTTATTTACTTTGGTTGACTGGGATAGTCCCATTAGGCTTGTGGCATATTTTTAGGAGAGCTCTAACATGGTATTTGTAAGAATTTATGGTCTACAACTATTGATAAGTATGTTCCTGTCTTCTGCTGATTCATTGCATCACTCAGTCCTAGCAGTCTTAACAAGCTCTTCACAGATTATAACAGGGCTGTGAGATGCTCTCTTGCCTTGTTTGCTCCATATAATGCATGCCAGCTTAAGAAACTCAGAATGTCTGGCCTTGAATCTCTATTATTTACAAAGGATGGGTATTAGGTCTGACTTTTAGAGTAAGTTGTGAGACCTCAGAATCATCCTTGGTAACACACTGGCAGTCAGGGATCATGTGTCATCTGTGGTCAGGACCTTCTGTTACCATGTAAGGAACGTAGCCTACATCAAATACCTTCTTCCACATGGTAATACTCAGTGCTAATTTATGCTTTGCTCTCCTCATGGCTTGACTAGTCTTCTTCTCTTTCGGCTGTTCCTGTTAGGGGTCGCCACAGTGGATCATCTGTTTCCATTTCTTCCTGTCCTCTGCATATTGCTGTGTCAAACCAACCACCTGCATGTCTTCTCTCTCCACATCCATACACCTTATCTTAGGCCTTCCTCTTTTCCTCTTACCTGGCAGCTCCATTCTTAGCATCCTTTTCCCAATATACCCAGCATCCCTCCTCAGCACATGTCCAAACCAACGCAATCTCGCCTCTCTGACCTTGTCTCCAAACCGTCCAACCTGAGCTGACCCTCTAATATACTGATTCCTAATCCTGTCCATCCTTGTCACACACAGTGCAAATCTTAACATATTTAACTCTGCCACTTACAGCTCTCACTCCTGCCTTGTTGTCAATGCCACCATCTCCAACCCATACAACATAGCTGGTCTCACTACCCTCTTGTAGACCTTCCCTTTCACTCTTACTGATACCCGTCTGTCACAAATCACTCCTGACACTCTTCTACACCCATTCCACCCTGCCTGTACTCTCTTTTTCACCTCTCCTCCACACTCACTGTTACTCTGAACTATTGATCCCAAGTATTTAAACTCATCCACCTTCACCAGCTCTACTCCCTACATCCTCACCATTCCACTATCCTCCCCCTCATTCACATACACATATTCTGTCTTAGTCCTGCTGACCTTCATTCCTCTCCTCTCTAGAGCATATCTCCACCTCTTCAGGGTCTCCTCAACCTTGTCCCTACTCTCACTACAGATCACAATGTCATCTGCAAACATAATAGTCCATGGGGCCTCCTGTCTGATTTCGTCTGTCAACCTGTCTATCACCATTGTAAATAAGAAAGGGCTCAGAACTGATCCTTGATGTAATCCCACCTCCACCTTAAATGCATCCATCACTCCCACTGCAGACTTCACCACTGTCACACTACCCTTGTACATATCCTGTACCACTCTTACATACTTCTCTGCCACTCCTGAGTTCCTCATATAATACCACAACTCCATTGGCTTGGCTAGTGTAATTCCCTTTAACTGGGGATTCCTAAGTCCAAACTTGATCATGTGGATGTGGTCAGAAATCTGAAGACTGACTACTTACTGGTGCTTCTTATCGCCAACACATTACACTGGTACTGCAGTATCCACACTGGCAGACAAATCATTATGTACCAGCTTGGGAGCTCCTGGTTCTTTATAGTCATATACATACACTCTGCCTGTTTGGGGTTGCTGGAGATTTCCATGGTACTGCGGACTTCCTCAGGCCTTCATCGCTGTTCATGTTAGATGCTACACCTTTTGCCTCAATTGCTATAACTACAACGCTGATTGGCTTTAAGTGGTCTGTTAAAACACAAATCTCTATCAGAAATGTGAAACCAAATAATGCATTCATGACACTTTGAAAATTAAACTGCAATTTCTTTAAAAAACAGCAAATTCCAAAATTCACTGCTACATTTTTAAAGTGTTTCTACATGTAGCTTTCGTCCTGCATCTCTAACATAGGGAGCTCTATGCCCCATTCTCCCATAACTCTGAAATTACTATACCTCAGGGAGATGAAAAATTCTGAGATTCCACAGTGTCAGAGTTTATGTATATTGCCCCAAATGCAATTATACTTTCATTGTATTGAGGATAACACTTGCCTTCCATGGACTTTCAACAGACATACTGAGAACACACATGTTCCACATTGCACTTATAAGAAAAAGCAGACCCGCTTCAGAGGCACCATCAGCTTTAATATAAAATTCACACTGACTAAGCGCTTTCACCCACAGTTGGGCTTCTTCAGAGTCAGTACACATTAACAGAATAATCACTTAAATACCAAGTGAGCACAATTAATCATGAGTACCAATTAATATTTAAAAAAATGAACCCTATAATGTCCGATTCATTTCAACCCTGATGTTTGTTTGTACATCAAAATACATATATAAGTGTAACATTAAATAAGCATGTATCACATTAACTGAACACAGTTAATTCGATCATGATAAAATCGGTAATCCTGAAAATTTGCATAAAGAAACGTGTTTTATATAAACTGAGATTTATATTTTAGTACACAGGCTATAGAGATGCTGTCATCGATGCCTGGTGCATTAGATGCATTAAGACGTAGCTGCCACAGGCATTCCCTGACTTCTAATAGAGTTTTTAAATCTCCTGTAAAGTCCCACTTGGGCAACGTATCTATCACAAAAAATAGGATTTTTTTGAAATTAACACAACTCTTGCTGTGATTGAAAAGGGCATTGGTAGTTTTTTTTGTTTTTTATGTCCCTGTTGTGTTCCAATATTCGAAGTCTAAGCTTTCTTGTGGTCATTCCAACATAAAATGCGGTACATGATAGGCATTTAGCCACATAGATTACCATCATTATCAAATGTTCCACATTACCTTTGATGTTTTTATGATATGATTTATGTGTTCCAGACTTAATTTTATTTCAGAACTTTGAAATATTTTAATATCTTTATTTAATTTAATGTTAACAAAGTTGAATTTGAACATTTTGTCTAAAGGCTGGCACCTTGGGATTACTGCATTCCCCAACACCCTTTTACAAAATATCCTAAGGAAAATATATGGCATAACATCCATGTATGTATCCTGTCTACCTGGACAATTACCTCCTATTTTTGTTTGCTCACATGCAGAAAAATAACTAAGGTTTGCAAAATAATTTGCTATTCTTAACATGAAAAGTTGATCCTTTAAAAACTGTCTGATGAACTAGTGCTCATTTAAAGAGTATAGTTAAACTATGTTCCCCAATTTCATGTGTAGCTTTGGTAGCTCTGCTAATGTGTTCCCTTTCATAGCATGGAACTTATCCCAGGCCAATGTAATGTCAGCAGCACCAATCAGAAAGTCAACAAAGGCATACTTTGGCTGTGTAGATACAGGGGGACATCAGAAATAAACCTGACTAATTTGAGTTATGGTGCCTTACAAACTAATTTCATATTGTGGAATAGTTAAAACTAGCTTAGGGCAGCTCAGTGGTGCAGTCATTAGCACTGCCTGCACATTCCCCATCTGCAGTGTGGGTTTGCCAGGCATTTCAGTTTCCCCCATACTCCAAAGACATACAGCATTAGAACTGATTCTCTTTAAAAACTGCTCATAGGTGTAACTGTGTGTGTGTGTGTGTGTGTATGTGTGTGTGTGTGTGTGTGCGCGCGCGCGTGCACACGCGTGTGTGCGTGTTGTGCTTGTGCATATGTGCATGTGTGCTCATGCGTGTGTATGTGTCCTGCCATTTCTTCATGCCACATTCAGGATTAATTCACAACTTTGCTGCCAATTAACCGTAGGATAACCTCTAGTAACCCTGCAACCCTTAATTAAATTAAATGGCTATGGATAGGCATGTGTGTATGTTCATAAGATGTGACTGTTGTAATTGCAAGGGGTTTAGACTCACTATTCTATAAATACGTACACCTCTTGTGAATAAAAAAAGTATTTCTTATTAACACAAAGTTGTTTTTGAACTGCAAGTGATCATTCTTATTAACATCTTTAAAAACATGCATAATGCCTCCATTACTAATGAATGACTCTTGTTATATAAAAATAAACACCAGAGGAATTTGCTAGGAAAATCAAAACCTAGTTTTACTTCTGTCAAAGGACCATTACATTTGTAAACTTTGTAATAAGTTTTCTTGCCTCTTGAATCTGAATTGATTGCAGTGAGCAATCAGGAATGCAGTAGTGAGAAGAATAAAATCTTCTTTTCTCTCCAATTAAGACCTTGGAGACGTACCAGAAGAAAATGAGGCTGCAGACTGAATCTGCTCATCAGCATTTTTCTGTATCGACAGCCCTTTACATTTATCCCTTTGATTATATTATCCTTGGGTTTGTGTTGCAATTACCAGGTCAAAAAATGCCGGAATCATTGTCATCCCAGGAATCAAAACTGCATTTAGATGACCAGAAAATCAGAACTGTGATTCTCAGCCTGCAGGATTCTGTGGATTCCACTGATGGGCTTATTGATTCAAATAACAAAACATGCTAGTACTGTGCTGCATTCTAAGCAGGGTTGCACCATCCTTACTGTCGCATGTCCCTCTCTAGTATAGATGACGAACAGGCGGGGTAGTTTGTTTATACGCTTTGTTACACAGAAACACATCAGGATGGGTAGCAGCATTACAAAGTGTAAACAAACTGATTAACTGATAGATGACACAGACACATGCTTACATCTCGACAGCTTACTACAAAATGGCAGTCAGGCTCGCACGTGCTCAGTACTTGTACACTTGTTCAGGCCCCTAAAAAGCTTCTTGAAACTCTACATACACACACTGATCTACACCCTCCCTCTTAAACAGATTGCCCTCAATGAAATGACATTGGAATAAGACATGCAATAATAAAGACATTAGAAACAAACACAATGTTCATGTCCAAGTTGCCATGTATCTGTAACATGGTCTGGAAATACGACCTGATCAGAACTGGATTTAACAACAGGGACAGTTTTCAGTAAACAACTCATATCAGGGATTCTGGGATTCATCTCAGGAATGTCCTCTGGAACTGGAATGCTGGACAACTCACTCTGAGATAAAGAGTTTTTCTCACAGGCTAGGTGCTGTGGTACAGGCTCAGACACCGGCATCAAATGTTTTTGATTCTGCCTAAACTCTACTCCTTGTGATTCCACAATGCACAATCCTGGCTCTGGACAAACACTTTTCACGACTCCAATCCAATCATAACATTTGCACATTTGTATTATCACTGTCTCTCCTTCACATGGATTGAGCAGTTTGCTGGACTTGTCATAATAAGACGTCTGGGCTAGGAGTTTCACACACACACACACACACACACACACACACACACACACACACACACACACACACACACACACACACACACACACACACACACACACACACACACACACACACACACACACAATCATAGTTGCTAAGGGTATTCCACTGCTAAAACACCAGCCCAACCCAAGCCAGCCCCAGCGTTAAAATACAAACCAACACAACTGCTACCATACATTACAGGACTTTTAAAGTGTAGGAGAGTGTTTCTCTTGTCTCACAACTAAATAAGCAAAGTATTCCACTGCTAAAACACTAGCCCAACCCAAGCCAGCCCCAGCGTTAAAATGCAAACCAATGTGGCTGCTACCACACATTGTGGGAGTTTTAAAGTGCAGGAGAGTGTTTCTCTTGTCTCATAACTAAATAAGCAAGGTATTCCACTGCTAAAACACCAGCCCAACCCAAGCCAGCCCCAACGTTAAAATACAAACCAACGCGGCTGCTACCATACATTATGGGACATTTAAAGTGCAGGAGAGTGTTTCTCTTGTCTCACAACTAAATACGCAAGGTGTATATCATTTACCTAAACTTGCAATAGAAGTACACTTGGTGTATGAGTGTTCTTAGCCACTCGGAGTTTCTGCGGCACAAATGGTTTATAGTAGGCCCCCACCTAAAAGAAGCTAGTTATTCTGTTGCTAAGAATAGAGCTATTAACAAAGTGGAAAGACATTTTAAATTTACTTACTTCTTTCCCCTATAGAAACGGAGGTTTGAATGATTGTTTTTTCAAAACCTCACGGTCTAGCTATCAGACACGTTACTATCATCCCCCCTATCAGCCACCTGTAACTAATAGCAATGGAGGCACGAAAGCGAGGTATTATAGCATACTTGGCTGGTGCCATTTTTTCAAACCGTAAGTGCCCGCGCATCCCTCTGCCTGAGGTAAGCACGCTACTCCTGTATTACCTGTTTAATTTGCTAGTGTGTGGAATAAGCTATGGAATGTATTAAGGTCTACTCTGTTTAAAACCTGCTACTGCTTAATGTATGTTCTTCCAGGATTATATTACAGTGTGTAGACTCCTACTTACATAAAAGTAGTGTAATATTAGGGTGTCTGCTGCTAACTGGAACCACTGCTTATCGCAATTCAGATAGTAGCGCTGATACCTATTGCAGTTACCCGCATATCTGGGGATAAAACATAACTGCATGTTTTTCCCGACCTGTGAGGTTGAGCTATAGAATACATAGTGCTGTGGGACTCTGTTAATGCTTGCATTTAGACAAAGTTGCATATATAGGTAATTTACACTGTTAATTCTTGCATCTAGATGAAGCTGCATACATAAATAATTTACTTGGACTCCTCTGTGAGATAGACACCTATCGGTCAGCAGCAGTATCCTGCTTTTTGCTGTCCTAAACGGGCGTCATTGAGGCGCTTCACTGGTTAAATGATATAATCCTTGAACTAACAGCACGCCGTTTATAACCTAGTTTTGCAAAGAGTATCCTGAGAAGGCCATTTACTGTATTTTTGCTATGTAGGATTGCCCTAAAGGTATACTTAGAATGATACTGCTGGATTCTTAACAGACTGTTACAAGCACTCTACATCATTGCCGCCTGTCGGCTAATTAAATTAGTGTTGGATTTTTTACTGAGCTGTGAGGTCAATTTATGGTGTATACTGTGCCTTACTGACTTAAGCTGCTAGGAGAGTGAATGCACTAAAGTGCTAAATGCTTCATGTATTAATATAATGTCAACTAAGGTGACAAACTAATCTTTATGCTAAACAAATGTTGTTGTGCAGGTAACTCTGTATGCTTTAAACTCTTCTATGTCCTAACTCAGTCCTATATCTCTTTCATTATTCAGGTATTCCACTGTTAGAACACCAGCCCAACCCAAGCCAGTCCCAGCATTAAAATACAAACCAACACAGCTGCTACCATACATTGTGGGACTTTTAAAGTGCAGGAGGATGTTTCTCTTGTCTCGCAACTAAATAAGCAAGGTGTATATCATTTACCTAAACTTGCAATAGAAGTATACTAGGTGTATGAGTGTTCTTAGCCACTCGGGGTTCCAGCGGCACAAACGGTTTACTGTAGCCCCCCCACCAAAAGAAGCTAGTTATTCTGTTGTTAAGAATAGAGCTATTAACAAAGTGGAAAGACATTTTAAATTTACTTACTGCTTTCCCCTATAGAAACGGAGGCTTAAATGATTGTTTTTTTAAAACCTCACGGTCTAGCTGGCCCCACTCCTTTCGCCTCGCTCCACTTGGCTCACTCCGCTCCCCTACACTTCCCCCATTTCCCACCCGCCCCACTACCTCTACATTTATTTTAACCCCTAATCACCTGACCACTTGGCCCACCCACTCTTCCACCAGCCTCCCACCCTGCAGTCTATTCATTTCCTACACCACTCCCACTCCAAGCAACACATACCAAACCAGCACACCTCCACCCTTCACCCAACCAACCAGGAATCCTAATTGTAGAATTCACTCTAAATACTATCATGTTAACCACACTTCCATCCCTACCATTAGCACTCATATCACTAACTTTCCTCAATTCTATACAAACAGACCAACCATTACACAATTACACTTATCACATTACCCACATTAACCCACCCTCTCAAACTCACACAGATTTCTACATCTGCCCTACAATTATAAATCTCACAACTACACCTTACTCACATAAGATCAGAACACCAATGCATTACAGTAGGAAAAACACATTTAGACCAATCTCACAAACAAATAATATTAAAAAACACATACTTACATTCCTACAACAACTAGTGACCTCTGGTGACATACACCCAAATCCAGGTTCTCTCACAACCAAACAAACATCTGACTTGCTGATTCTAAATCTCAACATACGAAGTATCACCAACAAAATAACAGACCTGCATGCATTCATAGCCCACTACACCCCTTATATACTCACCATCACAGAGACCTAGCTAAAGCCCAGTATCCAAGATGAAGACTTCCTCCCCCCAGGGTATAATACACTAAGATCAGATAGAACAGGCAGGAAAGGAGGAGGAGGAGCCATTCTCTTCAAAAACACCCTTAACCTCCAACTCCTCCACACCACACCACCCACATTTCAAAATGCTGAAATCCTCTTTTCTGTCCTCTCCATAAAAAAACACCAAGAAAATCAATATAATATGCTGCTACATACCCCCCAGGCAATAACTCACTCATAATAGAAGAAATCCTACACTGGACAAAAGATAACCTACCACAGGAAACTATCCTACTAGGTGACATAAACACCAACTGGATAGCCTGCAACTCCAGCAACCCCTCTACACATATCAACCTATATGGGTTCTCTCAACTCATTGAAGAACACACTAGAATAGACAATGTATCAGCAAGATAAAGAAGTTTGCCTTTCATGCAGACAAGATTAAAATTGTACTTTTGCAATCTCAACATCATACATTGCAATCTGGCTGGAGCTGTATTCATAGGCTTTCTCAAAATACTGACTAGAGGTTGGTGGCCTGTTTTAATCTGGATAGGTCTACCATTAATATAAGCATGGAACTTCGAACATATAAACACAATTGCCAAGAGTTCTTTCTATATCTGAGCATATTGCATTTCAGTTTGGGTTACAGATCTGGACACATAGGCAACAGGTTGACTCTCTTGAAGAATGACTGCACCAAGAACAAATTTCAAAGCATCACAGGAAAGAGTAACTGGTTTGTGAACATCATAGTATCTGAGAGTTGGTGGGCTGGGAATTCTCTTTTTCAGAATATCAAATGCTTTTTGGTGCTGTTCCAACCATGACCAGGATACATCTTTATATGTCAGCTCTCTAAGCAGTGCTGCTAGTTGGCTTAAGCCTGAAATGAACTTGCCTAGCTATTTAACCATGCCAAGAAAACATTGAAGGGCTTGAACTTTATCTGGAGCTGCCATCTCAAGAATAGCTGTTTGCTTGGAAGGGTCTGGTCTTAAGCCTGAACTGGTAAACTAATGACCAAAATAAGTAATGTCTCGTAACCTGAACTTGCACTTCAGAGGATTCAGCTTCAGATTCACTTGATGTGCTCTTTCCAGAACTTTCTTAAGGTTTCTGTCATGCTCATCTTCACCATTTCCTCCTACTAGAATATATCATCTACCATAATAGCACAAGGATATTCATAAGAAATTAGCTCCATTGCACATTGAAAGACTTCACTGGCAAAATTTATCCCAAATGGTGTTCTTAAAAATCTGTACCTGCCAAAAGGAGTACTAAATCTAGTAAGCAACGAGGATTTCTTGTCAAGCAAAATTTTCCAAAATTAACTCTTTGCATCTAAAACAGGAAAAAAAAACAGTGGCAGCTGGCATCAGAGCTGCAACTTCTTCAACTGTATGCATTGGATGATGAGGTCTTTTCAGTGCTTTGTTCAAATCTTGTGGATCAATACATGTTCTAATATCATCTGAACTTTTCGTATGAGCAACCACCTTGGAAGATACCCATTCAGTTTGTTCTTCAGCTGGACAAATTATACTTTGTTGCACCATTTTATCTAGCTCAGCTTTGACTTTGTTCTGCATAGCTACTGGAACTTTCCGGGCTGGTCTGACATCTGAGCTGACATCAGGGTCTAACTTCATAGAGTATACAATTGGAAGCTTACCTAGTTTGTCTTTGAAAAGACCAGCACAGGTAGAAAAATTATACTGAGTAGAATTAGAGCAGTGGTCTTTCAAACTAACATGATGGACTTCCTTATTAAATGAAAGTAGCCCCATTTTCAAGCTATGAACCCTAATAATGACTGGACATGCCTTTTGACCACAAAAAATAACAAGTTGTAGCTTCTCCCAGCAGAAGAACATGAAAGTACTGCTGAGCCTTCAGTATGAATTTCTTCACCACCATAAGCAACAAGCTTCGCACACTTTGCCAAATCAAGCTTCTCACCAGCACATACTCCAGCAAATGTTTCTGCAGACATAACACTGTGCTTTGAACCATTGTCAGCTTTGAGCTCTATGGGTCTTCCATTTATCCGAACAGTACAAAATACTTCATTCTTTGTCTGTCCACAAATCTACTGCGTTGACAGTTTCATGAAGCACTGACACACCATCAACATAAAAGGTAGGGTCATAGCTTTCTAATTGATCAACTAATTGATTAAGCAATTGATCTAATTGCCCAAGGAGTGGCGTACGGCAACTGTGGTCCCACTCCACAAAGGCGGTGCCTCTACGGACCCTGGTAATTACCGCCCCATAAGCTTAACAAGTCTAGTCTGCAAAGCTATGGAGAGGATCATAATGGAGCTCATAAACAAAGATATAGGGGACTTGCAGACATTGGACCCGACCCAGTTTGGCTTCGTCAAGGGAAGATCATGCCTTTTGAACTTGGTCGACTTCTTCGAAACAGTCACCAAGGCCATTGATGAGGGAAAGGCAGTCCATACAGCCTACCTTGACCTTGCAAAGGCTTTCGACACAATACCCCACTCGGGTATTGCAGAAAAACTTACCAGCTTAAATGTAAACCCATATGTCACAAGATGGGTTGCAAACTGGCTTAAGGACAGAACCCACAAGGTTAGAGTTGCTGGTGCTATGTCAGACTCCAAGCCGGTCACAAGTGGTGTCCCACAGGGCTCGGTCCTTGGCCCCTATTGTTCGGCATCTACTTCTCAGAAGTACAGGCCAACATGGGAGGACTTTGGCTGACAAAGTTTGCAGACGACTGCAAACTGGGCACCATAGTGGAAAGTGCATCGGACACGGATATCCTTCAGAAGGGACTCACGGAAACAGATAGCTGGTGCCAGAGCCATGGCCTGAAGTTAAACGCCAAAAAATGTATAGTCATACCCTTTGGGAAAAACAAAGTAACCCCAAGCTACCATATAGTTGGCAATCCACTAAGCACAGAAGAGGTTATCAGGGACCTGGGGACCCAGGTTGACAGTGGCCTTTCTTTTGACACTCATGTTGCTAAAGTGGTTAGAAAGGCCTTCTACATTGCCCACCTGATCATGAAGGGATTCACATCCAGATCTAGTGAGGTCATTGTTCCCCTGTACTCTTCACTTATCAGACCAATGATCGAGTACAATGCCCCATTCGGGATGTATCTCACCCGACATCTGCAGCAATTGGAGAGACCCCAAAAGTTCCTCACCAAAAGGATAAAGGGACTCCAAAATCTGTCATATGCTGCCAGATTGAAGAAACTCCAGCTCTATTCAGTCGCATACCGTCTGCTCAGAGGTGACATGTGCCTGACATACAAGGCCATGTCAAACCCGGAATTAATGGACATGCTCCACCTCAAAAAATCCAAAGCCACCAAAACCACTAGAGCAAGCGACTTAAACCTTAGCACGGACATAAATAGGACGTGCTGGAGGGATAGATTTATCACTCAGAGACTCCCTATGCTGGGGAATAAAATCCCAGTCCATGTGAGGCAGAGCACCTCGCTGGCTCTGTTCAAGAGAAATTTTGACCTGTGGATGGGAGATCGTAGGTTTACCCTGGGAATCATCTCTGTGTCACTGCTGGACAGAGGCACAACAAACTAATGGGCACAGTATTTTTTCATATAAGGGGTGGCGTAAGCCACAAAAATTTGGGCTAGGCTTATAAATGCCTTAGGACAGATAGCCTAGTATAAACCTATAAACCTATGAACCTATGAACTTGTCTCTTGGAATGTTCCTTTTTAATAAAAGAATGCCCCTTATTTGATGTACAAAATCTTTTGAAATGGTTCCACTTATTACATCTGTGGCATTGCTGACCAAAAGCTAAACATTTTTCTCTTTTGGGCTCATTGCTTGAACCACAATTATGACAGTTGGCTATGAAACTGGGTGGGGGCCCATTCTTTGAGTTTGCTTACTCATTCTTATGCTTCACTGAGACTGTGCATACTCAGGAATTTGCTAGAAAGCTATGGGGTGTCCCAGTGACTGTTGCAGGGTTTACAGTTGCTGCCATATGCTTGGGCCTGTTTCTTTTAACCACGTACTGCATACTATCAGCATTGGCTTTAGAACTTACTGGAAGCATGTATCTCTCATTTGCAAGCATATATGTGTGCTTTTCTGTAAGCTCATATATCTGACAAATCTCAGTGGCCTTATTCAAAGTTAAATCACTGTCTCGAAGCAAAATCTTTCTCACAGCATCATCTTTGATACCACACACAAGTCTGCCTTTTATCAACCCATCCCTTAAATCACCAACTCTGCACGTTTTAGCTTTTTTTCTCAAATCAGTTATATATGCTGCAAAAGTTTCTACACTTACCCACTATACTGAGACGGTATTCACTTCTGGGAATGGGCACTGTCTGCAAGCTTTTCCATAGTTGTGGTCCATATTCTAGAACAGTTAAATTCTCAGGCAGACAGATCCACTAAGTATATCTTATCTTTTCATGATTGATTCCTTATTCCCAATGTGGCTTGACCCTGTTCTGGGAATGGAGACAGCCTGTATGTAATCCATGTGTCCTACTGAACAATTCTTTATGTCTGAGTCTTCTTAGATTCAGTGACAGCCCCTTAGTTGGAAGAGAAGATGTTTAACTTTCCTCTGACTCCATCTGTGTGAGGAAAGCTTTTCAAGGTACTCTAATCTATAATCATTTTAACTTGGACATGTATGGCTTTCCTCACTGCAAAACCAGAAACTTCTTCCTATTCATTATATTTTAAGTTCATAGGTTCATAGGCCAGTGCTAGGCTAGTTGTCCTAGTGGGCCACTTTAAGCCTAGTCAGCTTCCCTTTTGGTGCTTGAATTAACCTATCCCATTGGGTGTTAGACTGGCCTTACCCATTCTATGGTCAATAATTATACATTACCCTTAGTGAGAATAACTGGAATCATGCCACAGAAAATTTGAGGGGACCCATGCATGGTGTAAATCATTTAGGAGCTGCCTCTGTCCATTTGTAGTACAGTAGGCAGTTCTGGGGTACATTTTCTGTTTTCTACCCATTGCTCCGAGTTGTACTTGAATATGGACAGGGATGAACTTTGTTTTACATGGATGGGGAGTCTGATCCAGAGCACTCGCACTTTTCCTTGCACTGTCCGGGTGACTCTTGTGCCGCCCAACACAGACAAGTCTCTGTGTCTACCCACCTTCAGATTGACAGCACAGATGCATCAGTTCCCACAGTAGTATGAACTGCATTCCTTAGGACAAAGTAGTGTCCATTCTTACAGTTGTACATAAGGTCTCCTTTCAGAAAACTTGGAGAAGTAGAAATATTTCTCAGGCTAGATTGTGCAATTGTAGCAGGATCCCTTTATATCTTCTTTAACCGTGGTGTAGGATTGCATCTTAGAGTTGCTGGACTTGAGATTTATTTAGTTTGCCAATAAGGTCCATTTGTAGATTATTTCCAATTTTTTCATTGGAGATAAGGCACTGCCTTAGCTTAATTCAGGCCTGTACATTATTTGACTTGCTTCTTTCATCTCAGACAGTATCTGAGTCATTTGGTTCAATGCTGGGAAATCTATTTTGTATCTTTTTATACTACAGATGGTTACACTGTCCCTGGGTGCAGTACATGCAACAGAGTTGACATTTTTAGGATAGCAGCTATTCCTCTGGCTGGGCATAGGAGTTGCAGATTTTATCAGTTACCCTGCCTTATCTGGTTCTTTATAAAATGTTTGTCCTTATGTACCAGCCTTCCTTTCTTCTCAGGTAGGTTAGAAGACAAGTCTGAATCATGCTATTCACTTGTCTGTGTTTTATCCACAGCATTTTAGTCAATGAGAGTGTCTTCAGCATGCTGTGGAAGTTCTCAGACAGCTGAGGAACTTTACAATTAGGATTGCAGCCCTTAGAAAGTTCAAGAAGCAGAGCCCCTATAAATGGCTGCAAACACTGCATTATCTACTGTAATAACACAGGAACACCTTAGACAAAGTTTCTAAGGTGCATTTTATTAGGGTAGTACTGATGTCCCTGGTCTTATGCAATATTTGGGTGCATAAAATATGCTGTGTGGCTAGATGATTTATTCTGAATACATTAGCAAAACATTACAAGCATGATTTGTCTCCTATTCCTGGACTTTCTTTTGGATAATGGTAATCAGGGGTGTATTCCAGGAGGCTCCCATCCCGGGAGCTCTGTTTTACTTGGGAGTCTGTTGGATTAGTCCTTCATAGCCAGACCATTTAAATTCAGATAGAAGAGTCACAACGTACTAACATGACATCAGGGCTGTGAAAAGATGCTGTGACTGCAGGATACATCTTGCATGCCCTATCCCTAGTTTTTAATTGTTTTTTTTTTTTTTTTAACCTTTCTAAGATCAGGTTTCTGTCAGGCTGAGTCAAAGAGCCAAACACAGGTATGCTGCATATATTGGGGTACAGTAGAAAAGACACAAAGAGTTCTTGAAAGGGCAACACTTATGAGAGTGTTAGGCCCAGCAGCATTCAATCAGTCAAGCACAATTTTCTAGTGAGATGCAAGTCTTATCAGTCAAACAACCAGTGTGTCTTTCTAACAGATTCAGCATTACTTTAGTATTACATAACTTGTTTTCAAGGCCATGAATTGATAAGCATATGCGTGAAGCACTGTTTGATGTAATAGAGACAAATATTAACTTGAATACAAAAGTTCTACATGTAAGCTCTTGCAGAGGTTATCATGAAAGAGGACTGCAGTGTAAAACAATTGCCACATAAACTTTTTAGTTAAAGTGGAAAATTTACAAATGCATGATGAAATTAGACTGAATGTTTACAATGTATTTAAAAAATGAGAATAGAGGTCAGACTTAGTTATCTGTGTAATATAAAACTGGTTATAAAACCAATTACAGATATAAAAAACAGAGTGACTACAGAATTAAGCATTGTAGATGACACATTGTACAGGCATGTGCAATTTATTTATATAATTTAACAGATGCATGTAACATTCTGCTGGAGAAGTTTGCACTTGATCTCTAATTTGCAGCCTTCCTAGGAAAAAGTAGTATTATACTAGATGTCGAATGCTGTGTAGACATATCCCTGTAAAGGAAGGCAATACTGCAGTGTAAAGTACAGAGATAATTTGAATAGAAAACAGTAATATTTTCTCTTCCTAGGGTCATAGCAAATAATAAAGTTAGAGACCTGAAGTAATCAAAAATCATGAAAGCCACTAGGTCCAGGTTGCCGCTTTATATCCCATATAATTATCCATTTGATTTTCTGAGCTTGCATACTTGTGTGCTTTAATATAAAGTAAGGTGTACTTTACTCTGGGCCTTTTGCAGATGCTGTGTCACAGACATGTCCTTCTTTGCTGATAGGTTTATAGGCTCACAGGTAAGCAGCGGACTACTTGCTCATTTTAAACCTTGTTAATTTCTATTAATTTCTATTTTTGTGCTTGAAATATCCTATCCCATTTGGTTATAGACTTGCATCGCCCATCCAATGGTCGATTCATTTGTAGTACTTCTAATGAGAATAACTGAGATCACATCTTATTTAATTTGAGGTGACTCATGCATGGCATAAAGCATTTAAAAGCTACCTCTGTCCATTAGCAGTACAGGGGGAAGTCCTGGGGTACATTTTCTGTTTCCCATCCATAATTTTAAGTTGTGCTTAAATATGGACAGGGACAAACTTATTGTTATATGTGGATGGGAAGTCTGTTTCAGAGCAGCTCTATCCTCTGCAAGATACTCATACCAGTCCCTCCAAACCATTCTGTTGATGTTGCAGAAGAGGTTTAGATCCCTTGACTGAGTATATCTGATGCCATTTGAGTTGCGAATGTGCAGTAAATCCATCATTAATGGGTCAGAGGATGCCTTGTATGCCAGGCACAGATCATGTCTTAGCAGTCTATCTGAAACTGAATATAGTGGCAGAGTTTTGAAATGGTCCATGGAGGACATGTTGTTTAGGCCTTGTATCCTTTTAGTAAGGTATCTCTGTGAACATTCCGGTTGTTGCATGTCTGAACAGATACTTTCCAAAGGGAGCATTATATTCAATGACTAGCCTAATGAGGGCTTAGTAAAGATGGGCAATGACATCCTTAGATCTAGACACAATCCCTTTGTTTATAAGCTGTGCAATGAAGACTTTCTTACAACAATGGATACATGTTGATCAAAAGTTATGTCACTGTCCACATAAGTTCCCAAACTCCAAACAACTATTTCAACTCCTTGAGGCATATTGTCAATATTGTAGTTCCCTGAGGTGGATGAATTCCCAAAGGATACAATAATGCATTTTTGTGGGATTTAGTTTCAGTCAATGACTTTGGGACCGGTTATTTATTTGGGACAAACCTTCCTGCATTTGGGGATTCAATGACTACTCCTAGCTTGCAGTCATCTGCTAACTTAGTCAGCTAGAGCCCTTTGGTGTTAGCTTTTACTTCAGAAAAGTAGATGCTTAACAGGAGAGATCCTGGTGTAGAACCCTGGAGGGACTGCACTGGTGACTGGTCTCTTTGTGGAGGTAATTTGCCCTATTCTGATTATCTGTCTCCTATCTGTGAGCCAGTTGGAAATCTAGAGGATGACATTGGGATTTATTCCCAGTTTTTTCAACTTCTCTACTATGCCTAAGCTGGGAATTGTGTCCAAAGCTTTGGCCAGGTCAAGGTATGCAGTTTGTATTATTTTGCCTTCATTCATGGAAGCATGACCTGCCCCTGCCAAAACCAAACTGTGATAGGTCCAGTTTATAGAGGCTTCCTCTGTCCTGATTGATTAGTTCCATGATAAGTCTTTCCATGGCTTTGCATATGAGGCTGGTCAGACTTAAATGTTTGTAATGGCCTGCAATGCTTACACTGCATGAAACTGATACTAAAGTTTCAGTGTGATGTTGTCCAATATCGTGTCAGCCTCTCTGGGTATCTTATATTCGACACAGTGACAAATAACAATGTGCCAGAAAGCAGAGATTCTCTGTAAACAACCAGTAAATTAATGATCTAAGCAAGATTAACATGATGAGTCTAGGCTAGTGTAGGAAATACTACTGCAGTTCTCACAATACACACAAAAATTCCCTTTACTTGAAGTTCAGCAAGCTTGAGTGTTAATTATGTTAATAAACAAGTGAGTACAAAAGGCAAAGTTCTCTGTTAGGGGTATTGGGACTTAACCCTCCCTCCCCAAATAACAGGATGCAAATGCTGTTGCTACTGGTTTAAGTCATATGAGCAATTCAAACTAATGTTATTCATATGTATGATATCATTACTTCAAGGAGGTTTGCATAGTTTGACTCCTAGACCTCACTCATTTTAGGTGAGATATCTTACCATCTCCCTAAATGGATACAGTGATTCATTAAGTAAGAGCAGACATTGGCATTGTATTCCATAGCGGACCTCTACAGTGCCTTGTAAATGGGATATGCATTGCAGGTGACATGCTAAAACAACTAATAACATGTTATGGTCTACATTTTGTCCTTTGCTTGTAATAGTACCTAGTTCTGCAGTCTTATTCTTCATTGTTAAAGGCAGCATGGGGTACAGATTGACTCAGCAAACTGATTTTAATTGTATGCATTGTTCAGGTGAAACTGATTTTCCAAACTAATTGCCCAAAAATGTCATTCTTTTATTAAAAGGGGCATTTTGTGTGTGTGTGTGTGTGTGTGTGTGTGTGTGTGTGTGTGTGTGTGTGTGTGTGTGTGTGTGTTTGTATGTGTGTGTGTGTGTGTGTGTGTGTGTGTGTGTGTGTGTGTGTGTGTGTGTGTGTGTGTGTGTGTGTGTGTTTCTGGGGGAACCGGTAAAGTCTCTCACTGCTTCATACATGGTGCTGTATTCCATGGAGTCCTAAATATAACAACCATCCTCTAGGATAGTGCACCATGAGGTTAGGGGATGGGAGGAGATATTCTCTACTACATGGCTGTGGACTCTTGAAAAAAATTCACTGAACTGATCCATTCTATAAGTTGTCTCACTGTGATCCATTTACAGGAATTCAAAATGATCAGCTGAAGTATGCCTGCAAAAGTTTTTATTGCCTAGATAGTAGCTATATTCTTACTGAATAGTAAATTGATACATCATTCAGTATTAAAATTTAATTTAATTTCTGTACATCTTTCATACAATATAACTGCATCTTAGAGAGATTCAAAACCAGCGGAAGCCCCACTACTCCCCACTTATATATACCAACTCTGATATCATCATACCTTGGAGAAAAGGGAATATTCTAGGAAATGGCCATCTTTGACTTGATATATAAAAGTCTGTTTTTCAATCATTCATTCTCTGTGAATCGAGTCTTGCTTTAGGAGTCCCAGCATTTCAAATTGCAAAAGAGTGGGATTTTGCTTAATATAAAAATGTGTTGCGATACATTTTGTATAATCTAATAAGAAATATCCTGTCACTACTGATAATCACATTTTGACAATTTCTGACCAAGTCAAACATTTGGGTATTACTTGTAGAGCGTGGCTCTGTTTTGAGATTAATGTTGATATCCTAATTATGAGATGCTATGCTGTAGTGACAGACATCTTTCAAACTATAATTACTAGGGGTTCCATACACTAGATTGAATTTTCATTAATTCGAAATAGTGCATGGAATGCTCACTGCAGCGAAAGTGTACTTAATCGAAAGTGCACTTATGCGAAGTTCAGTACAACAAACGGGTGTTGTACTGAACTTCCGTGCAGTACTCACAGACCTTAGGGTTAGGGCACAGGTCATAGTAAAGGGATAGCCTGTAGGGTTATGCCCTTATCATGACCCGTGCCCTAACCCTAAAGTCAGTGACGACTGCAGCGCAGTGGAGGACATAGTAATGTCCTCCACTATGGTGCGATAGTCATGAACCTTAGGGTTAAGGCATGGGTTGGGGTAAGGAGATAGCTTTACTAACTATCCCCTTACCCTCACCCCTGCCCTAACCCTAAGGTCCGTGACTATTGCACCATAGTGGAGGACATAGCTTGTTTTTTATGTCCTCCACTGTGCTGCAGTGTTTTCGGTGAAGTGCACTTACGCAAAAGTTCACTTTCGTTAAAGTGAACTTTCGCAGAGGTGAGGCTTCCTATTACAAGTTCGAAGTAGTGAACTTTCGTTCTTGTAATAGGAATCCAATTACTAGACATGCTGATGGTTTATAGATGCTCTGCAAGTCACTTATTAGATAACACACTGAATACTGTAGGTCTTTTTGCATCTACCACGTGACCTCTTTTTAAAAAATAGTAGGAATGCAGAAACCATATACCATGAAAATCTGTTCCATTAGTGATTTCATTTATAAAGAATACTTTATTAAGTCGCAGCTACACTCAATCAATTCTAAATTGATTAGAGGAATTTCTTTAACAATTCTTTGTAAAAAAAAATCACTTAGAAAGTAGCTCAGATTTGAAATCTGCCAAGTTTATTGACTTTAGCAAATACAGTAAAAACCTTCAGGTAACAACTGGATGAATGACTAGTAACAAAGTTTTTGAGACTTGCTGTATTTCTAGGACATGGACTCCATGATATCCCAGTTTTGGGTTTATGAGTCTATTATTTCTGAATACAAAATTGTAACACATATTGTAACATCTGAGTATTTGGTTACCAGTACATAAGATTCCCAGATGTAATATCCTCAGAAAATAAACTTAATAGTAAGGACTTCAGAAACCAGATCTTCAGAACTCTGTAAGTGATTACTTCCTGGAAACATCATTGTCTAGTTTCACTCATCATTTTCTAAGACACGCCCAGTTGTGTAAGGATGTATTTTTTACAGCATATATTAAGTTACAGCATTGAACATTTGTACTGCCATTGTTTTCTAGCACACTACCAGGTGTGAACACACATCTTTTTTTCACTATGTATCTTAAGTTACACCTTTAACCATTTACGAATTACAGCTTAGAATATAAATTATGACTAGGTACAAACTTCATCAGCAATTTTGAAAACTGGTAAACAGCATATTATATTATATTATATTATATTATATTATATTATATTATATTATATTATATTATATTATATTATATTATTAGTCTACTCACCTCTCCCACCATCTCTAACCCTCCATCCTTCTATGCCCTGCCCTAGGCAGTGATGTTTTCTCCTTATGTTTTGAAAATTTATAATTGACTATACATTTCTTTAAGTATTATGCAAACACAGTCTGTCCCCAAAAGTAAGTATCACATACATTCTCCTTCATATTCTGCCATTAGTCCTCTCCCCCTTCATCTCTTTCCTCCAAACCACTTTATTCCTCTTTATTCAGCTATGTCCCATCTCCTAATATGCTCTACCTTTCCGCAGTTCATACCCAGATACCCTTAACTTAGGATACAGCCCACTGCCCTGTCACCTTAATTAATATCACAAAACATTTGAACTCAGACTTGGTCACTTTAACTAAAAGATCATCTTCTACTCTAATTCTCTTCAACTCTTCTACCCTCAAGCAGACTTCTTTATTTTAATGCTTGTAATTTCCCCAAATCTCTTTGTACTCACCTAATTTTTTCCATATGTGCTTTCCCAAGGGTCTATGTTAGAAGAATGAATGATCAAAATGTCGAGTGCAACATGCTCTACACACTTTGATCGAACGTTCATCTAATCGAACCCTTACATTAACGAAATCCAGACTTCCGACAATTTTCGGTTGTCCCACACCTTCCCTACATTAACATGCAACACACACACATACAACTAATACAAATAAGCACACACATTTTCACATCATTCAACAACATTCAAACTTAAACATACTCTTCTACTTTTAAAAGAAAGTAGGAGGGCTTCCCCCACACCCCGATGTGGGGGATGTGCCCCCCACCCCCTAACTATATATACCATCTCCGAGATCGCTCTACATTGGGGAAAGGGCAATTACCTACTAATCACAACACACACACACACACACACACACACACACACACACACACACACGCACACACACACACACACACACACGTACGGAATTCACTTACCTACTCATTCCAGACAACGTAGCGTCCTTACGTCACAAGCTACACTCAGTACCAGGGCCAACAATAACTTTTCAGAACTCCGGTTTTCGTCTTTTAGGGTTTTCAAATAGATGAACAATTGATCAAAATGGTTCGAGCATGTTGTACTCGACATTTTGATAATTCGTTCATCTGATAGGAACCCTTTCCCAATGCGGCTGCCAAACATCATGCCTCTCACTATCAGCCATGTGTGTTCTTTCCCCCACCCTGGGTATTCATCATTATGAGTGTGCACTAGCTGGACAGGCCACCATACAGGTAGCCTCTGGGAAAGCTTGTGCCTTCACCATATTTCTTTTAGGTCTAACCCATTCCCTGTGTGGGTGAAGTGGGAAGATGACCTCCATTATCACAGGGTACACTTTATTCTCTCCAGTGTGGTTGAATGCTTCCATACACTTGTGATGAGAACTATCACCAATGGGCTTTGGTGGCTCAGTGCTCACTGCTGGGACTGCTTCTTGCAGTGCTGCCTCTCCTGAAAGGGTCTGTGCCATTGGCCAGTCCCAGACCTCATCTTTCTTTCCAGAGTGGGCATGCCAATCTTGCCTTGCCATCCCTCACAAGAACCAGACCTGCTAATCAATTTTAGTCCACCTGAGCTGTAGTCAAGACTTAGTCCCTCTACACCACTGGAGCTTGATGTGATCATCTACTTTTGCTTGTTCTCCTCAATCTTCCAAAGCTCCTTCTCATTTGCACCTTCTACTACACACTCATGGCTACCTGTACTGTTCTCCTTTTGACCAGTTTCCCATGTAGACCACTCTAGCTCATCCCTGTTGCTGCTCACAGCTCACAAATGTATTTCCACCCAGAGTCTTTCTTTATGTATTATTGTTGTCTCCCTCTTCCACGTGAAGCTATCACATATTCCTGGAGATAGTCTCTATCATTTACTTAGACTAAGAAATCGGTGCCTTACAAAATACAAGAAATGGGCAAGTGCCCTCATCCCAGCCCCTACCGTCTTCCCAGTTGTAGAGATCAACTTCTTTGAGACTGGTAAGTACCACTCTAAATTCCTTCTAATTACCTCTGCCCAGTCTTTTTATTTTTATCTTGCCTATATAGGGTGCAGCTTAATGCTAAAATACTCTGTCTATTCCATCACTGCAGTCAACCTCTACCATGTCTTTTCTCTCATTCCCCAGAAGGGGCTATCTCTAATTTTTTGAATGCTGTTTACCTGACCGCTTCACAAACATTAGAAAATTTATGAACACCCCTGGTAGATCCCTTCATCATCCTCCAGAAAGCATGTACAATCATGTACTTTCAGACCAAAAAAGTTCCTCTTTCCCCCTTCCAGGTGGTTGCCCAATTTAAGCTGTTGCTGTCCTCTCATTACCTCCACAGCTATGAAAACAGATATGGGAGAGAAACAAATGGCCTGAAGTGTCTCCAATCTAACCTCTCTTATCTTTATCTCATTACCCATCTCTTGAAAACCTGACACTGTATGTAGCACTATTACTGCCTTTATAAACCTCTCCTTAATCTTGTCACACTCCTTGTACATAAATCCCTATTTCATTTTACATAATATTTTGTATATTTTCAATATATTTTTATATAATATTTTTGCTATTAACATGCCTCTTCACACTCTGAGATCTGTCTCCACTCAGCCTGGGTATTGTAGTACCAGTTTCCAGTGATCTGTTGATAATTACCCCTTTATAAATATCCACTTACCTTCCTCCATCCTTTCCAACCTCTTCCCTAGGATCCATGTAAAATGCCTGTATTTCAGTCACGGGAATATGTTTATCACTCCATGCAAGCTTCAAAGACCCCCTTGTCTTTAAGCAGAGAAAATTATCATTGCCTACGCAGTACTACACAACCTCCCCAAACCCCATTAATGTCTCTTTAATTGTCACTCTCAGTTTTTTCAACTCACTCCCTATATATTATAAAATTCTATAGGGGACCTTATTCCCTCACCTAGCCAGTGTTAAAATGCTTGCTTGACATTATGATCCCTTGCCTGTTAGCATCATACTTCATTGTTATCAGCT
Organism: Protopterus annectens; assembly: GCF_019279795.1. Classification (NCBI taxonomy): domain Eukaryota; kingdom Metazoa; phylum Chordata; order Ceratodontiformes; family Protopteridae; genus Protopterus; species Protopterus annectens. The sequence continues at coordinate 1,452,753,609 of NC_056735.1, forward strand.
GATAGCATACATCACAATCACAGCCAGCCTACCCTTTCCTTCCCTCTGCATGTACCTCTTCTGCACTGAAAATTCCTGCTATCTCTTTTGAAGGTGTCTCCCTCCTGCCATGTGCACTCCTCACTCCTCAGATCATTCAGCCTTCTTGCTAAACACTTTGTTAGTATTCTTCCGTTGCACTCATTAAATGCTACCTTTCCTTTCTTTTTTACTGCTTCTCTGGTTGCCAGGACCCTTAATATACACTGAGATAGTACACTCCAACTATCTACTCTCTCTAGTTCCCAACTGTTTCCTTAACTTTGTTTTTTTTTCCTTTTCAACTATCTTTCCAAGCTACCACTCTTGTTTTTTTTTCTCTTCCTTTCTACCCCTCTCTGATCTATTAATTACCCACTTCATGGTGTATTAACTCATTCACTTCAAGGAAGCCCTGGCAGTGTTGCTCTTTTCTCTTCCTTTCTACCCCTCTCTGATCTATTAATTACCCACTTCCTGGTGTATTAACTCATTCACTTCAAGGAAGCCCTGGCAGTGTTGCTCTTTTCTCTTCCTTTCTACCCCTCTGTGTTGTATTATTTACCCCCTTCATGCTGTATTAACTCATTCACTCTAGTGAAGCCCTGGAATTTTGTACTCTTAACTCTAAATAACTGTATCCTGAGCTTTTTGACAAAATCAACTTGTAGCATCATATTTCAAACAAATGTTCATATATCTGCAGCCATAAGGATTAGTAAAGAAATGTAAATGGTAAACTGTTCAGGACAAATAATTCTTTACAGTGACGGTGTCCATTAGATTCTAGGCCTTAAACTGGATTTTGTAAATCATAATAAACATAGTAAATATTAATTTTGTAATATTTTGTAAACAATTTACAATATGTCAGCAACCAAGCTGCACACATGCTGTCATGTAAAGGTAAGTAACAAAGTCTGTGTGATTTAGTTTTTGAGATATTTAGAAAAATGTGAAAATTATGACAATATAAATGAATAAATAGCATATGAACAATGATGAATATCTCTTAAGCAGAACTAGACAGTATTCAAATGTAAGAACAATTGTGTTGCATATAATATAACCTTTACAATGAAATTTTCCAAAAGCTTGTATGCAGCATGATTTTGAGATTATTAATGCACGTGTGAACAGGCTACATTAGATGCCTGGAGGTGTCACTAGGATGCAGAAACACTTGAAGATTTCACTAGGCTGTACTTTTTCTCATCCAACACTGCTTATTTTCCTTTAACACTTCCATCATCATTCCCTTAATCCAGGCTACTTTTTTCATTCCCACATACCAAAAAGATATTCCAAAAAACAATAGCCACAGATGAAGAATAAGACAGCAAATACTTTTAATACTTCTAGCGTCTAGGCAAAACTGCCTTCAAGGAGTAAAATACAAGATACAAACCAGCAAAATTTAACGTCAAATACATTAGAATATCTCACACATAAGACAACCAATCAATGAATCAATCAATTAATGTATAAGATACGTCCAGTTACATTCATTATTCAGACCTCCTAATGTTAAGGTCTTATATTTTAAAATATATATAGCTTCTTTTAACAGAAGCCTGTCTTTAAGGGAAACCAGATCACCTGTATTCATCACAATTTGTTTTAAAATACAACCCTTTAATAGAGCAGCATTACTTTGATGATGGAGTTTAAAATGTATAGCCAAAGGGCTCTCACAATGTGCATTTCTTATGTCCCTGATGTGCTCTTGTAACTTAATCTTAAAGGACCGCTGGCTTTCAGCTATATAAAACAAATCACAGGGACATTTTAAAATATAAACCAAGTCCTTCAGTATTACATGAAAAATTCTGAGCATGACTGAAACTAATGCCATTAATTTTAACAAAATTATTAATTATTTGTCTACACAGAGAGTACTTCCCACACTGAAAAGTCCCCTTCCTATAAGAGATTTGACTCACCATATTATTAATAATTAATATGGACCAGCATGTCAGCTAAACTATGTCCCTTTTTAAAGGAGACATAAAGAGTAGTACTATCTCTATATCTTTTAAAAGCATTGACCAGTAATATCGCAATAGTTTAATAATTTGTTCACTAAGAACATTATAAACTATAACAAAATAAACTTCCCTCTTTCTTTTATAGTGACCACTTTTTTCATTCCATCTGCTTCCCAGATTTCACCTATATATTTTACCTCACTATGCACTTGAAAGCCATTTCCACTACCACATTCTTATCGTCCACCCACAATACTCATTAACAGATGAGCCTTAGCAACCAAAAAGAGTCTAATCAGATTGTCTGCTTTTTTTATTATCTCTGATGAAGGTAAATTCCCTTCTGTCCATCTGTTTCAGTCTACATATCTACCAGCTCTCCTACCAATCCTTTGCTATAGTTCATTGTTGCATTTGCTGTAAGTCACAGACATCATGAAGTCTGTCTAAATAGGCTTGTGTGGCAATATTATGATTCTCTGATCACCATTACAACACTATTCTACATCTCTCTGTTTTCCCATCTTGTAAAGGACAACTCCAAAACCACATTTGAGGTGTCTAGTGTAACACTATTCCCCCTACCCTTGTCTCTACTTTTAACCATGACACCACACTCCTCTGAAAGTGTGATATAAAAATTATTGTAAACACAATGTAACCACATAATATCAAAATCAAATGTCCATAGAACTTAAGATACACAAATCAAATCTTATAAACTTGCAATTTTAAAATACTAACAATACTAACCGATTCATTTAAGCCTAGGAAAGTACCTGTATCAAGTCTTATCTTCCACATAATTTCTTTCAGTTCCACATTCTCCTCCTAGTAATAGTTAATTTAATCAATGCCAGTCTTGTCTAATGCAGAAAATAAAAATGTTTAGAAATTATTACATTTAACAGAATGTTTATATAATGCATTATTTTAATTTTTCTTCCAGATGATTGATATATATATATATGTTTTATATATATATATATATATATATATATATATATATATATATATATGTTTATACACTCTATTTTTGATACTGTGCTTTGGTTTTCCAGCATAGTAAATGTCACATGATGCATGTGACCAAGTATGTAACTGCTTGAGTATTACAATTAATATACCCTTCTAACCCAGAAAAAAACTTGCTCAGGGACCTTCCTATTAATATAGTCTTGAAAGTTTTGAGAGTTACATCTCCCATATTTTGTTGTTTTTTTCTTTAGTTTTACATGATTTATCATTTTCAAAAAAATGGATTTAAGATTACAGTCTTTTCTGTAGACAAATCAGAGTTTCAAGTGCACCAAATTCCTGATATCAAAATGAGGTAAACTACACCAATTGTTCAAAATAATGTTGTTCATTAAACTATTGATATGATTGTAAAATCTCACAATTCTCAACTGAGTTCTCATCAAAATTCTTTAAAAGTATTGGAGCAATCCTGTCAGGTTTACACAGGTGACAGAAGGCAACAGAAGCCTGAGGCTCTTCTTCCATTGCCCTTATAGTTCTTATCATTGTCTATATATTTTTTTGGCTAACCCACTCTTCCTATGTTCAAGCTGGTTAGCTCTGGACAAATAGGAACATATAGGCTGATTTCTTCCTTTACATATTGGAAGATTTGAGCATGTAGCATTTGTAGACAACTAACATGCAGAAAGTGAAGCTCACACATAAATGCTGATGCAGTGCCTTTTGCTTTCATACTACTAGTTATCCAAATATTACGTACAGTAACAGAATTATTTATAACCGATAATGACTCAAATCGTTAAACTGTATAGACAAATATTCAACAATTAGTAATGCAAAACTGCATGGTGGAAGGCTAACAAAATATTTAAACAGGTTCCAAAAACCTTATAAAACATTTTTTGTGTAGTAACATGAGATTTATAGCAAAATGGATTTCCAGACTTCCAGGCACCTATGTACAAAAGTGCAAATACAACACAAATATGTAAAGCAGAGCTAGACTGCCTTACTGTCTTATAGTCTGCCTTTTTGTAGTACATAAAGTGACATCAGTAGCCATCTATGGCAAATGAAATTCAGCAATATGAAAATGTGGGAAAAGATTGCTTGTTAATAATTGAAATTGTTCTAGGATAAATATAAGGTGAATATGTGTGCATGTTTGGTTCTAGGTCATAAGATCGACAGCTCATATGACTGAAACTCATTTGGTCGACAGCTCATTTGGCTGACAAAAAGTATTCAAGGCAAAAACCTGGGATTTGCCCCCCTCCCCACTGTTGTGCGACTGTGGAGTTGTTATATATAGTTGGGGGTGTGTGGGGGGCACAGCCCCCCACATTGGGGGGGTGTGGGGGGGCAAAGCCCCCCACCTATACTTTTTGTCAGCCAAATGAGCTGTCGACGAAATGAGTTTCAGTCATATGAGCTGTCGATCTTATGACCTAGAACCGCATGTTTATGTATGTGTGTGTATCTTTTTCCAATATAATTATGACTTATTTTATTATTATTTTTTGTAAAGCTACAGTAGCTTCATAATGTACTATATTCTGCAAAATTTCATGACAGCGAACGCTAAAATATTCAGGCACAATGCACTGTTTATTTTACTGAGTCATGTCATGTTTCTGCAGTTCATTTTTTAACAATACACTTTGCAGTTTGGTTGATTTTTTTATCACTGCAGTTAGAATAGAGCAATATACACATTCCTGCCAGGAAAAACAGAGCTGGCTTGAAACAAAGAACAACAACTTTGTGGTAAATGGTATCATCACAACATGCTGTTTTATAAGCACTATAGCTAAAACTAAACATGCCAACAAATATGAATTATTTTTAAAATGAAATATTATTTGCTGTTATTATTGACTGTTCTTTCAGTTCCAATAACATAATTTTCTTATTATAAATAAATTAGAGCCTCAGAAAAGTATGATATAAAGATTACTGTAAACACTATGTAACCACACAGTATCAAAATGTCCATAAAACTTAAGATACACAAATCAAATTGTATAAGCTTTCAACTTTAAAATGCTAACAGCAGATGACTGGCTTTATAGTGAAAATTACCCTTTGGTTAGGGACATGTTGACTGTTGAAGCAAGATTTGTATCTAGCTATGTAAAATTAAAGCATGGCAATAAAACAGAGGAAGAAAAATGCAATCAGTGCTGCCATTAACTTCTAAGTCTGCTTTCCGTACACATTAATAGTTGCATCACTTTGTGGTTCCAATCATGCATCTATGATTTGCCTCGAGATAGCTATTTAAAGCAGTAAGTACATGCAGACCAGGATGCTCTTCTGTTTGTGGTACAAAGCAGGTATGGCAGTGGAAGTATCAGATTAACTACTTAGCAAAATGCATTTTATATGCAAGGCCAGTCATTGTGTATATTATGTTTCCAAAACTACTCTTAAAGATTCAGTATGGAGCATGTGAAGCAGTGCAAAAAGCGAAGTTAAATATATTACATAAGCCAGACAACAATTATAGTACTGGTAAAACAAGACTACATATCTACCTGATATACAGGTGTTCTTGTTTGTTTGTGTAGACATCATTTCAGCTCAGAAGTACAACTTTGTGCAACATAGTCAATTAAAAATCCAGCTATCTATTCACAACCCCCTTTTTCCCAGTTTTGCACACTGGGTTGGAATGTCACTTCAACAGTGACAATCATCTAGAGTAAATGTTTGCATGGCCAAGTGGCTAGCCCTGCTGTGGTTGTTCTTCGGGTCTATATTATGTTATCAAATACTTACAACATCAACACCATATGTTTGAAGTTGTAAATATTCAAACATTAAAGCAGAAATCTCTGTAGAGAAGATTTCCATTTACTGCACTGTAGTGCGATCTCAGAGTTGGTATATATAAAGAATGGGTGTGTGGGGGGGAGAAGGGGGGCTTGCTAACACCTAGTGCCAATTTAGAGTGTCATATCAACCTACTGCTTGTCTTTGGAATGTGGTAGGAAACTGGAGAACTAGGAGGAAACCCATACGAACACAGCACACTCCACACAAAAGGCACCCCAGCCAAATATCGAATTGGAGAACCTCTTTCTATGAGGTAAAAAATGTTTTAATAAAATAGGATGACGTCTTTGAAACTGCACAAACCAAATAAAATGTGTCACACACTCATACAATCATATGAAAATGCAAACAGTACAGCCAGTAAAATCTAAAATATTGCTGTACTCTTTGATACATAAAAATAAGCTTATCTTAAGACATTACATTTGAGTTTTCCAGTAAGTTTCCCCTTTACTAAAAAAGATTACAGCACTGTCAATATGAGTATGCATTTAATCTGACCTAACTTTATAGATTTCTGAATTAACAATTCATTGTCATGGACTTTTTTGCTTCATGAAACATTATCTGTAAAACCTGAACTTTAAAGCCATGTGCTCCCTTGTCAGTCATGATGTCCTTGTATAGAGCTGAGATTGTTTTATTACTAGTACTTATGTATTAACAACAATCATTTCTCCCTGTCTTGCAACTGTACAAAAAAGCACAAGCACACTGTATAACATGGTTCTATTGGTATTGTAGTTTGCAAGATACACGATTGTTTTAGCTTTTATACGTTCATGGATTTATAAAAGTATCTATTCTTCAAATAAACTTAAATTGTAAAGAGTCATGGCAGTTACACATTTCAATAGATTGTTGAATTGTATCAATCTTGGCCATAACAAGATTTTTGCTAAATAAAATGTTGTCTGTCAATGTTATCCATTTTGACATTTTTTTTCTAGATAGGGAGTTAACTGTAAAACGTTTAGACATTTTGTGGTTAAATATTCTTTGAAGGTTATTTGCCCATTCATCTTTAAATCATTTGTCTGTAAACTGAACTTTAGTGAGCTTCTGTTGCCAGAGGTGTGAGGACAGCTGCATCTTGAAGCTTTTGTGGGAAAAAGTTTGTTTCATTATTTTTGTTTTGTTAGAACAGTAACAATTATTGAAACTCTAATGTTTAGTAAAATATTGTGATAGATGTTAGTTTTGATGTTACAGCACCATGGTATATTTATGATTTCAGTGATTGCATTTGCAATCACTCCATATTTTTTGTGAAATGAATCTGATGGAAGTTTGCTGTTTGTCGGACACTGAGAATCATTTTGAACTTTTTTTAGACTCTATCTGTATTAGAGTAAATTTTCCCAAAATGGCTTGACACTTTGCAATAACAGTTAAAGGGCAAGATATCTGTATATTTGCCCCAAACTATAATATAGGTTACTGTTTTAGTTACAAGGCAGGGAAATATGTGCAGTTACAATTTTGGGCTGGAAATTGTAAATGATCACTTTTTTGCCCCATGTTTGCAAATCATCAAGCCTCCTGTTGATCAGATAGTGCCTGTTTATTTCTCCACTCTGAGGATTTTACCCAGACAATGCCCATTTATTCTTCCACTCTAGGGATTTCACCTAAACAGTGTCCAGCAGGTAAGGGTGATAAAGGATAGTGAGGGAAACGCACTCACAAATGAGGAGAGTGTGTTGAGCAGATGGAAAGAGTACTTTGAGGGGCTGATGTGGGAATAGTGAATCAGGAAGTGAAACAGATTAGCAAGGAGGAAGTATGGACAGCTATGAAGAGGATGAAGAATGGAAAGGCTGTTGGTCCAGATGACATACCAGTGGAAGCATGGAGGTGCTTAGGAGAAACGGCAGTGGAGTTTTTAACCAGATTGTTTAATGAAATCTTGGAAAGTCAGAGGATGCCTGAGGAGTGGAGAAAAAGTGTTGTGGTACTTATTTTTAAGAATAAGGGTGATGTGCAGAGTTGTAGTAACTACAGAGGGATAAAACTGATCAGTCACAGCTTGAAGTTATGAGAAAGAGCAGTGAAAGCTAGGTTAAGAAGGGAGGTGATGATTAGTGATTAGCAGTATGGTTTCATGCCAGGAAAGAGCACTACAGTTGTGAAGTTTGCTCTGAGAATGTTGATGGAGAAATTTAGAGAAGGTCAGAAGGAGTTGCATTGCGTCTTTGTGGACTTGGAGAAAGCATATGATAGGGTGCCTAGAGAAGAGTTGTGGTATTGTATGAGGAATTCAGGAGTGGCAGAGAAGTATGTAAGAGTGGTACGGGATATGTATGAGGGTAGTGTGACAGTGGTGAAGTCTGCAGTGGGAGTGACAGATCCATTTAAGGTGGAGGTAGGATTACATCAAGGATCAGCTCTGAGCCCTTTCTTATTTGCAATGGTGATGGACAGGTTGACAGACGGGATCAGACAGGAGGCCCCATGGGCTATGATGTTTGCAGATGACATTGTGATCTGTAGTGAGAGTAGGGACCAGGTTGAGGAGACCCTGGAGAGGTGGAGATATGCTCTAGAGAGGTGACGAATGAAGGTCAGCAGGACTAAAAATATGTGTGTGTGTGTGTGTGTGTGTGTGTGTGTGTGTGTGTGTGTGTGTGTGTGTGTGTGTGTGTGTGTGTGTGTGTGTGAATGAGAGGGAGGATAGAGGAATGGTAAGGATGCAGGGGGTAGAGTTGGCGAAGGTGGATGAGTTTAAGTACTTGGGATCAACAGTTCAGAATAATGATGAGTGTGGAAGAGAGGTGAAGAAGAGAGTACAGGCAGGGTGGAATGGGTAGAGAAGAGTGTCAGGAGTGATTTGTGACAGACAGGTACCAGTAAAAGTGAAAGGGAAGGTCTACAAGAGGGTAGTGAGACCAGCTTTGTTGTATGAGTTGGAGACAGTGGCATTGACAAAAATGCAGGAGTCAGTGGCAGAGTCAAAGATGTTAAGATTTGCACTGGGTGTGACAAGGATGGACAGGATTAGGAATCAGTATATTAGAGGGTCAGCTCATGTTGGACACTTTGGAGACAGAGTCAGAGAGGTGAAATGGTAATTTACACAAAAATATGCACATTTAATCAAGGAAATGGAATATGTACCAGTGCACCTCTCTGATTAGATGGCCATACTTAATTTTTTACCTGAGACAGGAATATTTTAAGTGACATTGGAAACTTAATATTTACTTCTGTATGGCTGAATTTTTTACTTCATATGTTGATTCTTTATTTTATTTTTTTTTTTGCCTGTAGGGGCCAGGAGAGGGGTGTCTCGCTAATATTCCCAATATATATTTTTTTCTTTTACAAATATTTTGAAAGAACATGTTAGTCATGATTAAGGACAAACTTCCTGTACATTTAGGATTCTTCAGAAAGAGGTATTGATGGAGCAGAACACATTTTTAGTACAAGAAGAGACGGCTGAACATTGCAAGGGAAAATATATAAGATGTTAGATTAGAAATTGGATCAAGTAGTGAGAACTCCAAAACTTAGATTTTTTTTAGATACCCCACATGATACAAACATTTCTTGCACAGTATTTATAGCAGTAAACTGCAATAAGAATGGGAAATAAATTAATTGACAGTTTCTGATCAGTCAGTTCCCTTTTCTGGGAGATTCTTGAATGGCTTTGCCCGCTACTATTCCACATTATATAAAGGAGACACCTGAGATGCCAGATACTGACTCAAGTCTAATCTTATCTATCACATCTGTCTCTGTCCCTGTTGGCTGTTAAACAGGTGATTGTGCTTTCTCACGAGATCTCTATCTAGGAGGTGGAGCAAGGCTTGAGGTTATCAAATGGCAATAAACCTGGTTTATATGGCATCCGCTTACATGCACAAATTTGGGGGAGAAAAGTTAATAAAAATATCACTGAATTAGGCAGCAATGTTTTTAAAATTGGTAAGCCACGTCTTTCACAAAGAAAGACAATTGTATCTGTAATATTAAAACCTGGTGAAAATCCTTTTAGGGTGACTTCATACAACCCCATAGTGGCCCTGCACCATGATTATAAATTATTTCTGTCTACTTCGGCACATACGTGTCTGCCCTAGTTCATCAATCCTTATAGGTCTGGATTTGTTCCTGGACATAGCTTTTGACAACTTACTAAAAACAGCCCTTTTAACAGAGCATGCAGATGAAAATGGCACCCCACTGTGGTGTTTGATATGGTAGAATGAGAGGTTTTATTTTTAGTCATTGAACAGCAGGGGTTTTCTAAGGTATATATATATGTCCTTAATTAGACAACTGCATGATGGGTCAAGTGTGGAGATAAAACTAGGAGCTATATTTTCTCCAGAGTCTGGTTTGTCTAGAGGTACTTGACAGAGATGCACCCTGAATCCGCTCCTATTTGTAATTTACTTGGAACCTTTGGATGACAACTGAGAATGTTAACCTTATCCAGATATACTCTGATGGGCAGAGAGTATAGCCTATCATTTTATGCTGATGATGTAATCCTGCATTTTACCAAACCTGAAAGAAATCTTCTATTCACTATTCAACTATTGGAAAAATTTAGTTTGTTATTTGGATATAAGATAAATGTTTCTAAGATAGAGGCAGTCAGATTTTATTTTATTTTTTTTTCATATTTCCCACTCTCACGAGTGTTTCCTTTCTCATTGAAAACTAACCAGGTGACTTATTTGGCAGAGCAATTCTCAAATTCTGTTGCTTCTTCCATAGACTAGACAAATCTCTCTCTCTCTCTATATATATATATATATATATATATATATATAGGTATACAATCACATAGTCAATCGCATTGTGTGCGATTAACGTATGTATGTAAATCAGGTAGCAGAACCATTAGTACTAGTACTATATTGTCAAACCTTACAATAGCGAACAGCTGCTATAGGAAGGTTTGACAGTGTAGTGCAGATTGCACTATAGTGGGGATTGGGAAATGTACCCTTTCCTCAGTGTAGTGTGATGTCGGAGTTTGTATATATAAGTAGGGGGTATGTGGGGGGTGCAGGGTTGTTGCCCCCCTGCAAAACATGTTAAAATATGTTTAGCAGCTATGAGCATTTCAGTGAAGTTGAAATATTCGACATTCGACTTCACTGAAATGCTCAGTTCGGCATTTACTGTGGTCGGTGTTGTTATTTCTGAACATTTTCTTCGGATATCTGCACTTTCAGCCACAGTAGTGTCGAACATGTGATAGTAAACCATATATATATATATATATATATATATATATATATATATATCTTGAAAAAAAAACAAACAAGGAAATTTGCAGAAGTAAACTGGGCAGTGGTCAGAAACGTCACTGTGTACAGACAGTCTCCTAGTTTATTTTCCTTTGGTTTTATACTCTGTGCTGGGATTATCCAATTCTTACAAGGAGAAAGTATTAACAGACTTAAGGAAATAAGTAATAAATACAGATCATTTCCAGTGGTCCACTCTAAAACTATTAAAGATATTGTTTTTAGATTACAAATACTCTATGTAATCAAGTTATTTCCTAATGTCAGAGGAATCACTTTAGACAGTTGTAGGCATAATATAGACTGAAAAATCTATGATGTTTCTGAACGATGCAAAGAAAAAAATGTACCCTGCAGAGTACAAAGAGTATGCCTGGCTACACCCTTGGACCGTAGACTGTAAATTACTTTTGCACTATACATACGTATATACTGTGCTTACTTGTGTATATATGTGTCTGTATGAGCACACATATATCTGAGTATACAAAAGGAGTACATGGATGCCTTCCACTCTCTCAACCCCATTTGTAATTATAATGGTGTGCTTATGTTTAGGGCAGACCCTCTCCTTACCTTACCTGAATTATAAACACAAAATAATACTTCTGTTTATGGTACATCCTATTCCCTTCCCTGGAGGTGAGTGTGGATTAACAGCTGTGTATCCAGTAATTCGTAAGGTGTTGTTTATTGCCCTGATTGAAAGACTGAGCATTTGCATTAGAGCATAGGGGCAGTTCCTGTCTTTTGAGGTAAACTAAATGCTGATTTACTATGGAAGTTGTGCTCTGTATAGGTTTGGCTAAGAATTCATTTGAAAAGCATAGCAGCTTTTAGTATACCAGTTAGTGGGGAATTTGTGACTGGGGCATTTACTTGGGTTTTGAAGGAAGGAATGTACAATTTAAGGTTTGGGAAGGATAGACGGTTTTTTGAGCTCTGGCCAATTCACTGTTTTAAGGGAAATACTTAGGTGGATTTGGATGGAGACCGAACAGCTCCGTGGTATGCTTGCTGATGTTTAGTTGTTGGGGGGAGAAGAGGATGAGGATGATGAGCATGCTGTTGAAGCACAACACATGAAGAATGAGGAGTCAGCTTGCTGTTGCTATGTTAGTATGAGGGGCCACAAATTGCCATGCCTGGTACAGCATCCCTAGTTTTTGGTTATACTGACTGATTACTTTTGAGATGTTGTGACTGAACTTTAGTGATGAGCCACATTGCTTCTATCAGTTTAAAGGTGATGCCTGCCTCTAAGAGGTATTCTATCTTTATCAATCATTTATAGGTATATCTAATATGATTGTATAGGATTGTGTGGACTACTGAGGTGTGAGATGAAGTTTTTAATCAATGTTCCAGTGACAGTGAAATCTTTTTGGAGACATGAAGGCATTACAGTAGTAAATTAAGAAATAAAACAGTGTAGTGTGACTAGCCTATTGGATGGTAAATGTCAGCATTCAGCTGCCATGTTGCTAACAAATATTGTGAAAAAATTAATGATCTCTGGATGGAGCCTTGATACTATCATTTTTTCTAGGTTAATTCCTCTTTATTCTGTAACTAAAGATGAGATGGCAAAAAAAGACATGAAAAGTTATTATAAGAATTTAATGAGATAGAGAAAATAGCTGAGAAGCTTAGATTTTTAAAGTAAGGCAGACCAAAATACTTCCCCAGGCATTTCTGATCATACACAGGCATATGTATTTTAATGTCATGTTGTTTTTCATGGCCAGTCTATTATCTCCCTATAGACATGCACATCTATATATAACTATGTAATGGCATTGTTATACTGAAGTCTCTTGTGTCTCTTGTGTCATCAAATGAATGCAGTCACTTATCTAATTCTACAGGCTTCCCACCTGATGTGGGGTAGATTTCATGTTAGCACTATGAAGTACATTTAAAGTTAATAATTTTGAGTGACACTTTTCAATTCCTAAATGGAATATTGGCTTATGTGGTGGGTGGCACTTGATAGCACTTGAGGTTCGAAGAATAGAAGGCCCTATGTGCACTGAACTCTAGTTCATTATGTTCTTGATTGGTCCAGTATTCCCTGCTGTCTACTACAGATATTATGTGTTGTAATGTAGCCATGTGTGACTGGTTTTAGTTATTTACATAAATTATTTAATGCATTAACCAGGTAGGTGGACTGGTCCTTTGTTCCTTTTCAACTACATCTGTGCCATGAGGCACAAAACAAAAGGACAAAATAGAATGATGGCATAACAGAATTATACAGGAACAAGATACAGAATAAAAATTGAGTGGTGAACTAACAGAGATTCTACAAGCAGAAAACACAGCAAACAGACAGAATTTTGAACTAAGATGGGTTTCACAGCACAAAACACAGCGTACAAATTGAATGGTGAAATTGCAGAGATTATATCGGTGTGTTACCTGCACAACCACTGCAAACAGACTACTCTGTAGACCAGCAGGTATAGTCTTCTTATTTATTTGAATACAGAAGCAGCTCAGAAAAACATCACATAGTATATTATTGTGTTACTATATAACAGATATTTAAATAAAAGGGTTAGAAATGACACACTCACACAGAGTTAACAAACAACTTCATAGGCTAATACATTATCATGAGGCTCTCATTCTTAACAGTGTACAGAACATCCCCCCTTGGAGACTAAATGTATTTAGGGAATCTTAGATTCAATTTATTATTGTTGTGTTAAAATTTGCTTGTATAAACACTTATTACATTGTCTAGGTGCAATTCCTTAATGATTTCAACTAGTTGGGGCAACCGTATTAAAGGATCTTTCCCAAATTGCTGAGCCAATGGTGAATAATTAGTGTTAGAGCTTCTAGGTCTGAGAATCTAAGTGGGTAACTGGGGTTATCTACCTAACGATTCTGTGCAAGTAAGGGGAAATAGTTATTACAAGGGAGTTTAAAAATGACAGATGTGCAACAGGATAACCTAGCAGTTACTGGGAGCCATACAACCTTGCTTAGTGAGAAACTGTGCTGTTGTAGAGAGTCAGATACCATAATAAATTTGGACATTTTATTCAGGGTTGCATTTTCAGAAGACTGGTATTACTGGAGGAACTTAGGACAATAATAAGATGATAAACTCTAGCTTTGGCATGAATAAGTTAGTAGCAGTTGTGTGACATGCTTCTCTGGTAAGGAGTATCTTCACATAATTCAGCATGAGAAATAAAAGCAAAGCATGTTAGATAGGCACCAATATATAGTTAAATGATTTAGCTGGATGGTATTTATATTAAAGGAGGCATTTATTTGGAAAGGGCAAACATTAAAAACTTCCTGTAGAAGTCAAAGACCACATACTTTGAAATATGATTCTTTGATAAGGTGCCTGGAAATCTTATAACACCATCAATATCATTTCAGGATTTTGACTTCACTTAGTTCAACATGATTTGTTAAAACAAAGGATGGTACCCAAAGATTTTCAATGGTGGATGCAAAAACATAAGCAGAACTGATCATGAAAATAACATCTCCAACAAGCACATTCAGATCTACACTCCTTCTGCAAACTGACATTTACCTGAAGTATAGTGTCTTAGAGCTGCATATTTAGGTGATGGGGAACACTTGTATGGTTATTGCTAGCACTTAATCTAGTACGTTATCTAAATCTGGATATCCAGTTAATTCCATTTTCAAAGAGAACAGTCACATACTCACTAAAATATAAAATTATAATGCTGCAATACTTCAGAATGTCCTTGTAAATTGAATTTGCATCCTATGTCTAACAGGCAGTATCTCAAGCCCTTTTGGCATGTTTCTATAAGACTCACAGTGCATTATCCTTGTGCACTAGTGTAAAACTGCACATATGACTGGTGCGAATCCATTAAGGATGTCATCACAGCTGAATATAGCCAAAACATATAGTCTCAGTCCAAGAAATTTTAGTAATGATATTGTTGCAGTGGCAAACAAGTGGCATTGTCTCATGAGTTATCTATGTTTTTTATTTCTGATGTAATAACTCTGCATATGTGTGTGTTTGTCTATATATACAGATATATATATATATATATATATATATATATATATATATATATATATATATATGTACACATTTTATATTTTTTGCAGCATTTGTCTCCCTGAACAGAAGATGCAGACTAATTGTTAATGGAAGTCATGTATAATGCCACATCCCAAACTGCTGCTGCTGTTAAATGACTCTGCATCACTATCTCTAAGAGCCATCTTTGAGGCCTTTTTAAGAATTCCTGATAAAGCTCACGAGTAATAGTTCTTGGATACTTAGGTATAGAATACATCAACGGCTGCCATTCTGCCCTTAGATACTTCTGCAGAACTCAGTGTTGAACTTCTCCACATACATTACATTCTTATTATAAACAGTTTTGACAATGGTGAATTAGCAGTCACAAAAGTTGCCTTTTCTGGTTAAATATGCTTCATTTAGTTCTTCTTATATAATGCAGAAAATACGTATTTTGGATATATACTATATTTCTCAACCTGAACAGAAGTCATATAACTGCCCAAATGAAAACTAAGTACAAAGCAATATGCCAGACTGTGATTGTGAAATGCATGTGCACATCTACATTTGCTGCTTATTCATAAAAAGCTATATGCTGCCCCCTGACTGACAGTTCTTAATATAATTTTCAGGGCATTATGATATGCCATTCAATTATAAAATGCAGCTAAGTCCGTCATTCTACCATAGGAAGTTTGTTCCATCTCACTGCTGACTTTGAGTATGACAATCCAATAAAGTCATATAATCAGTCTAGTGAAAACTGAGTATTATGCCTTTTAGCATCTTGACTCCTGAGATAGTGTAATAGTCATCAATTGGTTTAGACTTTCAATGAAAGAGTATAGCTTTGAACAGTTTGAAATTTTCTAGTAATTTCTGGACAGCAACCTTAAATCTCGATTTGTAAACTTTACTTAGGTTCTAATCTTATATGGTATTAAACCACAATTAAAGTAACTATTTCTTTTTTCCCTGCAGTATTATATCAAATGTTTGATAGCATCAGCTTCAGTGGCCATTGAGTACTGGCTTTATTTTCTAGGTTATAAAAATAAAAAAGTTCATGATTTTATGTATTACATATTCATCCAGAGAGGAAAAAATATACGTTTGTTGTAAATTAAGTCAAAACACATTTACAGTAAGGATACAGTGAATTTATATATGAGAAAAAAAATAGAAAACCAAAGCACAGATCATGTCTTCAATGTATTTCTAAAGTACTACAACAACGTTTAGCTGCTTTCAATCTGTCCCAGAAGCATATGCATTTGTGATAGGGTATATCTCCCTTGACTGCAAAATGTTATGCAAAATGTCCATAGCTAGAAGTTGTGAATTATTTTCTTTCAAGCACATTGCCCTACCACAATCTTGCATTTACATTTACACTGTCCCTGACAAGCAAGATCAAGCTGTTTAGCTGTGATAAAGTGATAGCAGTAGTCAGTCACTTTCATACGCAGCCTGAGTTTCCTCAATGATATTCATTTACTGTTCACAGTTCTGATATTTAATTGTGATGAAAGTGACTGAGATAATATTCAAAATAGGGTATTTCAGTTTGTGACTCTCAAACACACACTGTTTATGCAACAAGCAAACTGTAGCAGTAATCATTTAACCTTTTGCACTTACACACAGTTTGGTTGCTTCTTCAGAAATAGCCAGTCTCTTTATATGCCTCTGATGTTTGTTTCTGATAAAAGTGAAAGAAATAATGTTCACAGGGATGTATTTTATCTTGTTGCCATAGAACACACTCTGCACTCCTTCCAAATAAGCCATACCAGTTATCTGTTGTAGTGACCATGAAGCTACCATTTGCTTTCACATAAGCCTGCTTTCCTACACCTAGTCAGCAAAAGCCACTTTCTTTGTATACCTCTGATGTCTGACTGTGACAAATGTAAAAGAAATAATGGCCACAGTAATGTACTTCAACTTTTGCTGTTAGACACATGAACTGCCACATCTGAGAAGCCATATCAATAATCTTTTAACATTGATCATATAACAGCCATTTGTTTTCTCACACAGTATGCCTCTACACACCCAACTCCTCACTGTTTGTCCTTCATATGTTTGACTGTCATGATAATCATCATCAACCCCCTTTTTCCCATTTTCCTGCATGGGGTTGGGGAGTCATGTTACTTGTCAATAACTCTCCGTATTCAGTGCACTCTTCTGTCTACTTCAACACTCATGCCTCACTGTTGCAGGTCTGCCCTCACACAATTGAACCACCTCTTTGCTGGATGCCTTTGTTTCCTCTTGCTTTCTTCTTGTCTGTCCCAAATCTTCTATACCAGATTGTCTTCTGCTTTTCTGCACATACACCTGAAACACTGTAATCTGTTCTCTTTGACCTTTTTAGTAATTGTAGCTACTCTGGCTTCTGCTCTTATGTCCTCATTTCTTCATTTGTCCCACAGTGTGCATCCTAACACCTATCTCAGACATTTTATCTCCATCACCTCTATTTCCTCAACTGCTTTGCCTTTACTCCCCAGGTTTCTGTACCATACAGTAGTAATAATTGCACCACTGTTTTGTATGCTTTACTTTTCAGCTTATTTGGCATCCTCCTGTCATACACTACCCCTGTCACTCTGTGCCAGCTGGCTGCAGCCCTTTTGATTCTAGCTTTGACCTCCTCATTCAGACTTCCCTTCTCCTCAACCACCCTTCCCGGAGAGTTGAAGCTGTTAACCTGTTCCACTATTTTCCCTTCTATCTCAATTTCATCTTCTTCTGATTTCCCCCATTTGCTGCCATTACAGCTGCCTTATCTATATTTAGTTCCATCCCATGTGCCTTCAGTTTTGCATTCCATTTGGCTACGCTTTGCTGAAGTTCTTGTTCAGGGTCTATCTGTAATGCCATATCATCTGCATACAGCAGTTTTGTTGACCTGAACCCTCTGTTCTGTTTGATAATGTACTCCATCACAAGTATAAACAATAGTGGGCTCAGATCTGAACCTTGATGCTCACCTACTCCCATTGGGATCTCCTATGTAAGACCAAACACTGTTCATACTTGGGTTACTGAGTCCTTGTACGTAGTGTTTTTGGGACTTTGAACCACTGCAGGACTGCCAAAATCAGCTTTCTTGGGACTTTGTCACATGCTTTCTCCAATTTTAGGAATATCCAGTTGGACTCTTTCCTCATTTCTAGCTTCTTCTCGAGTATCTATCTCACTGCAAACATCAGGTCAGTTGTGCTGCATATTACTTTCTACTAGTCTGCATATTAATTTATCAATTTATCTGCATATTAATTTATCAGTCACCCTCTTCAGAACTGTCATGCAGTGGTGATAGGTGTTTGACACCTCTATATTATCTATAGTTGTGAATGCCCCCTTTGTTCTTGAGCATTGGAACTAGTATGCTTATTCTCCAGTCAACTGAGATGACTTATCATCAATGTTAAAAGAAATAATGATGACAGTGATGTATATTCAAGTTCTGTCTTCCACATGTACTAACTCCTTGGCAAGACACATAGATGACCTTTTAGTAGTGATCAAGCAAGTTCCTATTGTTTTTACACACACCTAAACGCACACACAATCGGCTACCCCTCATCTCACAGCAAAAATTACTATCTTCTGTGATGGAATGTGATCAAAGTGAAAGAATAATATCCAAAACTAATTCAGTTTGTTGTTCTCAGACCCAAACAATGCTCCCATTTTGCCAAGCCATGTCAACAGTCACTTAAAACTAATTACATAATGTGCCTCTGCTTTTGCATGGTCTTTGCACCTCTCAACCTTACAATTTTATTATCACTTCCAAGCTTTGATTTTTGACATGAAACAAAACAAAATAAATAATTGTCATAGAAATGTATTTCATCTTGCTGCTCTCAAATATCTCCCACCCAAATTACTGTAATTCAAATTAAATTCCATAGATTGTTACTGTCAGTAGTCTGTACTATTATTTCTCTCCACACATCTGGTGTCTTGTCATTTTTTTTTTAATTTGTATGTACCTACCAAGGAAAACTGTCTCTTAAAATTGGAGTGTCTATTCTGAATGGTAATCTCTGCTGTGTCAAGAGATATCTGGGACAGCAGGGAGATTAGTTTCACTGAGCAACCAGTCTCAGTGCTTACCTCAAACAGTAAAAGGCCATGGATTGTGGAGCCATAACATGTGACAGGAGAGGTGTTTCCATGCTATAAGTAGCATAATATCTCTCTTCAAGGTATGACTTTTCATTCTTTTAGATACTTTAAGTTAAGAGTTTCATTAGTATAGTTAGTGCATTAATGACACACTTATGCCTAAAAGTTTTGATGTTAGGAATTTTTCATCTCAAAACCATGCTTTTTATACTTTTAGATTTAAAAATTAAGGCTACAAATGTTAGTGACAACAGTTCTGGCTGTTGTTCTAGGTATCAGAATAATTGAGTATTATGCTCAAACATTTCAGCAACAGCAGTTTAATCCCATATGTTCCCCTGAGAATGTCTATGTACTAGATACAAAGTTCAAAATCTAAATTCACTCTTCTAAATTGTAAATCATAAAGATATATGAAGAAGATTATAACATGAGTATATGTAAACATGTAGGATTGTTAAAAAAATGTTTCCAATAAACATAAAGATGGCAGAAAATGTTGATAGATAATGGCTCATGTTAAGAAACACATTTCTGAACTTGTGTTCATTTTTACCTTAGTGTATTATAATTTATTTGCTTTGTAATTATAGTATATTGTAACCTATTTTGCTTTGTAATCTTTGCTGCCTTGTTGCTGCATGGACTCTGTAGATAAAAAGGGGCTTTAGCAAACAAACAAACAAACAAATAAATGACCGTTACATCTTCCATTAAAGCTAACTTTATCTACTTGTGTTTCTTTTATAATAAAGGATTTTCTCACATTGAATTACCTCACCACATCTGTAAATAATGTCTCACTTTCATGCTTTATTTCTTGTCTTGCATACATCCATGTTTCACCATTTATATCCAAACCATCACTTATCTCCAAATGAAGCAGTGCAAGTACAATGGCCATTACCTGCCCTGATTCTTCTGTTGTATAACACCCTGTGCCTCCAGACACCAATTTCCAGATTTCTGCCTTACTATAATTCTTCTTTGACATCTATATATGTATCAGCTGTTAACTCCTCCTCATAGCTTTCCAGCTTCTGCTGTCTCAATGGCTTCAATGTTCTCACAACTTGGTAGCAGAAAATTAACACATCCAAAAACATCCACAGTCTATCAACAAACAAACTTTTGTTTTTCATGCATCACTTTCTCATCACATGACTGAAGTAATGATACAAACTGACACTTTTTCAAAGTTCCTTCAAAGCACAACACTCCACTTTCTTAACCTACTACAACCACTGTAGAATACAACTGTTTCCTCCAAAAGGGTCAAAGCTAAAATGTTTTGTGCCTATTTACTTAGCTATAATTATTACTTTCATGTGTTATATTATATTTCTTTCTGATATATATATATATATATATATGTATATATATTTATTGTATATTTTATGTATTCATTTATTTACATTTCATTACCAGAAAAGTCTGAGTGGGCTAAAACATTTTCAGTGCATCCATTCAAATATATACAAAATATGCAAAAGAAGACTTCAAAATGTACTAGTCAGATAGTATACTAAACAGAAGATGACAACTATAAACCTAATATACTACACATAAAACTGTACTGACATAGGAAGATAGTACGTGTAAAAGAATAAAGCATGAGACAAAAAGTATGCCTGACTGTACAACATTTCACAAAAACTGATTTATAGAAAATCAATATAGCAGAAATAGATAATTATTTATGTGAGGGTAAAGAAAAACACATGAAATTTGGGAGACATACATGATACTAATAACTTAAAAGCCAGTTGCTTGATAACAATCCAGGTTGTATCAGTGTTACTGCTGTAAACTAAAAAAGAGATTAAAGATAAAAACAGAATAGTCTATCACCCCCTTACATTAGTGCTCTTAGTTTTACTCTGTTGTCACCATACCTATTTTTTTACCATGATGTTACGTAGAATAATTCTTATGCATTTGAAAGGATACAACTTTGTTCTACTTTGTTTTTTTTTTTTTGTTTTTTTTACATTTATGTATTATAGTCACATCTTGAATGAGATAAAAAATACAAATCTTTATATACTTTGAAAATAAGAAACTAAAGGAACTTACATATTCTACTTAACATTATACTTGTTCCTTTTACTGTGAATCTCTCTGTTCCTTCACCTTACTATCATCTTCCTCATCAGTTTTGGCATCTGCACTGACATTAACATTTTAATTACTATTATTTAGTATTTTGTACATCCGCGGTGGTACAGCAGTAGCGTTGTTACCTCACAGCAAGAGGTTCTCCCGTTCGATTCTTAGCTTGGCTTAGGAGTGCCTTCTGTGTGGAGTCTGCATGTCCTCCCCGCGGTTGGGTAGCGTTCGAAAAAAGACATGCGTGCATAAATGGGCATGCCTTCGTTGAAAGTTGGGCGTCAAGCTGGCACCTAGGCATTTCGTAAAAAAAATCTACTGCCAATCATGAGCAGACCAGAGTTCCACTGTGGCGACCCCTTACTGGGAAAAAGCCGAAAGACAAACAATTTAGTATTTTGTATAAAGTAACCTGTATGCAGCTCCTTTGTGTTTCTTCATAACTTCTCTTTTATTCTTACATTGCTTACATTATTATTTATTATTAATGCTAGTAGGCATTTTTACACTAAGACTATATAAACTACTTTGAGCAACTCCTGCACTGTAAAAAGAAATGACACTTGCAAGTCCATAAATATATTTACTGACTGCTAAGCTAGCTGTAGTGATATAGAGCATAAAGCCCTGACTACTGCCCAGGCCACCCGAGTTCAATGAATAGTGCAGGTGTGTGATAGCAGTGACAGTGCAGGATGGGTGAATCCATCCTGGGGTGGGTAGATAGAGAGCAGCAGAATGGAATGCATACAGTCACAATACCTGAGAGAGAAGGGGCAGCATTACAGAGTGTGTGTGTCCTAAGGGAGGGAATTATGGCTCAACAACTCACTGTCTGGTGTTAGACTCTGTAGTAACAAACCCCCAATAGGGGTGTGTGGTTAGTCCATATAAATACCTTCATTGCTGGGATGTCAGCAAGGACTCAAGCAATCCTCATGGCATGAAGGCCTCTCCAGAGGGCTCTAGCCCTCATACTGTGTTGGGGTAATTGTCTACAATTGGAAACAAATGGGCAGAGCATGGACGGCTCGTATTACTAACTGTTGGGCTGTAGCCCCCCCCCCCCATAAGAAAATAAAAAAGAAATAATCTGAATATCTTTTCTATACTTATTTTTTCCTGTAAAAATGAATAAATAAATAACTGAGCCATTACCAAAGTTACAATTCAGGGCATGTGTAGAGTTGTGAGATCTTCAGAGATTCCATTAAAAAAATTGCATTACTTCACTTTTCGGGCTGTTTTCAAAACAGCCTGGCAGAACATCTACAACACTCTGAGAATAAAGCAGTCACACCTTATTATAAAACTCCCTGCCTTCTGTAGAAGACAGAAACATAATCAGAAAGTGTCACTCTGGTCTGCTGTATAAAGTAGTGGGGAGCTATTTCTCTTGGCTCAGGCTGCATCAGGTGATTGGCTCAGAGTGAGGCAGCCTGAGACTGAGTAAAATATGTAATGCAATTATGGGAAAAATATGCAGGATCTAGGGTTTTTTCACTCCAAGCCGTAAGTGTTCCAATTGTCTAACAGGTAGGAAGCTAAGCATTTTAAAAGAGTATGTGTATGTATGTGTGTGTGTGTGTGTGTGTGTGTGTGTGTGTGTGTGTGTGTGTGTGTGTGTGTGTGTGTGTGTGTGTATGTATGTATTTTAGGCCTGTGTATGCATGTATTTATGTATGTATATGTGTGAGGAGATTAAATGTTATTAACTGTGTCTGATTTTGCAGAATTTTAATGCTTTTGACACATTTTGATCTGTTCCTTGCAAAGTTTGTGTTTCTTACAGTAAGTCAGTGAGGACTGCAATCAGTAATCATGACAAACATTTTGGAATTTCAGACTTAGTAGCCTTCAGAAAAGGCATGTAATGCAAAGCTTGTTATTCAAGCAACTTGGTAAGTATATGAAAGCAGTATATGTTGCTTATTTTGGTTCTTTATACCTCATTATTTTTAATTTTCTGACGATTCTTGAGCTTAAAGTTTTAGAAGTATGTGGAGGGGTAGGAGCTGTGGGTTGCAACAGATTGAACAATGTGAGAGGTTTATGAAAGGGTATGCAGTGGTTGCCAACTATATTCTTAGAGTAGCAAGCTGAGGAAATAAATTCCTATGCTCTTATACCCACAGAGCACAATCATAACGTTTCCCTTATAAACAAACACATTCAAAAACTGAGAAAACTAATAACCTCATGCATATGAAAACTAGCCCTAAGTGGAGACATCCACCCCAACCCTGGCCCTACTATCTCCAACCCCAATCCTCATAATCAGACTAGAAACCACAACTTCTCCCATATTACAGCCAATAGAAAGCCAAGTGACTTCCTTCTACTAAGCCTAAATATTAGAAGTATATCCAACAAAGTCCATGAACTCCATGCCACCATAGACTTGTACTCCCCAGATATAGTCATCCTGACAGGAACCTGGCTAAAACCTCACATTACCAGTGAGCAAATACTCCCTACAGGTTACGGCATACTAAGAGTAGACTGGCTAAACAAGAAAGGAGGCGGTGTAGCTATAATATTTAAACAGCATCTAAACATCCAGATCTTAAAATCATCAGCTCCACAAATATACAATGAAGAAATAATACATACCAACCTCAAAATTAACCAAAACAAAACCATCAACATAATTGGATGCTACTTCCCACCTGGCCAAAACATCCCTCCACTAGAAAACCTCCTCAGCTGGTCTACCCACCATCTCCCCCAAGAAACTATCATTTTAGGTGATTTCAATATTGACTGGCAATCCTGTTCTGGCAACCATCCAACCCATCATGTAAACCTTCATGGCTTCACCCAACTAGTCCAGTTGCCAACCAGGATAAATAAAAACTCCATCAAGCACACCACCCTGGATTGAATACTAGTCAGTAAAAGCCCCCAGTCATATATAACAGGCTGCTTACCAGATAGCCTCAGTGATCACTCCTCAACATTCCTACTCAAAAAATACCTATACCAAGCTAAACCTTTCATCTACCATCAAATACGTAACAAACAAAACTTTAACCCACTCACATTCATCTCATCCTTCAAAGAATGTAACTGGCATCCTCTAAAGTACCTCAGTCTTGATGACGCAGTTGAATTTTTTAATACTACTTTCCAGAGCATCCTTAATTACCATGCCCCCACAAGACTTTCCAGAACCAAAGCACAATCCTCCCCATGGCTACAGAAAACAACTAACTCAGAAATGCAAAACAGGGATAAAGCCTGGGAGCACTGGCACAAAACCAAAACCCCCTCAACTAGACAGAAATTCCTAGAACTACGCAATAGAGTAAAAAAACTAATAAAACAGGACAAATTCCAATACTACCAGTCTGCCATAGACTCCTTCCAGCTCAGCCCCAAACAATTCTGGTCCTCCATAAACTCCATCCTCCATCCAGGTAAAGTCAGTACCCCTCCTCCTAACATCCCTCACTCCTCAGAAAATATTGCTACCTCATTCAACACACACTTCACACAAACCATACTATAACTAGCTAAACAACACAACCCCCCTCCCCTCCAACCCACACCTTCAACTAGTAATCTCCCCACTGCCTTCTCTTTTTCTCCTGTACCTACCTCCAACATAAAAAAACTCTTAACTAAACTTAAGCCCACCAAATTAGCAGCAGACAACCTCCCAAGTAAATACCTACAAATCACAGTCTACCCAGTATCCATCTTGATTAAATGATCTCTGTCAGAAAGTTACGTTCCCACATTGTGGAAAGTATCACATATAATTCCCCTCCACAAAGGCGGACCCTCCACAGAACTAACCAGTTACCGCCTCATAGCTATTCTCTCTCCACTCTCCAAAATACTAGAGAGATGTATACACTCTCAGGTCTCAGACTACCTCCTTACTAACAACCTCCTTTCCAATACTCAGCATGGTTTCCGACCAAACCATAGCACCATCACTGCCTTACTCTCCTTTACTAACACTATCCTTCAGCATAAAAACAATGGCTATCTCTCTTCTGCTACTTTCCTAGACCTATCTAAAGCATTTGACATGGTTCCACACAAACAACTTATCTCTGTCCTCAATAACCTATCCTTCTCTCAACCAGTCACCAACTGGTTTCAGAGTTACCTGTCTGACCGCCAACAATCCATTGTATGGCAGAATTACATATCTCCCCAACTACCTGTCTCCATAGGGATTCCTCAAGGATCCATCCTTGGACCCCTACTCTTCTCCGTTTTTACCAATAATCTAGCCTCTGCCACCAAACATGGCACACTCATACAATACGCAGATGACTCAACCATCATCTGCTCAGCCAAGTCCCTACCCAAATTGCAAAAAGTCACACAGGAAGCCTTTTTCTCTGTTGAAACGTGGTTATCCAATGCCCAATTAATACTCAACCCAAACAAAACTAAACTACTCATCTTCCAACCCACCAAACATACTCAAAACAACTCTCACATTAACATCACAGCAAAAGACAACACCACTATATACCCAACTAAACATACCAAATTGCTAGGAGTGGAAATAGGCAATAAACTAAAATTTGACATTCACATATTCATGACCATAAAAAAAGACCACAAAAAACTAGGGGTGTTATACAGAAATAAGCAACTTCTCACCAAAGCAGCAAAGATTTCAATAGCAAATTCCCATCTTATCTCCACCCTACTTTATGCCTCTCCAATATATACCAACCTAAGGCAATGCGATCTAAACAAGCTTGAGATCTGCTACAACAAAATCACCAAATTCGCCACAGGGGTATCCTACCGTAGTCACCACTGTCTCTCACTTCCTGAAATGGACTGGCTTGAACTCCCTCACCTATTTTAATGGTATCAACTCTCACTCACCCACAAACTAGTAAACCATCCACTAAATGTCCCATCCCTCCAGAATCTACTCCAACCCTATCGCACCACCAGACCACTAAGATCCAGCAACAAAAATCACTTGCAGATCACTAAGGCCAATAACTCCTGGACACAGGTGTGCTATATAAATTTGATCATTATGCAGACTGTAGGACAAGGAACATAGTTTATTTAACCATCTGCACCAAATGCCAGGCTTTCTATGTCGGTATGACGAATAGAACGTTGAGGGAAAGGGTTAGAGAGCATTTATATGTGATCAACAGGGAGAATGACAGGAACGCACTGGCTAGACATGTTCTATCGCAAGGCACCACACACACCTTTGAGTTCTTAGTTATTGAATTGATACACACCACATTGAGATTAGGCAATGTAAGTAACTTCACTGAAAGGGAAGAATGTAAATGGATCATCAGAATGAAAGCAGATGAAGGACATGGCCTCAATGAGAGGGTTACTCTGAAACCCTTTCTAGTCAGTCGTCATCTTAAGCATTAGCAGTTATTTCTTGCTATACCTTTGACTTTTTCATGTTTCTTGGTGTTAGTAGGAATATGTATTTTTAGAAGTTTTTCAGTAGTTTCATACACTTGAAATGTTTTTATTACATGCTGTTTTTATATGCTCTTGTATTTTTAAATATTTATATGCTATTTGCCATCTGAAATGTTCATAACAGTTATAATCTATTACTACATCCATTTTAATGTCAATGTTAAATTTTGAAGTTTTAATTTTCACAATATAAGTTTCTGACTTTTTATCTATTTAGAAGTTTCTGACTTTTTATAGTTATGTATTCGTACAAAAGCTTTCATTGGTTAACTGTTTAATTGATAAGTGTTTAAACACAGAAGTGATGAAGTGTTTTATTAAAGTCTGAAGAAGCGTCCAGAGTAGACGTGAAAGCGCTAACAACCCATGGAATAAAGTTCTTTTGCTGTTCAAGTATAAACATTTTTTATTGATTTTTGCTTTTTTGGTTGATGGTTGGCTTCGATAGTCGTGGAGTACCTGCACCTTGATATTGACATTTTTTCGTTTGGGGACATAGCAGGTACCTTACCCTGAGAGATCTCTGTTTATTTATCAGTTATTAAATAATGACAGACATTTAAGTTTCAGAATAAATAGCTTTCAGATAAAACATGAAAATGTACAGCCTGCTATTCTAGCAATTTTCTAAATGTATAAAAACAGCACCTGTCCCTGATTTTGTTCTTTTGGTTATCATTGTTTTTTTAAGCTTTCTCCTTAATTTTTGAGCTACAATTTTGAGAAGTATTTGGTAGCAGTGGATCACACTCTATATCCCAACAACAGTGATCTGAGAAGAAAAATTCCTGTGCGGCATTTATTTATTCATTCATTTATCACAATCAAATTTCTGAGGAGTACAGTCATACAAGTGGTTGTAATTGATGATAATGTGTGTATTGGGGCTGTGAATGTATGCATGCATGTGTTGGAGAGATAGATGTTTTCAACTGTCCATGATTTTGATGTGTTTCCCCCTCCCCCCAAAAAAAAAATCATTGAGAATTACAGTCAATCAATAAAGCGGGACATCATAGTTTCATACTTCCTATTTTACAGAAAATGTATTTTATTTATTTATTTATTTTTTATTTTTTATTTGCAGTTTGTTTGCCAGGATAGTCCATTGGGCCATGAAGAGCCCATTTTCAATGGAGTCCTGGGGAGAAAAGATCCAGAATAATACAGAAAATCAAAGTAAATACAGAGAGTAAAAATACATAATAGTAATACACAGAATGCAAAATACATACATAATAGTACAGAGGATACAACTGATACAGTACAAGATAAAAATTGTTAGAAGCAAAAAAAAATAAAATGTATTTTTTTTTTTTATTCTTTGCTAGAGCTGTAACTTATAAACACACTAGGAGTTTATTTACATAAAGTAATAGTTTGTGGAGAGAGAGTGAGGTAGGGGAAACTATGTAGGATGGGAACAAGAGTATTCCCACTGTGAAGAAAGGTATGAGTGCAGTAAGGATTTGAAGGCAGAGAGACTGTCAGTGGTACGGATGAGAGGTGGGAGAGAATTCCAGTGTCATGCTAGAGAAAAGGATAATAGATGTTTACCTGGTGGATGAGCAGGTTTGTGCAATTTTATTAGGTTTTGTGACTTAGACCTTAGACATCTGTTAAGTTGATGCATTTGGAAAGTAGAGGCAAGAGAAGGGCATAGACAGGGGTTAAAAATAACTTGGTGATGAAATTGTGTGCATGTTGATGGAAAATCTCTTGTACTATTAACTTTTTAAGTGAATTATGGTTAGGTTTAAAAAATGTTTCTTATTTTGGGTCCTTGTCCCTTCAGTATTGTTGGCTTTGTCCATAAGTTTTGAGCAAACAAGTTCAGAGTTATATTGGGGGAAAGGGGCACAGAAAGTCTTAATTATCGCTGATTTTTGCTTCATATTTTAGTCTGCTTTCTTGTAAAATGTGTGATGTTCTGACAAGTCAGTGAGGATTTTCATTACTAAATAATGACCGACATTTAAGTTTCAGACTTAATATCCATCAGAAAAAGCATATTAATGCAATGTCTATTATTCTAGTAATTTTATTAATATATAAAGATAATATCTATCCTCAATTTGGTCCTTTTTTAGCTTTCTTCTTGATTCTTGAGCCAAGATGCTGAGAGTTATTTGGCTGCATACAGTAGTTACCTAAGAAGATAAATTCCTATGTGACATATATGTATTTATTCATTTATTTGACTGCAATTAGACATATGAGGTCTAGATTAACAGTCATACAAGTGGCTGTAATTAATAGTTGCATATGGGTGTGTGTATATATGTATGTATATTTGTGTGTGTGTGTGGGGGGGCTTAGACACTCTCAACTGCCCCTGATTTTTCTGAATCTCTTATAATTTTTTTGTCCTCATATTTTGGTCTGTTCCTCATGAAGTTTATGTTTTTTTTTCTGGTAAGGTGATGAACATTGCAGTCACTAAATAATGATGAAAGATATTTGAGATTCAAATTTAATAGCATTCAAAAAGCATGCTAATGCGAAACCTGTTTTTCTAGCAAGTTTCTATTTATATAAAGAAAATAGTTGCCCCTGAGTTTGGTCCTTTGTCCATCATTATATTTTAGCTTTCTCCTAGATTTATTAGCTAAGATGTTAAGACGTGTGTGTGTGTGTGTGTGTGTGTGTGTGTGTGTGTGTGTGTGTGTGTGTGTGTGTGTGTGTGTCTGTCTGTATATGTGTGTGTGCATGTGGGGGTTGCAGTAGTATTCTGACAACGGTGAGCTGAGAAGATAAATGCCTGTGTGTAAGGTATGTATTTATTCATTAATCTGAATGCCGTTAAACATCTAAGGTCCACAGTCAGTCATGCAACTGGTCATAATTGCTGGTCACGTGTGTGTGTATGTGTGTGTGGGGGGGTGTAGGGGATTAACATTACAGTGGCCAATTTACATTTTTTATTTTATTGCATTCTGATATCTGAGGTGCATACAGTCAATAAGGTTGGCTTCAATTGCTGGGAACAGGGGCTGTCTGTGGATTAATGTGATTGTTGTTGTTGTCATTTGTTTAAGTAATGCAGTCATTACGCTGATTTTGCAGAAGTTGTCTGCATTTTTTGTAAAGCCAGATGATATCCTTTACTGGGTCTGTTGCCAACACAGTCAGATATCTGAGGTGTACAGTCAATAATGTGGCTGTAACTGATGAGTATGGGTATGGATTGTCATGAAAATTAATGTTATACTGTGATAAAGTGGTTATAGTGAATCTAAAAGTAAGTTGGCCAAATTTCTACACTTTCTGTCCCAGACAGACATCAGCATTGATCTCAGTAAATACCGGTAGTCTGGACAAAATGTGTGTGATAACTGATCATTGGCAGATTCTTGCATTGAGTAGTGTTGCCATCTAACACTGCATGGTTGTTTGGTTCAGTTTTTGGCTGTTGTACATTCTAAATGGAGTGTGCATGTACTTCGTGTCTCTGTATGGATTTTATTCATGTGGTTTGGTTTCCTCTCCCAGGCCCTCGGCTGTATATTATATGTCTCTGGCCATTTGTGCTTTTACTTTAACCCTAATCTAACACCTGAGGGATACATAGAAGCTAACTATCTTTTTGGAGGGGTAGAAAAGCAGGCTGCTTTCTCATAAGAGGATTTATATAATCTTGTAAGAGTTTGTCTTTTTGGTATATTGAAAGACTACTATTTTAATGGCTTTGAATATTAAGCTTTAGGGACAAGTAATAAAAAAAAAACAAAAACAAAAGATGCACCTCAGAGCATCTAGAACCCTATGACGTCTGGGGGACTATTGATTTAATTTAGTCAGTTCTCCCAAACATGTTACAGTGGAGTCTTGGCCAGTTAGGCTGTTCTAAAGGCATAAGGGGAAGATAAGGAATAAGACAAAATTTGAAACAAAAAGACAGAAGTAAACTCTTTGAATGGTGAGGGGCCAGGATGAAAAGAAAACAGAGATAAGGCAAAGAGGAGGAGCAGGGGAAGTAATATGCAGCAGGGACCTCCACTGAGTCCTTTGTCAAAGACTCTAGTTAACCTAAGGTTGGCCTTATTGAATGCGGTTAGATATCTGAGATGTCTCTCTTTCTCTCACTATATAAATATATATATATATATATATATATATATATATATATATATATATATATATATATACACATACATACAGTATATATATGTGTGCATGTAGAAAAATGTGCCTGTAATTTCTAAGAAAATAAAAATATTTAGTAAAATAGCTATAATAAGTGGATACATACTAAGACAGTCTCTAGATGAAAATAAATGAGACTCTGTGTTGTAGGAACACAGGTAATGGTCATTGACCTACTGTAATAGAGCCCCACCCAATTTCAGTTAGCCTCAGCCATTCATTTGCTTTTGGCATCTCGCCTCCTTGATTTGAAGTCAGCAGCTGCCACTGGAGCAAAGTATGATTAAGGAGTCTTGATGGTCAACAGGCATAGGGAAAATGCCATTTAGAAAATATTAATGACTGCTAATTAAAAAAAAATAGTCTTTGAGTCATCACATACAAGCATATAACATTTTATTGACCATGGCTTAGCCTTACAACCTCTTTTTTACCAAGTCATAGGATGATCTGACACATTCACAGTCTATCAGAAGATGTCTAAAAGAAACTTCCCGTTATGGGTCATCTAACATAATTATGGTTTGTTTGTTTGTCTTTCGGCTTTTTCTCGGTAAGGGGTCGCCACAGCGGAACTCCGGTCCGCTAATGATTGGCAGTAGATTCTTTTACGAAACGCCGAGGTGCCAGCTCGACACCCAACCTTCAATGAAGGCACGCCCATTTATGCACGCATGTCTTTCGAACGCTACCCAACAACATAATTAGGGTAGCAGTCATAAATACTGCCTGCAGCTAAGCCATGACTCTGTTTGGCAGAGTTGTAATAACAATTAGCCCCCCTGTAATAATGAACTGTCTGCTAAGCAGTTTAAGCAACTGTTAAAAGAAACCTTACCAAATCTCAAAGACCACCCAAGCCATGTAATAGCAGCACTGCTCCTCAGAAATCACTAATCACACACAAAACGCAACAACAAACATCTCACATAAGCCTGCACCTAATGGTCCCCAAGTGCAAAGCCCATAAGGCAAACATACACTTTATCCAATATTCTTGTCACTGGGGACTCCATTGTGTGACACACTGATGCCCCACTCACCAAACTGGACAAGGAGAAGATAATGGTTAGTTGCCTGTCTGGAGCCAGGATCTGCAATATCACACAGGCACTAAAGGCTCTACATCAGAGGTACCAATATGATTCTATCATTGTCCATGTGGGTGTAAATGACCTGAGATATACCTTACTGGACTATATGAAAAGAGGCATAATGGATCTCTAGGATCTCAGATAGGTATGAGCCATGCATTGAGCAGCATTCTACCTTCACCAAGGATGATGCCAGAGTATGAACATAAAATTATTGATTTTAATAATTGGCTTAGTTTCTGGTGTCACTGGAGGGTGAATCTAATATTTATCAGCATGGGAGAACATGGTCACCACCTTTGAACCTTTTTTAGGCTATGACAGAAAGACAGAACTAACAACATAGTGAAAAAATCTACAAATGACCATTAGGCATTACTGTTAATTTTTTGGAGATTAATCAAAAAACTCCACACCCTTCAAGCCCTCTATACTTCAGAGAATGTAGACACCTGTGCTGTAACTGAGACTTAGTACAAAGCCATAAAAGATTGTCTGGCAGTGCAAGGCTGAAATTTCTTCCACACATTTAGACCAACAACAAAACAAACTGGGTCCAAAGATGGAGGTGTTTCTGTCTATGTTAGCAACAAACATACTTCTAGGTTGGTTAAAAATGATGATACTATGGAGCTCATCCACATGCATGTGTCCATAGGTAAGGTCTCTCACCATATCATGGCTAGCTATAGGTCACCATCTATGCCGCTAGAGTCTCACAGTTCTTACCTAAACCTACTAGAGGTGCTCACCAACCAATCAAATTCCTACTCATAGATGACTTTAACTGCCCCTCTATACCCCGCTATAGACTGAGAAATGTACACTGACTCAAACTCCAAGGCACAGTGCTTCTGAACTTTAAAAACACAAACACCCAGGAACAGATAGTTCATACTCCAGTCAGAGGATCAAACATACTGGATCTGGTACTTACCAAAATGGAAGAGCATTGCAACCCCTCATGTCAGTCCTAACTAGTGAGGTTGGATCACAAAATTGAAGTAAAAATCAACACATAAAATCCAGCTACACCAGAAACAAGAACTATTCAAAGGCAAACTATATCCTATTAAGTGACAGTTTGCAAAAATTCAAGGCTCCCCCCAACCTTGATACCACAGCTACCTATGGAGAATTATTCACAGGGTCCCTATACCAACATGTGAATGGCTGCATAGAGGCTGCCATACCTACCAGAAATAAACCCAACAACATAAAAAACAACTCTGTTAAAGACAGGTGTTCTCTAATACAACTAATGAAGAAGAAGCAATCAAGTCTAATTAAGTCCAACGAGGCCAACTATGAGGTCAGGATAGCCTCGCAGGCTAAAGACAATCAGAAAGGCCTTCTTCAGCTACACCCAGAACCTTAGCTCTAACACACAACAGTGAGTTGAACTGGTAGTGAATGGTACAACCTACACTGATCAGGGTGACATAGCAAATATTCTGGTTGATAAATTCAGCTCAAACGTCACCTCCCTGTCCTACTTTCCCCAGCTCGAACATAGTTCCCAGATCTATCAGCAGGGACCAGGTGCTGGCAGCGCAAGCTAAAGCCAAGAACATTGCCTCACGGGTCTTGACATCAATTCTTGGTTACTTCCTAAAAAGACTAAAACATGACCTATCAGGACTACTTGAGGCATTTCAACTACAGGCTTGAAACAGACTATGTTCCAAGTGAATGGAGGACTGCAAAAGTAATTCCCCTTCACAAGGATGGACCATCAGCTGACCCAGGGAACTACAAATCCATCAATCTAATAAGCCTAATAAGCAAAGCCATGGAACAAATTATCATGGAAATGATAAACAAGGACATTGGCAATCTACAGACACTGGACCCATCCCAATTTGGCTTTGTTAAGGGAAGGTCATGTTTACTTAATTTGGTAGACTTCTTTGAGAAGGTCACCAAGGCAATGGATGAAGGGAAAACAGTGTTTACAGTGTATCTTGACCAGACTAAGGCTTTGAATAAAATAACCCACTAAGGCATTGTTGACAAGCTGTCTGAGATAGGTGTAAACCCATAACTCGCACACAAAAAAGAACTCAAGAAGTCAGGATTGGTGAGATCACCTCCACCAAGAGACAGGTCACCAGTGAAGTACCTCATGGCTCAGTGAGGGGCTCATTCCTGTTTGGCATCTACTTCTCAGAAGACAAGGGTAGCATTAAAAGCCTCTGGCTCACCAAGTTCACAGATGACTATAAATTGTGAGCTATTGTAGAGTCCCCTCAAGACACAAACGTCTTGCAAGTGGGTTTAACAGAGACAAATCACTGGTGCCAAAGCTATGGCCCAAAACTCAGTACAACAAAATGCAATATAATGCCTTTGGGAAACTGTCAATGCAAGTTAATTACTCCATCAATAAAAGGTCCCTAAGTTAACCTAGTAGTAAGGGATGTGGGAACATATGTAGACAGCAATCTAGTCTTTGACCAAGATGTAGCTAAGATAAAAAGAAAATCATCATGTGTCACCCAACCTATATGTAGGGGGTATGGCATCCAGGTAAAAGGAAGTTATAGTACCACTCTACTCAGCCCTTATCAGACCCATCATTGAATACAATGGCATGTATCTAACTAGACACTTGCATCAGCTGGAACTCCCACAAAGGTTACTCAGCAGGAGAATTCAGGGCATGAATACCCTGTCCTACACTGATTGCCTAAAGGCTCCTTCTCTGTATTCATTCTCCTACAGGCTGCTGACAAGGGATCTTTGCCTGGCTTACAGGGCTTCCTCAGTCCCAGTCCTGATAGATCTGTTGCAGATGTGCAGAACAAACAGCACCAGAAATACTAGATCCAGGGATCTGAACTTTGCTTGTGACATAAAGAGAATGTGCTGGAAAGACAGATATGTATCCCAAAAGATCCCCACACTATGGAATAGGGTCACCATCCATGTAAAGCAGAGTTCATTTCTGACCACATTCAAAAAAACCTTGACACTTGGTTGGGAAATCATAAATGTACCCCCGGTCTCAACCCCATGTCCCTTATAGACAGAGGCAGTCAATAAGAAAAGTATTATCCTAACTAACACTTCCCTACAAATCCTTAGCTACTTGCCTACTAACATGCCCCACCCCCATATGATACCTGGGACACAAATGGTCTGGGGAGCATGATTAGGTTTGTAAGGACACTAGTGGTCTTGAGCCTAGTAACAACCTATGAACCTTTATATGCCCCATTGAGTAGATTGCTGCTATGCAAAGCTGAGCACTGCAACTAGACTCTGCTCAATTAGGGAACTAGTGTTCCCTACTTCAATGAATGTATTTAGCCACTTGTATCTTTCATAGATGCTGTGTAGCATGAGTGTCTTTGAATTCCCGTACTATGTAACTTCCATAGTAGTAAGGACATCTGTGAGTTATGAAGAAGGCCTCATTTACAAATGCCAGGCCTATAGATTAATGTATTTTATGTGCAACTTGGAAAACAGCCAGATGCTCACTCACAAATTGCTGCACATATGCTCAGTAAATGTTTGAAAATCACTTTTGCCTTGCACACTACCCATGGCTGTGCAAGGTGGCCTTCCATAGCAGACAGATGTTTATGAAGGCCGACTCTAGTTTCTGTCTTGACTTGAGTTTATGGTTCCTGCAAATCCCAGTTTATGTACTGCCATTATATTCTGTGAAATCATACTATAGTCATTATATTAGCTCATCTTGACTTTTTCCATTGGTCTTTCTGTATGCCATAGCCATAATTTCTATGATTTGCTTTAAGTATTTTCTGTCATTTGTCAAGTGGCATTTCTTTAACAGAAAGACCATCCTCTGCATCTTCTCTTGTAGTTTCCTTGTATTCTAAGCCCAGATAAATACATCTTTTTCTTAATCATAACCACCTATCACTTTTTCTAAAACTAGTACAACACTCCATCTTCTCTGTTCATTTCTTTCCATCTGGCTACTAAAAATTACCCACAATCTCAGCAACTAGTGCTGATATATGCAAACCCCCCCTTTATTAACAGGCAAACAGAAGATATTTTGCTTGACTGGGTTAAGTTATCTACCCCAGAGGATGCTAAAACAAAACACAAATAACCTTGATTTTTACTATTCTGGCAGACTATAACTCCTGCTCATATAATTGAACCTTGGGAATATGTTGAAAATATGTATTGTAATATCCACATTATTTGTATTTAATTTTGCATTCGTCTGTTTTTGGATCCATCTGAGCCTCAGTGATTTTCTTCCAATTGTAATATAGCATATGATCACCCCTAAACCACCTAACCAAATTCGTACTGTCTCTTCTGTGTATTTTCTGCTGATTGTAACTTTCTTGCCATCTTCCCTTTCTAAATGTAATATTTTTCAGCTCTGTCTTCCTAATACTATCCTAGTTAATATCATATGTTTCACAGATATGAATCACTAGTTCAGTTTCATCCTTTTCCTTTAGGAAAAAAAATATCATCATGTAAGCTACTGTTTAAATATTACTTCTCTGTACTGTTATTTCTTTAATCTGTTTTTCACTGACACTGTTTTCTTTTTATAAGATCTAAAGGCATTGCAAATAGCAGTGAGTTTAATTGTTCACTCAGTGATATAGAGGGATAAACCCTGAATATGATCCCATTGACCTGTGTTTGGTTAATGGCTCAGGCACTGGAGAAGCTGAATAAAGTCAGAGCTGAATAATGAGGCATTTGTCTGCTCACCTTTGGAAAGTATAGAGGAATATTGAAGTATTTGTGACCTCATGGTTCAAGATAAGATTAGGGCTAATGGCAGATAGGCATCTATAGTCTGTGTGTGTGTGTGTGTGTGTGTGTGTGTGTGTGGGGGGGGGGGTTGTGGGGGTGGCAGGCAGGAAAACTGAGTACCAATGTAGAGGCATGGTTGCTCCCAAGCTGTAGCCATTTCATATCTTCCCTAAATCAAGTTCCTGGCATGCAAGGGGAAAATTTAAGCACAACATCAAGCCTCTAAAATTCATCTGGCTGGTGATTATGACAATATAGACTCCCTCTCTTCTGTTCCCCTAGCCCCACTAGAAAAACAAACCACTCTGAAAGATGGAGACTGTCAGCTCTGAGTCCAAAGATATGGAAAATGTAGAACTGGGAAGCTGAAGCACTAACAGCAGCAGATGTCTCTGTACTATGGAACCCATCAGTAAGTCTGCCAAGGAAAAATCAACTGGGAAATATAGCAATGAGCTTACTGGACATCCTAATCTTAGACTTCTTGTAGTATTAATGCTGTGACTTATAATGCCATTAATTACTGGACACATAACTCATATTAACACAATTTCCCCTATGAATTTGCTAATAGTTTTGGTTTACCATATTCTCTTAAGTCGTTCAGAATATATTTCCCTTTGATCTGTTTGGAAACTTTTTTCCACATTGGCTATCCACACCATGCCCTGTATCTTTTGCTCATCCCCATTTGCACTAATCCTCTAAGTACCATTATGTGCAAAGAATATACTGCACTGTTGTATATGGTGCCTGACATGATGCATTCTGCTGGCCACCTACGACTCTTAACTAAACTGTCTATAACCACAGTTTAATGGTTGTAATTGTCTCTATCTTATAATGACTTGTCTGGCACTCTTTTCATTATGGAGTATGATTAGCATATTTAAAAAATATTCTATTCTTTGTTTACTTGAGTTTTGTATGCCACTGGTAACACCATTACTATGCATTCCTTTGACAATTTATATCATTCAAAAAGGGATTTTAATGTTGGCCTGCAACTCTCTTATAGTTTCATAGGTTCATAGGTGTGTACTAGGCCAACAGCCCTGGAGCCTTTACAAGTCTAGCCCATAGAAGTGCCCTGGCATCATGCCACCATTAATTCCTGGTGCCTCTATCAAGTAGAACCACTGGAGTGATCCCCAGGGGTGAACTTTCTATTTCACATCCACTCATCAAGATTTCTTTTGAAAAGGGCCAGTGGAGTGCTCTGCTTGACATGTATGGGAAATCTATTCCAGAGTATGGGCAGTCTCTAGGTTAGGAACCTGTCCCTCCAGCATGTTCTGTTGATTGTGGTAATGAGGTTGAGGACCATGGAGTGTGTGGTGTGGAGGGATTGGGATTTCTTTAGGTGTAACATTTCTAACAGGGCTGAGTCAGACATGGCTTTGTAAGTCAAGCAGAGATCGCCTCTTAATAGACAATATGAGTCAGAGAAAAGCTAGAGTTTTTTGAGTCTGTCCATGTAGGGCATCTGTTTAAGGCCTACGATCCTCTTCATGAGGTACTTCATTCACACTATTCTTATAGTTTCTTTCACTTCTTATAAATGGCAGTTTATAGCTCCACTGGACACCCTGTTTTGATTGCAAATGAAAATATCCTGCCATGGCTACCATACATTTAACCATCATACCAAAGCTTGGCCACCCTCTCTCATGCCATACAGTCACAATATATCTCCCAGCCATGAATCCTCAGGACCTTCTTGCCTTGATCCAGATGGGAAGTCAGGTAAAAATGAAGGAGAGCAAAATTAAGATATGACAACTAGGAGAGGAAAAATGTATGTGAAATCCACCTTGGTCAGGATCATGGGGGGAAGGAGGGACCTGGGTTCCAATACTGTAACAGTGATCCAGTTGGACATCTACTGTTCAGGTAAGTTCTTACACAACTGAACTATGTCCTTCCTTGATCCTCTTAACTCAAGAAATCTCAACAAAGCCAAAAACGATGGGGGCACAAAGGCCTACAAATAGGGATAGATTTTAAATATTGCTATTATAAACTTAAAAAGATGATAGAATACTAGGTTTTGCATTAGCATGCATTTTTCTGAAGGATATGGAGTCTGAAACTCAAATGACTGTTATTATTTAGTGACTTCATCCTCGATGATTTACTAGAAAAAGTACAAATTTCATGAGGAACATAGCAAAAATATCAGGCAAAAATCTAGACATACTGTGAAAATCTGGACAGTTGATAGGTATGGTTGCAGCATTAATTATGAATATTGATTATGAATGACAAGATTTCCAAAGCTTTTGGAGAGAGAGAGATGGGGCGGATGACTGAGTAGCTGAAGTACAAAACTCCTTGGAGTGTAGATTTAGCAAAACCATCTCTGGACCTGGAGAAACCATTAGTTTTGTAGTGCTCAATAAATGTGTGAATTGAAGTTCAAGTGGCTGCCTCTAAAATGAATCTTGTATCCATAACTTTGAAAAGGGTGGCAGTGGAAGCAAAAGCTCTGTTAGAATGGGCTTTTATTTGCCTGGAAGTTTTTTTTCCATGGAAAGAAAAACAAAAATAAATAGCCAAGGAAATATATGTATAGATGATTTGTTTAGAGAAAGGGAACCCAACTTTCTGTGCTTACAGGAAATAAAAGTTGATCAGACTACCTAATAGACTTTATTTTGTCAAAACATAGAAGGATTTCATGACTACTGTGGCGATGTGATTATCAGAGGATTATCAGAGGAGAGACTACTGTCCACCTGGGTTCCAAGGTCTCTTATCACACATTTGGCATTAAATAGACTGCCGTTTATGTGGGAGTTCATGGGTACAGAGTTTTTACCAAAGGGGATGCTAGTGCACGTTTTGGCATTGAGCTTGAGGCCATGCCTCTGACACCAGGCATCTGTCTCAGTGAGGCCCTTCTGTAGGATGTCCACATCATTTGGGGACTTGAGTATGGCTCCTAGTTTGCAGTCATCTGCGAACTTCACTAGCCAGTGGCCTTCTGTGTTAGCCTGTACTTCAGAGAAGTAGATACCAAACAGGAGAGGTCCCAGGACTGAACCCTGTGGTATTTCACTTGTCACTAGATTGAAATCAGATTTGGAGTCTGCAACTTTTACAGTGTTGGTTCTGTCAGTGAGCCAGTTAGCAACCCATCTTGTGACATAGGGATTTATGCCTA
This sequence comes from Protopterus annectens, assembly GCF_019279795.1. Lineage (NCBI taxonomy): Eukaryota > Metazoa > Chordata > Ceratodontiformes > Protopteridae > Protopterus > Protopterus annectens. The sequence goes on from NC_056735.1 coordinate 1,452,793,616, forward strand.
GTTTAGTGAGTTTAGCTATAATTCCAGAATGGGGGGTGGTATTGAAAGCCTTGGCGAGGTCAAGATAGGCTGTGTGAACCACCTTACCCTTATCTGCGGCTTTGGTGACTGCCTCAAAGAAGTCGATCAGGTTCAGAAGGCATGATCTGTCTTTCACAAACCCGAACTGGGTGAGGTCCAGAGTTTGGAGGTTACCAATGTCATTGTTTATGCATTTTATGATGATACGTTCCATGGCCTTGCAGACCAGGCTCGTCAGGCAAATAGGGTGATAGTTCCCAGGATCAGTGGTGGCTCCCCCTTTGTGAAGTGGGATAACTGTTGCTTTGTGCCATTTAGTGGGCACAAAGCCTGATGTGAGAGTATGATTGAACATGGTGCTTTGTTGGGGAACCAGTTCGTTCTGAAGTTCATGTAAAACGCAGCCTAGGATGTTGTCTAGTCTCATGGATGCTGTATTTTTGGTTTTAGAGAGTGCAGCTTTTACCTGCATAGATGTGATTACAGGAACTCTGCAGTATTCCTGTATAGATATAGGCCCTTTAGGGGGTGAGAGGGGGGGTAAAGTTAGCACTGAACCTATCTGCCAGGATGTTGGCAATATCAGTTGGATCTGTAATTTTTGTGCCGTTGTGCTGTAACTCAGAGCAGATCTGGGTGTTACCATTGAGATTCTTGACATAGCTATAGAATGCTTTGCATTTGCCCTTAGAATCAGTGGCAATTTTGTTTTCATAGCTAGCTTTTTAGGATCTTATAAGGGATCTCAGCTTCTTACTGAGGCTGATCAGGCAGCTCCTCCACTCATGGGATTTTACTCTCTTTGGCAACAGTTTCTTCCTTCTGTTGTAGAGTTTGTTTATGGCAGGGGACCACCAGATTGGCTTCATTTTTTGGAGGATAGCATCTTGGTTCTGTTTGGGATAGCACGATCCATGCACTTGTGTAAGTGCTTATAGAGTGCATTTGCGTAGGATTCAGCAGTCATAACTGTATTGTCCATCTGCATGGGTGTCACAAAGTTTGCTACTTCTGTCTTAAGAAGCATGAAATTGTCTTTGGAGAAATTTTTTTTACCATGGTTTCCTTAATGGTGGGTGGGGGTGGGATGTGGATATCTCGTGTGATTAGCTTATGGTCGGATCTGACCAATGAGGAGTTGATTTCAGTTGTGGAACACCAGTCACTCATGTTGGTAATGACTAGGTCTAGGATATTGTTGCCCCTGGTGGGGGTGTGGATAAGTTGATCCAGAGCATTGGAATTTATGAATTCCAGAAAGCATTGAGTGAAGGAGTTGGTACAGGAGTAGTTTTCCCAGTTAATGGTGGGGTAGTTGAAATCGCCCATTATTAGGGTGTAATCACTGGACCATTTTGGATATGCTGAGGTATGCTAAGCGACATGCAAACCCACTTAGCTAAGGTTGGCAGTGCTTAAAGGGATAGATGTTGAGCACTGATTACCAATGTGCAAATCTGGGTCTATATTATAACCGCAAAACCTCACATACGCGAATACAGAAATGTCGACACATATTGAGCGGACAGTGAAAACACCGAACGTCCTGAACCACGAAATTCAAAATGTCAAATTGGCATAGTTGGCAAACCCACCACCTGCTATGTACTAACTAGCCAAACAAAATAAATAATCCACATACATACACTTAACAAAACCCTACTTCTAACCCTAAACTAAAGCTTACATATATTACTATGTATGCACTTACCTTGACACGCACCCTAACCCTAAGGTCTGTAACTACTGCACACTTACTTTAAGGAGTTAAACCAGAGAAGGGCCAACTATGAATTTCGTGCTTCAGGACGTTCTGTGTTTTTGTGGTTCGCTCAATATGCGTCGACATTTCTGTATTCGTGTAACTGCGGTTTCGCAGTTGTAATAGGTAACCCACAAATCCATGTAGCTGGGCTACTTATTGCTTAGCATTTGCATTTAAGCAATGCTTACACCAGGTTAGCATAGCTGAGCACTACTTAGCATTGTTCAGATTTCATTTTATAAAGTATCAGAATTGTGGGCTTGATTCCTCATTACTGACATATTGTAATTTTATGTTTACTTTCCATGACATCCCCCTATGTGCCTTCATTAAAATATATTCTTGTGTGACTATACTGTATGGGGCACTTGTGTTTATATGGGGCTTCACATCTTTTCTGACATCTCACTTTTGGACCTGTTACACTACCCTGGTTGACAAAAAACAGTTGCTACATAATTTAAGTTTACAAAAACAATTTTAGCATTACCTTCCCATAGAAAAACAAGCTGCCTGTCTTGGTACTTGAACCATGAATGCCTGCATGTAAAACCAGGACTCTCATCACTACACTACACTACACTATCTTAGCTTGGAAATTTCACCTGTATATTTGCATTATCTCCTATGGGATGTTTAAGCTATGCTAAGCAGAGAGCCATAATGCTCACACCCACTTAGCCATGCTGAAACATTCTTTAGTCTAGTAAAAAAGTGTATATTATTATTATATTATTATGTTGTATAAGTGAGTCTTGTGGTGTTCTGACAACTCATTGAGGACTGCAATCATGAAATAATGGCATTCATTTGGCTTTCAAGCTTCTATCCTTCAGGGACTCCTGCTAATACATATTCTGTTTTCTATCAACTTTCTAAGTGTGTGAGGGCAATTACTCAGATGTGTCCCTATTTTCTTATTTATCCCCCCATTATTTATGCCTTTCTCAACATGCACTGCTGTAAGGGAATATTGGTATACATTTGCTTTCAGACTTCTAACCTTCAGTAATTCATGCTAATGCATGACCTGTTTTATATCAACTTTCTAAGTTTCACAGTCAATATCTGTGTTGTGTCCCTTTTGAGAGATTTCTCCCCCATTATTTGTGCATTTGCACAAATCTCCTGCTTTAGCAGGTTGCGGAGGTGTCGTAAGGCATTTTGGAAATGCAGGGGGTGTGTCACAGTACCTGTCATACACCCCCAGCATTGCTTTCTTGTTGCCAATGTTTATTTTGGTGTCTGTGGATGTTGAAATGATCATTATTTCATTTCAGTGTTTGCAGACACTGAAATACTGGCATAATATTAGAGTAAATCTCTAATATTATGCCAGTTGGATTTAGAAAGTGCTGTACTGCACTTTCTGAGTGCAGGGGGTGTGTTCAGTGTCCATGCACTACTTGGACATGCCCCCTGCACTCGTTCATAGTTCATGTTCGTATAGGTAGTACAGCAGCTCGCCTTCATAAATATGCAAGGTGCACTACTGTGCTAAACTGACTTGAACCATTCTGTGCAAGAATAGTTTTATTCTTGCATTGAATTTATTGAATCCTGGGGTAAGTTTCAAACCAACTATATGTTGAATAATAAGATAAAGCCTCAATGAGTAGGAATGGTGCAGGCATCATTACATACAGCTGAGACATGCAGGCTGATGTTAGAAAGACATTCTTTAGCATTATTTCCAACACTCAAATGACAACTCTGTCCTGTTCCATATAATACTAGGAGGATGGATCATACCCTAATATTTTCTTGAGATATGCCTTAGTAGCGTCCAAATGTTTCTGTCAGATCTCCACTGACCATATTAGTCAGTCATAATAGTTTCTTTCAAAATGAAATGTTAATATGTAGCTCAACATCGTTACCTCTCACAATACATATCATTTTAGCAAACAAGTTAGGTGAGAAAATATTTGTGTCGGTCAGGTAGTGTGAATGAAAAGCAAATGCAAAAGCATGTTACCTATACATTTCTGAACTTGATGTTGTGACATGGAATAATGCCATCATCCAACCTTATCTACATTTCCTTACAGTTTGAGTAATTAAACCAAGCCATTAAATATCTATATCTGTTTGCAATGCAGCAATAAAACTAGCTTTCTACCATAAAGTCATAAACTACTATCAGAGCAGTGAAAGTATTGTTTAGCAAAATGGGTCAAAGGCCCCTAGATGGTGCATCTGATGCTGCTGGGGGTGGAAATTAAGTGTTAGGCTTAGAGACTGCACAACTAAAAAGAAACAAGTGGGTGCGAACCATAATTTTCTAATAACCTTTCTGGCAAGAAAATAAACTCTTGGCATTAACACATATTTGATAAATGCATAAATGATATATGTGACGACAACACATTTTTACTAAACACTTTTAGTGCTTATATGCAATTTCTGTTATAATGCATATTTTTAAGTTTAACAGTTTTGGCACCATTTGTTTAAACAGCACACTCTTTAAAATGTTCAAACTTTCATCCTAAGGAAGTTTATTTACTGGTGATCATGGCAAGCAAACAAATGGTATTTGTGCTATATACTGAATTAAATAGTGTCTGAGGAAAAAAAAAAGTTACACTCCAATGAAATTAATAACTACTGGTTATGGTACCTTGCAAACAAACAAACTCCGGACAAACTTCTGTCATTCACATCTTCACTTTAGCTTACTAGTACAACTTTTGGAGACCATGTCAAGAGAAATTACAGATCTCAGACAAAGTCTGTTATTTACTTTTCTAAAATTTCACACAGACAAACGATTCAGTTAAAAACTACAAGAAAGATACAGCTAAGCTAGAGTCTCTCATTAAACCTGCTATAGTGGAGACTCATGGGACATATATAAATAACCCATTTAGGATATGCCAGTGTTTCAGTTATATGGCTACTGAAACATGTTGGGCTGCTCTAAGAACTCATTTAGTCGCATTGTAAGTCAGAGTGAAATGAACAGTTGACAATTACATAGAAATAGTTTAACAGATATGAGAAAGTAATTTTGTATAACAGCACAGCAGTTACAAGTGACAGCTACATATATCTATATATATATATATATATATATATATATATATATATATATATATATATATATATATACACCTAAAATTTAACATTAAAAAACAGACATCTGTGTTTCTTTTAGAAGGGGTTTAATTGTATTTTTTACATTCGGACTAGGTAGTCTATCTGCCCTGAAGTAATTGATCCACTTATACTCAGAAAGTTCTGTCTTATTAATTATATCACCTCCTCATTTACCTAAAGTTACCTTTTGTAAAACTCTAAATTTAAAGCTATGGTCTTCCCCACAGTTTATAATATGTCTTGCTAAAGCATTAGTTCCTATTTTCCTTCTAATTTCCGAAAAATTGGAGGCTATATGTTCTTTTAATTTCTGATTTGTTTTTCCCACGTAGAAACAGCTACATTTTTCACAATTAGTAAGATAGACCACATTATCAGTAATACACGTAGCAAAAGTACCAAAATAAAAAAATCTTACTCAAAATGGGATGTATAAATTCAATACTTAAATTTATATGCATGCAAAAAGAAGAGTTATAGCATGGTAAAGTAACTTTTCTGTTAGCTAAAATATGCTGATTCTCACTTAGTTCTTTATAAAACAACAACTGCTTCAGATTTTTTTCTCTTTTATATATAAAATGTGGTGATTGACCAACTATTTTCTTTACTTCTGGATCTGACTCTAGAATCCCCCAGTTCTTAATTATAGCTTTTACTTGTGATGTATGCCTATTAAACTATTAAACTTCATAACATATCTCATTGATTTAAATCTATCTAGTATATTACTATTACGTGAAGCAGAAATTAGATCATTGCCTAGCAAAAAAAGTTTCGCACTGTCAGCTCTCTGAGATATCACCATTTGTCTATTATGATTAAGTGTTTTTTCAGAGCAGCCTCTGATATGAAAATCTTTCATCATTGCATCCATCTCTGCAATAAAGTAATCTTCCTTGGTATTAAGCCAACTAGCTCTCAAAAACCGACTTCTTACAATGCTATTATAGATGTGCCTAGAATGCATGCTTGTATGGTGTACATATCTAGTTGTCTGTACATTTTTCTTATAAATTGAGGTCTCAAACTTACCATAATTAATTTATATCTTAATATCTACGAAATTTATCAGTTCTTTAGAAAAAGACAGATCAAACTTTAAAAAATCTGTAGTCTGTTGTAAGTAATTAACAAAAGTATTCAATGATTCTATGTTACCCAGCCATAATAGGAAGGTATCATCAACAAAATGCTTATAAAACTTTAGATTCCCATTATAATATCTAACTTCACCATCTAAATGTTCATATACTAACAGTTCTTCCCATCTAGAAAGTACAAGATTGGCATAACTTTTTGCTACCGGTGTCCCCATCGCTACCCCTAACAGCTGATGAAAACACTGGCAAGAAATGAATTTGCAACTGTCTATAAATTATATGAAATTAATGAATCAAGTTTTTTCTACCCATTGAAATGGAGCTATCTGACAAAATCACACAGCATGAGGAGCAGACTACAGGTTCTTTTCTAAAGAACTGATACATTTCTTAGATTTTAAGACAGAAATTAATAATATCAGACCCGGTTTGATGAAGCATTAAGGCCACCCTACAGCTGTCTGTTCACCTAATGGAATAAAACGTTTGGATTTTTATCTTTCTTACTTATTGGTGTGCTGTTTTAACTATACCAAGTGGACTACGTATGTTTTTTTGGAGTTGGCACCCTGGTTTGCTCCTTTCGTTACTAACTTTATTTATATATATATATATATATATATATATATATATATATATATATATATATATATATATATATATATAGTAATAAATATGCAAGCAAACACTGAACACTAACAATACAAAACTTCAAAAAGCTGAAAGAATAATCCTGAACAGACATACATTTTCAAATGCACAAAGCACCAGTATAACCAATATAAAAAAACCCTGCTCCACAGACCATTGCAAATTAAGGGTTTTGAACATACAAGCTCTGCATACACCTAGACTTAAATATATGCTACGGCTATGTCAGCATGAAAAAGGGAGATGTCTCCCCACCAGTACAAATTACCATCGGTACAAAACAAGTGAATTAGCAAGCACTTCTACATACAAATGCACTCTCCAACACCAATATGCACCCCAGTATGCACGCACACACACCTAGACTCACTCACTCACACCTACCTGTCATCACATACCCACAACATTCAGACTACACTTATATTCAGCCTTAATAGTGTCGATAATATGCGCAAACAAAATTTTGTATTTAATTAACACAGGGTGCGGGGGGGAGGGCTTTCTTTTTTTTTTCTGTTTGAAGTTCTGAAACTTCGATCATATGGTCTCTGTCATATTAATTTCAAAGTTTTGGAACTTCAATATTTTAACATAGATCTATATATATACATATATATATATATATATATATATATATATATATATATATATATATATGGGTCTACTGCCATAGATCAAAATTACACTATTTCGAAATACGATAGTAGTGTCCCACTAACTTGAAAGTGCACTTCAACGAAAGTGCACTTTCGTGAAAGTCACTAAGTCAAACAGGACATTTCCTGCACTGTGGTGAGGTAGTGATGGACCTTAGGGTTAGGGCATAGGTTAAGGATAGTTGATAGCTAGTAGGGCTATCCACTATCCTTAACCCAAGCCCTAACCCTAAGGTCTGTGACTACAGCACCACAGTACAGGAAATAGGTCAGTAATGACTGCTCAGTGGAGGAAATACAATTTCCTGCACTGTGTTGGGGTAATCATGGACCTTAGGGTTAGGGCTTGGGTTAAGGATAGTGGATAGCCCTACTAGCTATCCACTATCCATTAACCAAGCCCTAACCCTTCATTCGTTCTAGTGACTTTCGCGAAAGTGCACTTTCGTGTTAGTGGGACACTGCTATTGTATTTTGAAATAGTGTAATTTCGATTTACGGTAGTAGACCCATATATACATATATATATATATATATATATATATATATATATATATATATATATATATATATATATATATATACATACATATATATATATATATATATATGTGTGTGTGTGTGTGTGTGTGTCTGTGTACATATATATATACACACACACACACACACACACACACACACACATATTTATATATGCTTTTATATACATATATATATATATATACACGTGTGTGTGTGTGTGTGTGTGTGTGTGTGTGTGTGTGTGTGTGTGTGTTTGTGAGTGTATACAGTATACCTGTGTATATACATGTATAGGTAATACTGATGTATATGACAGACGAGATCAGACAGGAGTCCCTGTGGACTATGATGTTTTCAGATGACATTGTGATATGTAGTGAGAGTAGGGAACAGGTTGAGGAGACCCTGGAGAGGTGGAGATATGCTCTTGAGAGGAGAGGAATGAAGGTCAGCAGGACTAAGACAGAATATATGTGTATGGATGAGAGGGGGATATAGGAATGGTGAGGATGCAGGGAGTAGAGTTGGTGAAGGTGGATAAGTTTAAATACTTGGGATCAACAGTTCAGTGTAATGGCGAGTGTGGAAGAGAGGTGAAGAAGAGAGTACAGGCAGGGTGGAGTGGGTGTAGAAGAGTGTCAGGAGCGATTTGTGACAGATGAGTACCAGTAAGAGTGAAAGGGACAGTCTACAAGAGGGTAGTGAGACCAGCTATGTTATATGGGTTGGAGACAGTGGCATTAACAGAAAGGCAGGCATCAGAGTTGGATGTGGCAGAGTTAAATATGTTAAGATTTGCATTGGGTGTGACGAGGGTAGACAGGATTAGGAATAAGTATATTAGAGGGTCAGCCTAGGTTGGATGGTTTGGAGACAAAGCCAGAGAGGCAATATTGCATTGGTTTGGACATGTGCTGAGGAGGGATGCTGGGTATATTGGGAAAAGGATGCTAAGGATGAAGCTGCCAGGTAAAAGGAAAAGAGGAAGGCTTAAGATAAGGTTTATGGATGTGGTGAGAGAGGACATGCAGGTGGTTGGTGTGACAGAGCAATATGCAGAGGATAGGAAGAAATGGAAACAGATGATCTGCTGTGGTGACCCCTAATGAGAACAGCCAAAAGAAAAAGAAGATATATGGATCACTTGTCAAGACATCAAGGCAGTATGATGAAAGCTTAACACTGAGAAGGATTCACAACATCTATTTGCTGACAGGTCAGAATATCTAAGTATGTACTAAGAACTCTGAGTAATTCACTGTGTGAATGAAACCATTGTAGTTGTGTAATAAGATAGTTCCAAGAAACATAAAACTGCTGATATTTCAATGCATTGAAAATACTACTACATTTAAAATGCATTCATAAACCATAAGATAAAACACAGGAAAAAGAATAGTTGTGTAAGAACTTACCATAACCATAGATTCTCTTCCATGTTGCAGTATTCATAACCTTAGGGAGTTGCTGCTTGCAGTACCAGACATCCGGCCAGTATACCAAAGTGTTAGAAACAGGGGTATGTGCAACGTTGCATGCAGGGGCCATAAACTGACATAGGCTATATCTGTGATGTCTGCATATACCCAACTCAGAACTGGCTGCTGCACAGTGACCCCAGGAGCTGGAGGAGAGAAAACAAAGCATAAACCTCCCAGACACACAAAATTTGTGGTTAGGGAAAGGAAAACAGGTAATAATGTGTCCAAAAAAAGGGGTAGGTGGGTGGGATTCAATACTGCAACATGGAAGAGAAGGACATCTATGGTTATGGTAAGTTCTTACACAACTATTCTATGTCCTTCTATTCTCATGTTGCAGTATTCATAACCTTAGGGAGAGTACCACATCTCTCAAGGAAGAACATGGGAGGTAGGTTGGGGAGCAGAGTCTATGAGACCCTGCAGGATAGACCTAGCAGACCCTGTTCTTGCCCTGGAGTCAACTCCAGCTTGTAATGCTTGGTGAATGTATGTACAGAGGACCAATATGCAGCCTCTAGAATAGAAGTGTAATCAATGCCCTTGAAGAAAGTTGCTGAAGAGGAAGCTGCTCTGGTGGAATGAGCCTTGACAGTTGGACTCAATTGCTTTCCATAAAAGGAATAGCAAAAGGCAATAGCCTTAGAAGTACAAGAGGCAATTGTATGTTTTGACACTACCTTGCAAGGGCCCTAGAATGAAAAGAGACAAAAAGTTGGTCAGACTGTCTGAAGGGTTTTGTTTTGTCTAAGTAGAACCCCAGTTGCCTATGAACAGCCAAGGAATGCAAAGTCCTTTCTGAGGAATTCTGTTGCATAGGGTAAAAGACAGGAAGATTAATTGTCTGGTTTAAGGAAATTTCAATAACTACTTTAGGCATAAATGAAGGGTTAGTTCTGAGACAAACCCTATCTTTATGAAAAACAAGATAGGGATGAGAAGTCATAAGGACTTGGATCTCAGAAACCCTCCTGGCAGAAGTAAGGGCCACTAACAAGACTATTTTCCAAGTGCAGAATTTAAGAGAGGATGAATGGGCTGGCTCAAAAGGGGCCAATGTAAGCTTTTCCAGCACAAAGTTAAGGTCCCAAGGAGGAGGGATAGGCTTATGAGGAGGTCGTATGTGAAGGACCCCTTTCAGAAACAGCTTGACGTCCAACCTGGTAGCTAGAGGTGGAGTTAAGGGAAGGCAAGCAGAAATAGCAGAGAGGTGCACTTTCACTGAGGAATAAGTCAGCCCTGAATGTAGTAACTCACATAGGTAAGAAAGGACCATTGGAACAGAAACTTGAAATGGGTCCTGTTTTCTCTTGAGGCACCAATGGGAGAATCTTTTCCATTTTGTTAAATAGTTTCTCCTGGTACTTGGTTTCCTGGCCTCCTGTAGGACATTAAGTATGTCATCTGAATATGTGTGCCTAAGGGGGCTCAGAACTCTATCACCCATACTGTCAATTTGTGGCTGAGAAAGTGGGGTTGAATAAGGGATCCCCTGTCTTGTGTGAATAGGTCAGACTGGTTAGGTAACTTCTGGTGATTGCCCTGGGCTAGAAGGTATAGTAGGGGAAACCAATGCTGTCTTGGCCAGAAGGGAGTCACCTGCAAGATTTTTGGTTTGGCCTTCAGTATTTTCAGGAGGACTTTGTGAATCAAAGGAAATGGAGAGAAGGTATAAAGGAACATTCCCTCCCATGAAAAGGAAAAAGTGTCCACTCACCAGTCTTGTGCATGGGGAAGCCTTGCGCAAAAGAGGGGCATTTGTCTGTTCTGGGAGGAGGCAAACAGATATGCCTGAGGAATACCCCACCTGTGAATTAGATCCAGAAATACCTCCCTGTGAAGCATCCATTCGTGGGAGGGTGTTACGGTCAGGGTATCTGCCATCACATTGTCTTCTGATGGGATATAAACTGCCTGCAAGTGAATATCTAGTGCTGCTGCCAGGGACCAGATTTGAATAGCAAGACTGCAGAGAGGTTAATACTTTGTTTCTCCCTCTTTGTTTATACACCACAGAACTGTCATGTTGTCTGTGATGACCTTTAGGGTACCTGGCAGAAGGATGTCCTGAAAGGCCTGTATTGCCAAGGAAAGGGCCCTTAGCTCTTTTAGGTTGATGTGGTCCTTCCTTTCTTGAATGGACCATTTCCCTTGTACTTTGTGCTGGGTGTTGACATTGTGTAGGAGAGCCCCCCAACCTAGATCTGCTGCATCTGTGTAAAGATGCTGCTTGTGTGGAGGGATCTGCATGCGTACCCTTTGATTAAGGATAAGGGTAGCAATCCACCAGGTGAGACCCATTTTTAAACAGGGAAGAAGAGGAAGTTTTGTTTCCATGGGATGAGAGCATTGGTTCCAAGAATTTTTCAAGACCCACATAAACTTCTTCATGTGCATCCTGGCTAGAGGCATCATGGGAATCAAGGAAGCCATGTATCCTAGGATTCTGAGAAACTCCCTGGCTAAGATGATTGGTAGAGGTAGCAGGGTGTGGAAGAACTGAGCAAGAAATTCCACTTTCTGGGCAGGGACGAAGACTGACATTGTCTGTCCTTATCCTGCACCCCAGGAAAAACAAGATCTTGGGAAGGAGCCATTTGAGACTTTAGGTAATTCACTGTGAAGCCTAGGCTCTGCAAAAACTTGCAAACCATGTCCAAGTGTTGGGACAGGGTGATAGAATCTTGGTGCCGAATAAGGAGATCGTCCAAGTAAGGATAAATTTGTATACCTTGCAGTCTACAATGCAATGACTGGGGCTAGACACTTTGTGAATACTCTTGGAGTTGTGGAGAGCCCAAAGGGTAAGGCAGAGAACTGAAAATGTGAAGAACTGACTGAGAAACATAAACATTTTCTGTAGTTGGGATGAGTAGGGATGTGAAGGTAAGCATCCTTCAGATCCAGGGAGGCCATGAAGGCTTGCTGAGGAATAAGGGGCAGAAGGTGCTATAATGTGAGCATTTTGAAGTTAGGCACCTTGAGGAAGAGATTGAGGTCGGATAAGTTGAGTATGGGTCTCCAAGGACCATCTTTTCTTGGAACCAAAAACATCCTGGAATAAACTCCCTTGGCTAACTGATCCTCAGGTACTAGTTCTATGCTTCCCTGAGAGAGGAGTTGGCTCAGGATAGTGGGAAAAAGTGGAAGCTGGTTGAGTGGGGTTGAGAAACTCCCTGGGAGAGTGGAATTGCTCACCAAGTCATGAAGTATCCCCTCTCGATGATGGAGAGCACCCACTTGACTGTGGAGATTTTCTGTCAGGAGGGTAGAGGAAAGGGTTAGGCATTGGGATAGGGGGCTAGAACTGGGAAAGGGAAGAGATTTACAGTGGAGGAGCTCAATCTGGGTCTGGCTGCCTCCAAAAGGAAGAAGGTATGAGGGTGGTAGAAGATCTAGGAGCAGATTGTTTCCTGGGATGTCTCCGTCCCCTGGACGGAGTTGCAGAGGGATGAAAGGACCACCTCTTGACAAACCTAGGCTTTTAAGGGTAATTTCTATGGAATCTGGGAACATGTGTAACCAATAAGTGTTTAAGATTTTGCAAGTTTTTACCGTTTTCCTGCAGAGACTTAAATAGCTCTGCAGAGGCAGCTCCAAAGAGAGCTTTGCTGTCCAAAGGGGCATCTAACAACTTAGCTTGGACATCCAAAGGTAAAGGCTGAAGTCTCAACCATGGAAACCTCCTTAACACAGAGCCAGAAGCAGCAGACTTAGAAGAAGCTACTACAGTAATAGCTACACTTAATGGAGTGTCTGGTCACTTGAGAAACCATGGACAGAATGGTACTCAGCTGGGCCTTAGCTGGTGAGTCTGGCACCTCAGACAGAAGAGTAGAGGCCTTGGTCAGGGATTCTAAAGCAAACTTGGCCATGTGGTTTTGATAATTAATAGCTCTAATGGCCAAGTTGGAGGAAGTATATATATTTTTCCTCAACCTGTCCATAAATGTACTGTGTTTATCAGTACGGAAAAGGGAAGAGGAGAGTAGTTGCCTAGAGGACTTATCAGCTGACACTGCAATGACTGCAGGGTCTGCTGGAGGATTTTTGAAAAGGTACTGCTCCTTTGCAGACACTTTATAAATTCCATCTGGTGTCTTAAAAACAGGATGCTGTGACTCTGGGCTCTGAGAGGCAGCAGAAAAAGCATCCTGGAATGCTGGAAGCAGAAGTGGGACTGCAGATGGTGAGGACTGCTCTATCTGCAAGCGTTCAAAATATCTCTTTTTTGTCACAGAAATATCTGAAAGCTCCCACTTGAAATGGTGCCTAAGCAGGGAAATGGTATTCCCAAAGGAGAAATATTCTCCAGGGGAGTCAGGAGTGAGGGACTCTTCTTCTTCTGGAGTTACGAAATCCTTAGGGGATTCAATCTCAGAGCAGTAAGTTAAAGACTCATCTGAAGAGGAAGACTCTTCCTCAGATAGTACCTGTGGAACAACTGGTAGGCCTGACTGGGAAATCTTGGTCTGGAGAACCTGAAAGGCCTTGAAAAGAGTCTGGGAAATGGTCTCCCAGAGTGGAGTAGGGTCTTTTGTGCTATGTTTTTCCTTCTGTTTTCTTTTTAAAGAGGTAGAAGGAGCAGAAGTAGGCCTAGGTGCTGACATTATAGTGGATGGCAAGGCAGTAGTAGGCCCCTCCAAATTCATGAGCTGTGGTTCCTCTTCACCATGAGGCTGTGATGGTTGAACAACCTCAGTGGACATATTCTGGGTATCCGCTGAACTGGCTTCCATTTCGGTTCCCATTTGCAGTGAAATACCCAATGTAAAGAGTGATCCTGAGCTGACACTCACCTTGAGAATCTCACCCGACAACTGAGGCAAAGCTTGGGCATTGGGCCTAACTTTCTTGACCTTCTTCCTAGGCGGCTGCTCAGAGGTGCCTGCTCTGCCTTCTTTTCCGGACACCAAACTTTGGAGACACTGATTCTCTAAATAAAGATTTAAGACCACCAGATGGGTTCTAAGGGTTTTGGGAACAAATAATTGGCAAATGTCACAGGATCTGTAATTGTGACCAGCCCCTAGACAAAATAAGCATCGCTTGTGTGTATCCTTATGTGAAATTTGTCTTCCACAAGCACACTTTCCCTTTCTAGATGACATGTACATCTGAAAAAGGCAAAGAAACAAAAATATTCCACAAGGGTACTTATCGCAGTGCGGGCAGCCAGAAATTGATTGTCGAAAAAGGGTGGCCGAAGTCGAACAAGTACTGAATTTCAGAGACTGGCAATCGGATGTCTGAAACACACTGTGGCAGAAAAGTTCTGAGTTGGGTACATGCAGAAGTCACAGATATAGCCTACATCAGTTTATGGCCCCTGCATGCAATGTCGCACATACCCCTGTTTCTAAGACTTTGGTATACTGGCCAAATGTCCGGTGCTTTAGGCAGCAACTCCCTAAGGTTATGAATACTGCAATGAGACTAGAAGGACATCATATGTATGCATACAGTCAACACTGTGCAAAAGTGCAGAAATATTTTGTGTAGTGAACTTTCAGAATGCTTTGGTGGAAGCATGTCACAAGTAAATCATAACTATGTATTCCTATTATAACCAAAGTAAATAATATGAAAACAATCATGATATACCCTACAAAGAGTAATATGAGCTTTATGGCCATTGTAGAGCAAGCAAGTCTTACCTGAACTCCATAAATGCTGTACAATGTTCAGAAACATCACAACTACAGCAATATTACCAACAAAAAGTGAAAGCCATGTGCACCCGCCTCCAAAAAAAAGAAAGAAAAACAGGAAAAAAAAATTAAAGTTGAAAATACCTTGCTAATCCATGAATAATAACTAAAACAACAATCAACAATCACTGGATTACTAACAGCCATTGTCAAACTGGTTGATTGCATAGCAATGCAATGCAACACAAGACAAGTGGCTGCAGTATCTTTGGTTTTCTCTGAGGCCTTCCTTATAACAGATCACTCCATTCTACTGTACAGGCTTGAGGTCTTAGAAAGAAATCAGATGAACATATCACAAGCTATCTCACAAATTACACTGACAGCATAGCTTTCCAAATGCCATATCATCTTCATATGACATGAAAACTGGGACACACTGGGAACTGCTTTGAGTCTACTGCTGTTTTACCTGTATACATATATTGTAAATCTCCATTCCATTGGCTGCACAGTCATACATCATGCAGCTGACTTTACTTTATATGTATATTTAAGGATCCTTGGATCTCAGCATAATCTCCAATCAGGTTTTGACAAACTCACTCAAAGGGGTTGGAGGTGCAGACTGATATTAAATGAGAAGACAAAATATGTTCTCTTGAGCACAGTGCTGAGACAGTAATAATTTCATAAAGCACACAAGCATACATGCTAGTTTACAGAGCACAAGAAGGGGATGCCTTGAAAATACTTAGTACACCAACTGACTCCAGGACTAACTGCAAAGAACATATAGCTGTTACAAACTAACTCAAAGGCTAAGGATAAAGAGACATTTTACAATTGTGTTCAGTATATATAGTAACAAGCCCTTTAAGTTCCTTTTACTTACATACCAAGTATTCTTCTTACCTGTTATGCATGCTTTTCTCTCTACAAATCTTTATGTTTGCCACCTATACATAGGATGAAAATAACCCCAGTATTAAATGCACAGACAGTTCATTTCTTTCCTTTCCCACCATCACATTCATCATTTTCACTGTCACTGGAGATGCTCTACAAAGTCATTTCATAGGTTTCATAGTTTCCTAACCAGTGTTTCACGTATGTCACACATTTTGCTTTATTTTCAACAAGTATTTCAACCTTAACATGCCTCCTTTGCTCCTCATCTTTCTTTTCTGTTTTTCTTTTGATTCCTATATTAAAAGGTCCCCATGATCTTTGAAAAAATGTTCCGGCACATAAACTTAACATACATTTCCCATCCTGTTATTCTTTTAATAATGGCTTTAACTTTTCCATTATGTTTTGCCTTCTGTTTAATGAACACTGTATTCAAATAAAGGCAAACTCCATTTATCCCCTTCAGATGCAGTTCACCTACAGTCATCATTTGATCTAGGAATGTCCCTCCTTACTTCTACATTTCCTCAATACAACATAATGATCGTTGGCAGCCTACAGATATCACACCTTTTCCTTTCATCATTCTCTTTAACGTTCCCCTTGTTTTGACTTGCATTAATATTTGTTCTGAATAAAGAGAGTCTTTCTTTTCCCTTGCTTTATTTCAGCAAACTACCAATTTCTTTGGAATAAAATAAATAAATAAAGATTCCCTTTCTATAACCCAACTGACTTCTTGGTCAGTGGACCATATACATATATAATTCTGCAAAGCACCCTCTTCCTTCAGTAGTTGCTACTACTAATACTCTTCCCCATCCTATTTCTGTTATCTCTTTTCCTTTGCACTTGCACTCTATCAGTCTTCGGATTAGTACAGAGGACCTCTCCATCCTACAGAAGGAATCCTCTTATCTCTTTCCTGCTCTCTAGGTCATTTCTTCATTTTTGTTATTCTTCTATTGACCAAAACTAGTTTTGTCATTTTTTCAATTAACAAAGGCAAGCCCCTTTTCTTCCTTTATTTTAGAATCAAACTGCTCGTGTTCAAACCAATTGCCTTAATTGTTTTCTCTTATTAACATTTTTCCACTGACCCCTTTCTTCCATACTTGTCTATAACATTGTTTTGCTCTATGGCACTATTTTACTTCTTTTTCTTTTCCATTATATATTTTTTTCTTTTTTTTTTTTTGTTTTTTCCTTCTTCTACCTTCTCAAAAACTTCACATATTTTAACTACTTGTTATTATGTCTTTCTATGTCTTTTTTGCACTAACAAGTAAAATACAATACAAAGTATATATCATATTTCTAATGTACGTTTTAGAAAAACTTATCAAAACTGTCACATTTTTACTATTGCAGGTTATTTCCATATATGTAAAAAAAAAGTATAATTTTCCCTGTATGAGAAAATAGACCTCCTATACAAAGTAACTGCTGCAAACTTCTAATATAGGAAAGTATAAAAAAAATGCTACATAGTTTCCTGTGTGGTCCTGTATACTGCCTTGCTTAAAAACAAACACTATTATCAATGTTTCATATAGGTTCATAGGTTCATAGGTGTGTACCAGGCTAATGGCCCTGGAGCCTTTACAAGCCTAGCCCATAGAAGTGCCCCGGCATCGTGCCACCCGACATTAGTTCCCAGTGCCTCTATCAAGTAGAGCCACTGGAGTGATCCCCAGGTTGAACTTTCTATTTCCCATCCACTCATCAAGATTTCTCTTGAATAAGGGCAGTGAGGTGCTCTGCTTGACATGTATGTGAGGTCTATTCTAGAGCATGGGCAGTCTCTGGGTTATGATCCTGGCGGGTGCCAGGATCCGCCACATAAAGCATGCACTCAGGTCACTCTACAACAAGTACAAATATGACACTGTCATTGTCCATGTTGGTGTGAATGACCTGAGACGTACCTCCCTGGACTACATGAAAAGAGACATGGAGGAGCTCTCCGATCTTGTAACCCAGGCAGGTATGATACTAGCCCTGAGTAGCATCCTGCCATCACCCAGAATGATACCACAGTACAAGAACAAAATGATTGACTTCAACAACTGGCTAAGCTTCTGATGTTATTCTAAGGGGATCCAGTATTTGTCTGCCTGAGATGACATGATCGACAGACCACGATGCTTTTCCAGAGATGGCCTGCACCTGTCGCCCTTGGGATTCCGGATACTGGCTAAGGCTCTTGCCCCCCCCTATAGTGCCTTTTTTAGGCAAGGTTCAAATGATAAATTTACCACTGTAACAGGTACAAGCAAGCAAAATCTGAGGGTAATGCTACTCAATGCTAGAAGTGTAAACCTCAAAATGCACTCACTCGAGGCACTCCTTAAAATGGAGAACATCGACATCTGTGCAGTGACAGAGACCTGGTTCAAAGCTCCAGAGAGCACACCTGCATTACCAGGCTATAATTCATACCACACCTTTTGGCCACCTAACCCAGAATGAAGCACTAAAGGTGGAGGCATGCCCATATTCATTAAGGATATCGACACCTCCAGGCTAGTTGCACAGCATAATGCATCCGAGATTATCCAAGTGCAACTAACTCTGGGCAAGACCGCAATCCAAATTGTAGCTTGCTACAGACCCCCCCACCATGCCCCAGGATTTCCACTCCTCATTTCTTGATACATTGGAAAGTATTAGGGTACAACCCAACACCCTAATAATGGGCAATTTCAATGACCACACCATTAACTGGGAAAACTACTCACATACCAACTCTTTTGCTCAACGTTTTCTGGAATTCATAAATTCCAATGCCTTGGATCAACTTATTCACACCCCCACCAGGGGCAGCAATATCCTAGACCTTGTCATTACCAACATGGGCAACCGGTGTTCCACACCAGAGGTCAATTCCTCATTGGTCAGATCCGACCACAAGCTAATCACCCTAGACATTAACATCCTGCCCCCACCCCCAATTAGAGAAACCACCGTAAAAAACTTCTCCAAAGCCAACTTCACACTTCTTAAGACAGAAGTGGCAAACTTCATGACACCCATGCAGACAGACAATAGAGGTACGAATGCTGAATCCTACACAAATGCACTTTATAAGCACTTACACGTGTGCATGGATCATGCTATCCCTAACAGAACCAAGATGCTATCCTCCAAAAAAAGGAAGCCAATCTGGTGGTCCTCTGCCATAAACAAGCTCTACAACAGAAGAAAGAAACTGTTGCAAAAAAGAGTAAAATCCCATGACTGGAGGAACTCCCTGGTCAACCTCAGTAAGAAGCTGAGATCCCTCATAAAATCCTCCAAAGCTAGTTACAAAAACAAAATTGCCACTGACTCTAAAGACAATTGCAAAGCATTCTATAGCTATGTCAAGAATCTCAATGGCAACACTCAGATCCGCTCTGAGTTACAGCACAATGGCACTAAATATACAGAACCAACTGATATTGTCAACATCCTGGCAGATAGGTTCAGTGCTAACTTTCCTCCCTCTCATCCCCTAGAGGGCCCATCTCTATACCAGAAGAATGCAAAGTTCCTGTAATCATGGCTGCACAGGTAAAAAACACACTCTCCAAAGCCAAGAACACAGCATCCATGGGACCTGACAATATACCAGGCTGCATTCTACATGAACTACATAATGAACTGGCACCCTACCTAAGTACCATGTTCAGTCATAGCCTCACCTCAGGCTTTGTGCCCACTGAATGGTGCACTGCGACGGTTATCCCACTCCACAAAGGGGGAGCCACGACGGACCCCGGGAACTACCACCCATTAGCCTGATGAGCCGGAACGTATTACCATGGAACTCATAAACAAAGACAATGGTAATCTCCAAACTCTGGACCCTACCCAGTTCAGGTTTGTAAAAGGCAGATCATGTCTACTAAACCTGATTGACTTCTTTGAAGCAGTCACCAAAGCCATAGATGAGGGTAAGGTGGTTCACACAGCTTATCTAGATCTCGCCAAGGCTTTCAACACCATCCCCCACTCTGGAATTATAGATAAGCTCACCAAACTAAGTATAAATCCCTATGTCACAAGATGGGTTGCCAAATGGCTCATGGACAGAACCCACACTGTGAATGTAGCAGACTCCAAATCCGACTTCAGACCAGTGACAAGTGGAGTAGCACAAGGTTCAGTCCTGGGTCCTGTCCTGTTTGGTATCTACTTCTTTCAAGTACAGGCTAACACAGAAGGTCTTTGGCTAACAAAGTTTGCAGATGACTGCAAACTAGGAGCCATAATTGAAACTCCTAAAGATGTGGCCATACTACAAAAGGGCCTCACTGAGACAGATGCCTGGTGTCAATGCCATGGCCTGAAGCTCAATGCCAAAAAGTGTATTGTCATCCCCTTTGGTAAAAACTCTGTAGTCATGAACTACCACATAGCTGGTAGTCTACTTAACGCTGAAAATGTGATAAGAGACCTTGGGACACAGGTGGACAGTAGTCTCTCCTTTGATAATCACATCGCCACAGTGGTCAGGAAATCCTTCTACATGGCTCACCTTATCACAAAAGGTTTCTCATCCAGAAAAAAAGAGGTCATTGTTCCCCTCTACTCATCACTCATTAGATCCATTATAGAGTACAACGCCCCTTTTGGTATGTTCCTCACAAGACATGTACAACAACTGGAAAGGCCACAGAAATACCTCACAAAGAGGATTACTGGCCTCAAACAGATGCCCTATGCAGACCGTCTCAAATAACTCCAGCTTTACTCCGTCGCATATCGCCTACTCAGAGGCTATCTCTGCCTAACATACAAGGCTATGTCAAACCCAGTGCTGTTGGATATGCTCCACTTAAAGAAATCCCAATCCCTCAAAGCTACATGCTCTAGGGACCTAAACCTTGTCAACACAATAAACAGAACATGCTGGAGGGATAGATTCCTGTCCCAGAGACTTCCCATACTCTGGAACAGACAACTATCTATGTCAAATAGAGCTCCTCATTAGCACTCTTCAAGAAAAATCTTGATGATTGGATGGGAAATAGGAAATTCACCCCAGGGATCACTTCTCTGGCTCTGCTCGACAGGGGCACAGGAAAATAATTTTCTTGGGTGGCAAAAGCCAGGGTACCTTTTTGGCTAGGCTTATATAAGCCCTAGGGCCTATAGCCTAGTACCTACCTATGAACCTATGAACCTGTCCCTCCAACATGTTTTGTTGATTGTGATAAGGAGGTTGAGGTCTCTGGAGCTTGTGATGCAGAGGGATTGGGATTTCTTTAGATGTAGCATTCATAACAGAGCTGGGTCAGGCATGGCTTTGTAAGTCAAGCAGAGATCGCCTCTTAGTAGACAATATGAGACAGAGAATAGCTGGAGATTTTTGAGTCTGTCCATGTGGGACGTGTTTAAGGCCTAGAATCCTCTTTGTGAGGTAGTTTTATGGCCTTTCCAGCTGTTGTATGTGTCTAGTGAGCTACATGCCAAATGGGGCATTATACTTGATGATTGACCTAATGAGGGAAGAGTAGAGAGAGATGATGACCTCTTTCTTCCTGGATGCAAAACCCTTGGTAATGAGATGTGCCACATAGAAGGACTTTCTGACCACAGTGGCAATGTGGTTGTCGAAGGAGAGCTTGCTGTCAACCTGTGTCCCCAGATCTCTTATAACACCTTCAGTGTTCAGTGGGCTTCCATCGATGTGGTAATTAGTGGGAACTGAGTTTTTCCCAAAGGGGATGATGACACATTTTTTGGCATTAAGCTTAAGGCCATGGTTTCAACACCAGTCATTGGTCTCAGTGAGGCCTTTCTGTAGAATGTTTACATCACTTAGGGAGTTAATAATGGCTCCCAGCTTGCAGTCATCTGTGAACTTGGTCAGCCAGAGTCCTTCCATGTTGGCTGGAACTTCTGAGAAGTAGATTCCAAACAGGAGAGGACCCAGGACCGATCCCTGTGGGGGTCCACTTATGACTGGTCGGCATTCTGACTTGCAGTCCGTTACTTTCACACTGTGGGTTCTATCTGCGAGCCAATTTGCAACCCACCTAGTGATATAGGGGTTGATGCCTAGTTTTGTGAGTTTATCAATAATTCCTGAGTGGAGAATGGTATCAAAGGCCTTGGCCAGATTGAGGTATGCTGTATGAACTGCCTTGCCCTCATCCACATCTCTGGTGACTGACTCAAAGAAGTCAACCAGGTTGAGCAGGCAATGATCTGCCTTTCACAAAACCAAACTGCATGGGATCTAGAGTTTGGAGATTCCCTATATCCTTGTTAATTAGGTTCATGATGATGCGCTCCATAGCCTTACATATCAGACTCTTCAGGCTAATGGGAAGATAATTCTCAGGGTCTGTAGTTGCTCCCCCTTTATGGAGAGGGATGACTATAGCAGTATGCCATTCAGTAGGGGCAAAGCCTGAGGTGAGGCTGTGATTGAACAGGGCACACAGATGTGTTGCCAGTTCACTTTGTAGTTCATGTGGAACACATCCAGGGATATCGCCAGGTCCCATGGAAGCTGTATTCTTCACCTTGGACAATGCAGCTTTAACCTGTGCTACAATAATGCTGGGTGTCTGGCATTCCTCTGGTATTGTGATTGGTCCTTTGGGGGGAGGGGTAAAGTTGGCATGGAATCTGTCAGCCAGTATGTTGGCAATATTTGTTGGCTCAGTATACGAGGTACCATTGTGAAGTAACTCAGAGCAAACCTGAGTATTGCTGTGGAGATTTCTGATATAACTATAGAAGACTTTGTGTTTGTTTTTAGTGTCTGCCACAATTCTGCTTTCATAGCTGGCTTTAGAGGTTTTGATGAGGGATCTCAACTTTTTGTTGAGGCTAATAAGGGAGTTTTTCCAGTCTTGGGACTTCACCTTTTTCTGCAACAGTTTCTTCCTTCTGTTGTAGAATTTATTAATGGCAGGGGACCACCAGATTGGCTTCCATTTTTTTGGAGGAGAGTGTATTGGTTCTATTGGGTATGGCTAGTTTCATGCATTTATGTATGTGTTGGTACAGTGCATTGGTGTATGATTTGACAGTCATGCATCTATTTTCCATTGACATGGATGCCATGAATTTACCCACCTTTGGTTTTAGGAGCCCAAAGTCAGCTTTGGAGAAGTTTTTCATTGTGGTTACCTTTGCAAAGGGTGTGGGTGAGATGTGGATTTCCATGGTGATTAGTTTGTGGTCAGATCTAACCAGGGAGGAATTGACTATTGGTGTAGAGCAACAGTTGCCAATAGAAGAATAACAGTTGCCCAGGTCAAGGATGTTGCTTCCTCTAGTGGGGGCAAGAATGAGCTGGTCCAGGGCATTGGATCTGATTAATTCCAGGAAGTGTTGGGCCAGTGTATTGGTGCATGAGAAGTTTTCCCAGTTGATGGAGGGGTAGTTGAAGTCACCTAATATGAGAGTGTTTGGGTGGACCCTAATAGTTTCCAGGGTGCTTAGGAATATGGAGTGAGAATCTTGGGACATGGTTGGAGACCTATAGTAGGCTACGACCTGAATCGCCATCTTACCCAATGTTAGTTGTATCTGAAGTATCTCAGATGCGTTATGCTGGGTTACTAGTCTGGAGGTGTGCATATCCTTTATGAATATGTAGACACCACTGCCGTTGGAGCTTTGGTCCATGTTTTGGGGCTGAAAGGTGTCGAATGAGTTATTGCCTGGTAGTGCAGGGGTGCTTTCTGCTGCTTTAAACCAGGTCTCTGTTACAGCACAAATGTTGATGTTCTCCATTTTGAGGAGTGCTTCATGCAAGTGCATCTTGAGATTTAGACTTCTAGCATTGAGCAGCATGACCCTCAGATTGCATTTATTTATAGCTGTTATGGTGGTAATTTGGTCTTTGGAACATCACCTAAAAAAGGCACAATAGGGGTGGCAAGACCCTTAGCCAGTATCTGGAAACCCAGGGGTGACAGATGCAGGCCATCTCTAGCAAAGCATCAAGGTCTGCCAATCATGTCATTCCAAGCAGACAGATACTGGATACCCTTAGAATAATACCAGAAACTTAACCAATTGTTGCATTGTAAATGCATTAACTTCTTTCTTCCTATGGCAATACCATATGACACAAATCATGTCTTACCGATCATCCTCAGCACATTTCCTTCCTTTTTTTGATAATTGTCATTATTTAAAAATATTTCTACCCCTGCCATGAAGCATTTTCCCTTCCAACCATCATTATGTCTTCCTTTCTAGCTTTCTAGCCTCTTATATCATCCCATAAATTCCTTTTCCAGCTGGATTTCTCCACATATTTACTTTTATTATGTTTATGTATAGACTACCCCAAACAACCCTTATGAGATATGAGAACAATTTATCTCGTTCTTCTTTTTACGTTTCAGTGATTAAACTCTCTAAATAAAGTGAAAAAAACGAGTTATATGTCTATAATCCATCTTCTTTTATTTTTTGTATGAAATTCCATGTTTTATTGGGATGAGGGGGTTAACACATATATCAAAAAGCTACAGTTACATTAATCTGGCCTCCATACTTAAATATAAAGTAAACTCTGTGAATAAAGGTAGTATATGATTAATAACAGCAACCATTTGAAATGTTGGGATGCACAAGAATGAGTCCCAAAATATGGAGACTGAATGACTAAAAGATCGGACTTATATATATATATATATATATATATATATATATATATATATATACACACACACACACACACACACACACACACACACACACACACACACACACACACACACACACACTAAGTCCAAGATTTCCATTCCTCAGAATAGTCTATTTTCTCTGAGGTATGGCAATCTCATAGGTTCATAGAAGTTATTTAGGCTAATGGTCCTAGAGCCCTTACAAGCCGGGTCTATATTATATCATCGAACGCTTAAAAAAGCGAACGCTGATTGATCAACCTAATTTAAGCGAAAGCTTACAATCTCGAACTGTCAGATCGGCGATTTTTTCCCAGGGGAAAAAAATCGCTGATCCAAAACACATACACACAACACAAGCACACCAAACAAACAGAAATCCACACACATACACCTAAAATCTGATACCTAACCCTACACTAAACTATGCACACACCACTAACTACCCACTTACCTTAACCCAAACCCTAACCCTAAGGTTTGTCACTATCGCACACTCACCTCACCCACTCCCTAACCCTAACTCACTTAAATCTGCCCTAACCCTCATGTCCACTCAGTTGCACACACACCTAACCCGAGCCCTAACCCTAACTCACCTAAATCACCCTAACACTCACATCCACACAATCGCACACTTACCAGAATCCAACCGGTAACTTTCTACCATAACACTGAAAATACCAAAGCAACAAAAACGGACAACTGAATTCTTTCCCTCGGAAAAAATTTGAGTTTCTGCTGCTTTGATATTTTGCAGTTTCGCAAAAATAAGTTCAATCAACCAGCGTTCGCTTTTTTAAGTGTTTGAGGATATAATATAGACCCTACAAGCCTATCCATATTTATCCTGAGTTGCCCCAGTTGTTGGTGGTTAGGTGAGTGAAGTTTGCAGCGGTAAGAGTCTATGGTAATTTATTTATTTATTTATTTTTATTTTACATTTGTTAACCAGGATAGTCCATCTGGATACATGTCCATTTTCAGTGGAGGCCCGGGTAGAAAAGCTCCAAAGAGACAATTTACAAGACATACAGACAATGCTTAAAAACATATTTCAACTAGGTCCATTAAGAGTATCTAGTTTAGAACACACATTCAGTGTCAATAGATTTATAAACAACAATAAAGCAAGAAAACTAACACAAATATACTCTTATTCTTTTGTTGTGGAGTACAGGTTTATGCAGGTGAGTCAAGAGACTATGTATTAAGGCAAGAGTTGCATTAGTATAGGAGTGGGACTGGAGTTGGTCTGGTGTGGAGTAGGGACATAGCTATTTGTTGTTTAGATGACTTTTGATAGACCTTTTAAATTTAGGTAGGGAAGATTCCAGGGTTATAGATGCAGGCAGGGAGTTCCAGATTTTGGACATATAAGAAGAGTAGAGGGAGTCACCAGCATGGTTTTGGGTTTCTAGTAACTGTTAACAGTAACTTGTCTGTGGAGCAGAGCTGCCTAGGACAGGAGTACTGTTGGATTATGTTACTTAATGAAGGTGTTATATGTGGTTGGGAGAGAAGCTTGTGAGTGATGATCAGTTGATTATAGATTAGTAAATATGGCAGTTCAAGCCAGCCCGATTCCTTTAGGTTGTGACAGTGATGGGTTCTGAAAGAGCTGTTATTAGCAAATTTGGCTATCTGATTGTAGCAGCTGATCATTTTGTTGGTTTCTGTTTTGGATAGATTGGTCAAGATTGGAGATGCATACAGTAGTGTTGAGGGAAGGTGGGTACAAGCCATTGTGGATCTAGTATTATGGGTCAGGAAGGATTTGTGTTTGTATAGACTACCTAGCTTTTTGTTTGTATTTTTAATACCCAGGTTAATGTGTATATCAAATTTTAACTTGGTATCAGTAGTAACTCCTAGTAGTTTTGTGTGGGATTTCAGGTAAAATAGGAGTACCGTTTTTAGAGTGAATGGTGAAGGAGGAGATAGGAGTGGTAGTTTGTGAGGGATGAAATAGCAGAAGCTTGTTTTTTGGGGGGTTAAGTATGAGGTCATTCTCAATAAGCCAGTTTTTGACTGAGTGGAAGTTATCCTGGGTTTTATTGTGTAGATCTGCCAGGGTAGGGGCACTGCATATTATAGTTGAATCGCCTGCGTATTGGATAAGGCTAGAACTATTTGCAGCTGAGTGGAGATTATTTTTAAAAATTGAGAACAGCAAGGGGCCCAGTATAGATCCCTGAGGTACCCCAAGTGTGACAGGTAAGAGTGGAGACAAGTTATTGTTGCCTGTTGCTGAGGTAGTTTTTGAAACAGGAGACTGATTGGTTGTCTAAGCCTAGGTTTATAAGGTGGGAGATGAGTTTGTCATGGTTAACCATATCAAATGCTTGTGATAGTTAATACTGACTTCCTCTCTCCAGGAGGGACATTGTTGGTACATGTAAATGTGGGAGGCTTTCCCTCCACATGCAGGGGTTTGGGGGGGGGGGGCTTGCCCCACTGCAAAGAGAAGTTTTAAGAAGAAAAGTTATTTTTGAAATTTGTTCTTTTCTTGTGTTTTCTGTCTTTTTTTCCGCTTGTCGGCACTCAACATTTTGAATGCTGACATTCTTTAATTACACCAAAATATTTGCTTCTTGTTAATCTGGTACATAACCTGTCTATTAACCATCCAGGTTTAGTCCCCATTCCACAGAACTCATAAGAGAATTTCTAAAATGAATTGATAAATTCTCTTATACCTTTGAATATATGTCAACATGGAGTTCTGCTATTACTTTACATCCTACTCATAACCAATTGTATTTACTTACCTGTTTTCAAGTCTCCCCTTCTTTTAAGTTTCTCGGACTTCTAAAGTTCCTCATATGGATTCCGTATTACTAAACCCATTTCATCAACATAAAATTATATCCCTAGGATGTCTAAGGTTTTTATTTCTAAACTCCTTGTTAATTGAGACTTGTTTTTTTTTTTAATTATATCATCGATATAACAAATGTGAAGCAAAGAATGTTGTTATTATTAATATTGAAGAAAATCCATTTGCTTCCTTATTTTAAACACTCGTCCTAATAATTATTTTTCAAAAATCTCCCTCATAGACTCTGATATACTCTTCTACTTGCCCATTGCAGCTGTCTACCCATACAGCAACTTTCAAATTGCCTAATAATATTCTACATACCACATTAATAAATATGTTTGTATTATGTAAGAAAGCTATAAACCTCTCCAATCTGTTCCTTCTACTGTTCTCAAAGTCCTTAAAATAAACAGAATCATATTAAAATAAAACAATATGTTTATTTATTGAGTGATATTTTGTCATAATACATATTAAAACATAAGTAAACTACTGAACACCCGGATTACCCTCAGATCCAACATAACCTGTAGTTCTTCTCTCATGGTCTGCTTAACTCACTCAGGCATTCAATAAAGGGCATGTTTGATGGGCTCTGTGATCACATTGGGCTTTATCAGGTGACCATACCCTGGCTTACCAGTAAACATGTTCCCACAATCCTGTAGTACTGCTCTAATCTCCTGAACCTGAGTATGTCACCCCCAACACACACATTTCTTCTTTTATTTAATTTTTCTCTCTTTTCTGTCTCCCTCTTTTCATTCTTCCCCTTATTTGACTCACACATCTCATACTCAACAATAGTATGCAGTGCAAATTCTTTGTTCTTTGTGTATTTTCTCCACAGTAACATTATACAATATGGCATTATGGCAGCATAAAAGGTACAGTTCTTAGTGACTGAATTCTTGTATCACAACTACTTATGACTGTGTTCATTTATGCTGCATATTATTCTGACGTACCTCTGAATGTTTGCTTTTAGGTTATCAATGCTGCATTGATATTGATTAAAGTTTATTGTTTCTTTGATGCTATTTTTGCCATGGCAAACATGAAAATGGTCTAGGTAGATCAGTGCTCTACCTTGATTAACAAGCTTTAAATAAATTAGATAAAAAATATTTTTGTAAGTTATGTACTCCATACACACCAGCTTTTTTGGCAGATTCTGCTGACAGCACCAGGAAGACCATGCTACTATGAAACAGGTTCAGTTTGAAACATGAAACCTGCTGAAATCCTCTGATTTATCTCAGTCCCCAGTTCTCCCCTCCCATGCCCAATGTTCTTTGATGCCAGGAAGAACTGGACAAATTGGGACTGCGCTTAGTGGTTGTGGGATTGCTGGGAGGCCGAAAAGAACATGAAACTTTCTAACCTCTGTTATCCATTCTCATTTCATACTACCCATTTCATCCTTCAGGGGCTTCTTCCTGTTGCCAGATACACTTGCTCTGAATGGTTAGAGTTCCTTTCCAGTTAATTCCCATACCTTGTTACAATAAATTTGTTTTCACAAAACCACATAAAACAGTTGAACTTCCTTAGAATGCTCAAAAAAATAATATTAATAATCTCAGGTTTCTCCCTGGAAATGGTATTGTTTACGCAGTACCCACTTATAACTTTTTGTGTAGGTTTATTTTTATTTAATTACTTGTTAAACTGGGTAAGAGGACTGATACATTCAGACCTTTTCCAGTCATATCATAGGTCACAGGGGCAAAGGCAATGACTACATGTAGGGATAATTTAGAGCAGTTACTAAGAATCATGTTTTGCCATGTAGGTGGGAATCTGAATGACTCAGGGAAACCCACATAGTTGTAGGGAGAGCATAAAAAATACATAAAGTTTGTTCAGCTTTTTGTAATCTTTCATCCAAAACTCCTTCCCAATCCAGTCCAACTATTTTCCAGCTTTAAGTTTTTAGTTGCCCACTAACTTGCATGTGACGTTGTACCTGTGCTACCCCTGCAATACCTTTATGAGACAAATTGTTCTGTTACTGTTTCCACATCTTCAGCCAAATGAATAATTTTTCAGTCCTTCTCTGCCAGAAACCACTCAGCACACACACCTCATATTTTGCTTCCCTGAGATTACTTTTCTCTCATATCTGACTGCAGTGAACATTTTTCTGGCATACTGTTGAACTGGCAACATTCTCTCACAAGTCTTTGTGATCAGAAGTTTTCTCCCATCACAGTATCCGTTGTTATTATTATTATGTTATTTATGCTTACTAGTGTTTGTGGTTGACTATTCCACATTTATCATAAACCCACGTCAGTAAGAGAACCGCAAAAATAAATAAATAAATAAATAAAAGCAGAATACATCTATCTTCAAATTGAGCCTGGTCTTATTATCTTCTGAGGCAGTGACTAGAGTGATCTGCAGAATCATATGGTTAGTCAGACCAGTTTTGGGTTGAAATGTCTGTCCTGAGCAACAGCAGCTGACCACTGTAGAAAGATAAGCAACTAATGCACCTAGCCACAGAAAAGGTGTGAAGCTGCAGTTGCCAAAAATACTGGATTAGCCACAAGTACAATTTATCATGGAAAATGTTGTCCACTCCACTAACAAGATTTGTAACTACTGCAGGAGTAAAACTGCCAGTTGGAAAATACCCTGCATGTTGCTGTATTGTCTTTCAAGCAAATCACTGGGCCACATAATAATCCGGCCATAACCTAGTGCGTGGCCTCCTGAGGGAACTGGGCCCTGTTGGATCCAACTGGCCAAATAGATTCAACTAGCCTATGACCAGCCCTATCTGGTTATACAACTACATATGTTGTGTTACACCAGGGGTTGAACATGAAAAATATAACACTGTGTAAATATATTTCAGTTCCACAGAAAAGTTTAATGATGTTTCCTGCTGCCTAAATACACAGAAAGGAGTAACCTAGCAAGGTGCATGGCCAGATTAACAAAGAGATTTAAAGCTGCAGTTCCAGGCCCATATGTTTGAAATAGGCCCTGCTGCTCCTGGCAAGGTGTACATATACACATGTACATTTGCTCATGCTGCTTAGTGTATGCATATACTACACCTCCTTCCACAATCCTAATTAGGCAACAGCATGCTACTTAATATTATAAAATGGACTTCAGAACTATAGAAATATAATAGGCTGAAATGCACTAAGTGGCCATGTCCGTAAATCTTTATAAGGAACTAGTTGACTTGGCCTTATACCACATTACATAATCAAATCAGTCATCTGCAACCAGAACTATATTCTAGCAGCCAGGGCAGCTTACCAACAAAAACATGGCTTCTGCTTTTACTCTCAATAAAACTTCAAGATGGATTCTGAAATGTTAAACACACAATAACTAAAACCAAGTAATTCTTTTTTTTATCAGAGTCTGCTTCTAAGCATAAATGTATTAGAAAGCATAGCTAGTGTTCGCAGTTTTAATTACAGCTGTTTCTTTATTAGTAGTAGCAATGCATCAATGTAAGCTTCCTATTTAATTAGGCAGAGCTGCCCTGTTCCCCAGATGCTTAAAATGAAATAACGTCCTGGTTGTAGAAGAGACTTTTGTTACATTGTGTTTACAGAATAGTGGGAAAGCAACAGTTTAAATCAGAATTCAGCAGGGCTGTAGCTGTGTCAAAGGGTAAACAATCCATGATTAGCTTTCTATATAGGAATATGTAAAGACCAAAAACAGAACTACTATGAAATCAGCATGATAAGTAAACAGTCATTTTTAATAAACGAATATAAACTAAGTAGAACATTAAAGGTATAATTATATAGTCCAGAGGGCTACAAATATGACTATTTTAATCCTGTCTGATTGCAGCTTGCTAATATTTCTCAACTCTAACCAAAAGCTTAAATTTTTGAAAACTTTTCCATTAGACAATAACAGATTCAATTTGAACTGCAAAATGCCAGATTTTAAAAACATTATCTCAAAGAAAAATACAGCTGCATTGGATTACAATAACAAATCTGTTGGAGGACCATTACATAAGAATTATATGGCACCAGATCATGCATTTATATTATTTCAATAACAAAGATGATCCTGAACATAAGTAAGACAGACTTGGAGGATATTGCTGACTTATAACATATCTTCAGTTT
>NC_056735.1:1452827569-1453090069 GCF_019279795.1 Protopterus annectens
TCTGTGCAAAACAAAAAATAACAAAAACAATTATATTTACAATAACATTACAGGTTAACACAGAATTTTCAAAGAGTGCTGAATACCTCACATTGCAAAATGCAGGTACAATACAAAATGCAGGTAGAATACATACTATAACCTGGGGAGATAAGCATTTTCAAATAATGCATGACACTACAGCAGATAAATTGGCACTGTAAACATCATGTTTTTCCGAAACAATAAATATACACAATGAATTTTATACAACATAGGATTTATGTCATATAAGCCAATCTGATAAGCAAAGACAATTTTTTTTTTGTTTCACAAACAAACGTAAATAACTTTTAAATAAAACAAAATAATATGTCACTGTGGGTACAAAAAGTTGATCAGCCTGAACATTTCTGTACAGTAATTTGTGTTTCATGTATATAAATATGCAGCTTTTTGGAAATGAAGTAAAAAAGACATACATTGTCATTTTTTCATATTTCTTAAATTAATGTTAGCAGCTTTAAAACAAAATGTAAAAGCAAGGTACTATGGACACAAGCGTTTTTCACCTTTTACATACCTCTAAACTGTACAGATTTTTGCAGAATGTCCAGATTTTTGCCTCATATTTTTGGCCTGTTTTCATAAAATTGTGGTTTTGTGGCAAATTAATGGCAAATCAGCAAAGAATGAAGTTAGAAAATAATGAGAGACATTTCAATTTTAGACTTCATGCCCTTCAGAAAAATTCATGCTAATGCAAACTCTGTTATTCTATCAACTTTCTAAGTTTGCAAGAGCAATATTTAAAAAGTGTATGCATTTTTGCAACTGTGTCCCACATTTATTTATGGGTTTGTCTAGATTTCTTGCTCTAAGAGGTTGAGAGGTATGCCTTTCTAACCTACAAAATAGTTATTATTTTCCCTCCCTGCAGCTGAGCATCACTTGTTACCAGCTCATCTACTCATTCACTGGGTCTACTGGACCAGCCTTTGCCTCCTATGGGCTCAAACCAGTGCATGTGTAGGGCCAGTGAGGAGATTAAGGATTCTGGTGTAGCATCATACCACTGCTGCTGCTGGGGAGTGTGCCCTAAATTCTCCACCCCACCCCATGGCTGCCTTGTGAGCTCTGCAACTTCTGTATTTGGGTGGGGCATGTGTGCTTCTGTGCACGTGAAACTTCCCAACCAAATGGTACACCATTTGCAGCATGGAGCTCTCCAGGCTCTTAACACTGTTATAGCAGTGAACCTAGGCTGCCTCGCTACTCCAGTACATGTGAGGCAACATTGGCTGCTCATTGGCATCATCTCTGTACAGCTCTTCCAGTGCCCAAGCTGCTAGTCAAACATGGGTCCCCTGCAGTGCA
Source organism: Protopterus annectens (assembly GCF_019279795.1). NCBI lineage: Eukaryota > Metazoa > Chordata > Ceratodontiformes > Protopteridae > Protopterus > Protopterus annectens. Next base: position 1,452,828,926 of record NC_056735.1, read on the forward strand.
GCAAGGGCTTTATACCCCTGTGCCATGGAGGTTGTTCAGAATGACTACTATTTTTATACATATACCATGTATGCATTTTTCTTAAGATGGACATATATGAAAAAAATCACAGTAGTTGAATGGTTGTCTTTTCTAAAAATACATTGTGTTGCTGCAATATCTTAAAAAAATGCCATACCAGGTCCAAAATAAAAACAAGTTAGAAAAAATGGGGTCTGGTATTAGATATCATTTTAATTTATACTGCAGGGTATTATACTCCATGTTATATCTCTCTAACAGCTTTACTACTCATGAGATATTATTTATAATCTTCACATAACAGAAATAAAAATTATACCTAACCCATGCTGAAATGTATGAATATTTCCCTGTTCACTTAATGTTTATTCATAACAGCTTAAAACAACACCCTAAAGAAATGTCATTAAACATTTAAATCCAGTAGACTCCTCCACCTTTTCCTGGTACGAGGCACTCCACATACTCAAAATGGCATCTTTAGAACTCAGCTGGAATTTTAATATCATTATGGAACCTGTATAGTACCTCTGATTTCTCTGTTTTTTCTAAGTCCCTCTGGCAAGATCATGGCCTGGGCAGAGATTTTTTACTTAGAGTTCTGCCCTACTATTGTGACAGTCATCTAATTGCACTGCACTAATATAAAGTTATTTGTACTGAAAGGTTGTTCAGATTTGTTATCACAGATCAGAAAGTCTCCCTGATAGCTTATCTATGCTCTGTTTATGGATTTTCCGATTAGGAGTTTTACTGTGAAAATTAAATATTGAGGTGAGTTTCACAATTTGTTTTTTGGGCGGTGGGTCCACTGTGGTTTGGCCATGAAGTTAGTATATATAATTTCAGGAGGTGTGAGAGTGCAGGTGGGCTGGTCTTCCAGAAAAAAAGATATTTATGGGTTTTTAAGGCTTTTGACTCACTATTTCTGGTTTTCATCTTTCAGAAAATGGGGAGGCAAAATACCATGTTTCAAAGAATAGTAGGCAAAATCTCCTTGAGTCATCTACCATGATCATCACCTACCTGGTAACCACTTTGTGGTCATTCTGTTCATCCATCTATCTTAGAACATGCCAATGATTTGGGTCATATGTCTGGCTATGGTTGGGGGTATGGTCATCTTTCCATTTATCATGGATGGAATCCTCATACTGCCATCTATGATAGATGAAATGATCATTCCTCCATCTCTGGTAGGTGATCTGGGCTGCTATCCATCAGCAAATATAAACTTTTCCACTTGTTCATTTACACGCACTTATTGGTATAGTTGGCTGGGGTTGAAAGTCACTTCTATAGCTTTACTGACAATTAAATGCATACATGTTTGAAATATGCTGTTGGTATGAAGACAATGAAAGATATTTAGATGATGATGTTTGTCTGAATACAGGAATTTAGTTTTCACTGAACACTCTGAAACAATAGTGTTGGGTTTCTTTATGATATCTGGAATACTGTGCAAGAGAATAGCACAATTTTTTGTGGAGAAGAAACATGAGGTCTTCTGCTCTGACCTTGGTCACAAAGACGGTTCATTCACAATCTTCTATCATCTGAAATATAGACCCATCTTGTGGAACAATCAAGAGGTTTCTTAAGGTGCATTGATAGTGCTTTTCCAAGACTTGATACAACTTCTATTGTGTCATGTTTTGTAGATTGGATACATCCTTTCCAGAATTTTTTTTATTAACATACTTAGAGTCCTTTTGTAGGAATCACACATTTTTTACAATGACTGTTTAATATTAAATACTCACAGTCACTTACATCAGATTTTCCCCCTCTGTAATTTTTCCACTACCATTGGCCTGCAAGCAATCCTCTCCCAGTCACTTTGTGCCTCTCCCATGAGTCCCAGTTCCACTACTTGTATGCTGCAGGGAAGCAGAACCCTTGTACCATATCCAAGTCAGTCTGTCTTTCCCACAGACATGACTATATACAAGGTTCCTAAGGACTACGTACAAGGTTCCTGAACAAGGAATTACATGGATGCTCCCTCTCAATGAGCCACTTGCATTATGCTGCCAGGTGCCTAGGGAGTGCTTCCGACTCACTGGTGGCTGATGTGAGTATCTGTGTTACTGCAGGGACCTTGAACACAGTTGATGCATGGGCACTCAGACACACACACACACACACACACACACACACACACACACACACACACACACACACACACACACACACACACACACACGCACACGCACACGCACAAACACACACACACAGTGAGGTCAGATCAGAAAGCTGTTTCCTTTGAGGTAAAAATCAACCTGGAAATCCCAGCTAAACCAGTAACATTTAGGAACTATTCTAAGGCAAACTACATCCTATTAAGTGACAGTTTGGCAAAATTCAGGGCTCTGCCTAACCCAGAAACCACAGCAACCTATGCAGAATTATTCACAGAGTCCCTATACATACATGTGAATGGCTGCATGGAGGCTGCTGTACCTACCAGATGTAAACCCAAAACAAACCCCACTGGTGGAATCCTCATCTAAACAGGGTATATAATAGGTTCATAGGTAGGTACTATGCTATCTGCCCGAAGACATTTATAAGCCTAGCCGGAATGTGTTGGCTTTCCCCGCCCCCTTAGATTAGTTTCCTGTGCCTCTGTCCAGCAGAGCCATTGAAGTGACCCCTGGGGTAAAATTTCTGTTTCCCATCCACTCATCAAGGTTTTTCTTGAAGAGGGTTAGCGAGGAGCTCTGCCTAATGTAGACTGGAATCTTATTCCAGAGCATGGGAAGTCTCTGGGACAGGAATCTATCCCTCCAGCACATCCTATTTATTGTTGTGGTGAGGTTTAGATCCCTAGAGCATGTGGCTAGAGGGGATATGGTTTTCTTTAGGTGGAGCATGTCTATCAATTCTGGGTTGGACATGGCCTTGTATGTCAGGCAGAGATCACTCCTGAGTAGGTGGAATGCAACTGAGTACAGCTGGAATTTCTTCAAGTTGAGCTGCATAGGGCGTCTGTTTGAAGCCAGTGATCTTCTTGGTGAGGTACTTCTGTGGTCTTTCCAGCTGTTGCAGGTGTCTTGTAAGGTACATCCCAAATGGGGCATTGTACTCTATGATGGGTCTGATGAGTGATGCGTAGAAGGGCACAGTGTCCTCTTTTGATCTGGATGCAAACCCTTTTGTGATTAGGTGGGCCACATAGAAGGATTTTCTAACTACTTTGGCAATGTGATTATTAAAGGAGAGGTTACTATCTACTTGGGTCCCCAGATCCCTTATTATGTCTTCCGTATTTAGGGGGCTACCATCTATGTGGTAGTTTGTCGGTACTTTGTTTTTTCCAAAAGGGTTGACTGTGCACTTTTTGGCATTTAGCTTGAGGCCATGGTTTTGACACCAGGTATCCGTCTCAGTGAGACCCTTTTGGAGGAAAGAAGAAAACTCATGTCCAGAATCAGGAAAAGCAACTCCCTTCAAGACAAGTGCTCTCTTATAGAACTAAAACAGAAACTAAGAAGTCTAATTAAGTCCAACAATACAAGCTACAAGGTCATTATAAACTTGAAGGCTAAAGTCAATCACAAGGCATTCTTCTGGTATGTCCAGAACCATAAAGGTAACAAATAGCAGTGTGCTGTACTGGTGGTGAGTGGTAACACCTACACCCACCAAAGTGACATAGCAAATCTACTGTCAGACAAATTGAGCTCAAACTTCACCACCCACTCCCCAAGCTCCACCAGGTAAATATCCTCTAAACACTACTCCCAATTATTAGCATGAGCCAGGTGCTGGCAGCATTTGCTTAAGCCAAGAATACCAACTCTGTGGGTGCTGACAACATTCCCCAGTTGCCTCCTGAACAATCTAAAACATGAACTTTTAGACCACTTGAGGCAGTCTTAACTATAGCCTTGAAACAGGCTACTTTCCAAGTGAATGGAGGACTGCAACAGTCATTCGCCTCCACAGAGGCAGACCATCAGCTGACCAAGGGAAGTAGAGACCCATTAGACTAATAAGCCTACTAAGCAAAGTCATGGAACGAATTATCATGGAAATGATAAATAAGGACATGGCTACCTACAGACACTGGACCCATCCCAATTTTGCTTTGTTAAGGGAAGGTCATGCTTATTTAACATGTTTGATTTCTTTGAGAGGGTCACCAAGGCAATGGATGAGGATTTCAACAATTGGCTAAGTTTCTGGTGTCACTCTAAGGGGATCCAGTATCTGTCTGCCAGGGATGACATGATTAACAGACCTCAATGCTTTGCCAGAGATGGCCTGCATCTGTCACCCCTGGGCTTCCAGATACTCGCCAAGGCTCTTGCCACCCCTATAGTGCTTTTTTTAGGCAGTGTTCCAAAGACCCAATTACCACCGCAACACCTACAAACAAATGCAATCTAGGGGTCATTCTGCTCAATGCTAGAAGTCCAAATCTCAAAATGCACTTGCTCGTAGCACCCCTTAAAATGGAGAACATCAACACCCCTACAATACCAGGCTATAACTCTTTCTACACCTTTTGGCCCCATAACTTGGACCGAAGCTCCAAAGGCAGTGGTGTTTCCATATTCATAAAGGATGCGCACACCTCTAGACTGGTAGCCCAACATAACGCATCAGAGATACTTCAGGTGCAGGTAACACTGGGTAAGACAGCGATTCAGGTCGTACCCTGCTATAGGTCCCCAACCATGTCGCAAGACTCACACTCCATGTTCTTAAGCACCCTGGAGAATATTAGGGTCCAACCGAACACTCTCATATTAGACGACTTCAACTGCCCCTCCATTAACTGGGAAAACTACTCATGCACCAATACACTCATCCAATGTTTCCTGGAGTTCATTAATTCCAATGCCCTGGACCAGCTTCTTCTTACCCTCACTAGAGGTAGCAGCATCCTTGACCTGGTCATTACTAACATGGGCAACCGTTGCTCTACACCAATAGTCAGCTCCTCCTTGGTTAGATCCGACCACAAACTAATCACCTTGGAAATCCACACCCCCCCCCAAAGGTAACCACCATGAAAAACTTCTCCAAAGCTAACTTTGGGCTCCTAAAAACAGGGTCTATGTTATATAATCGAAGTTTCAAAACTTCAAACTTCATATGTAGAATGACATATGAGCGAAGTTTGAAACATTGAATATATAACAAAAAAATTAAAAAAAAATAAAAAACTTACCTGAACACTCTGAGCTGTGGGGGCAAGCCCCCCTGCACCCCCCACGTGGGGGGCTGTGCCCCTCACCTCCCCTTACTTAAATATACCAACTCTGAGACCACACTTCAGTGCAGATAAGGGAAATTTTCCCATTCTGCTCCGTACAGAGCCATTTTTTGTAACCTTCGTACTTTTGAAAGTTCGATCATATGGTGTCGGCCATATGATATTCGAACTTTCAATCATTCGATTATTTAATAGGGACCCTAAAAACAGAGGTGGCTAACTTCACGGCACCCATATGACTGCCGAATCATACACCAATGCACTGTACGAACAAGTACACAAATACATGGATCTCGCCATACCCAATAGAACCAAGATGCTCTCCTCCAAAAAAAGGAAGCCAATCTGGTGGTCCCCTGCCATAAACAAACTCTGCAATAGATGGAGGAAACTGATGCTGAATAAGGTGAAGTCCCAAGACTGGAAAAACTCCCTTATCAGCCTCAACAAAAAGTTGAGATCCCTCATCAAATCCTCTAAAGCTAGCTATGAAAACAGAATTGCAGCAGACAGTAAAGACAATCACAAGGCCTTCTATAGTTATGCAAAGAATCTCCACAGCAATACCCAGATTTGCTCTGAGCTACTGCACAATAGTACCTTCTATACCGAGCCAACAGATATTGCCATTATACTGGCTGACCCTCTCCCTCCCCAAACGACCAATCACAATACCAGTAGAGTGCCAGGCACCCAGTATTATTGCTGCACAGGTTAAAACAGCACTGTCCAAGGCCAAGAATACAGCTTCTATGGGACCTGGCAATATCCCTGGCTGTGTTTTACATGAACTACAGAGTAAACTGGCATCTCACCTGTTTGCCCTGTTCAATCATAACCTCACCTCAGGCTTTGCCCCTACCAAATGGTGCACTGCTACAGTCATCCCTCTCCACAAAGGAGGAGTGACTGGCCCTGGAAACTATTGCCCCATTAGCCTGACAAGTCTGATATGGAAAGCTATGGAATGCATCATCATCATGGACCTAATAAACAAGGATATAGGGAATCTCCAAACTCTGGATCCCACATAGTTTGGTTTTGTGAAGGGTAGATCATGCCTGCTCAACTTTGTCGACTTTTTTGTCAGTCACCAGAGCTGTGGATGAAGGCAAGGTGATTCATACAGCCTACCTTGATCTGGCCATGGCCTTTCATACCATTCCCACTCAGGAATCAAAGAAAAACTCGCTAAGCTAGGCATCAACCCCTATATCACTAGATGGGTTGCAAACTGGCTCACAGATAGAACCCACAGTGTGATAGTAGCTGACTCCAAGTCAGATTGCCGACTAGTCATGAGTGGAGTCCCACAGGGTTTGGTCCTGGGTCCTCTCCTGTTCAGTATCTACTTCTCTGAAGTGCAGCCCAACACAAAGGGTCTCTGGTTGACAAAGTTCACAGATGATTGCAAGTTGGGAGCTATTATTAACTCCCCAAGTGATGCTGACATCCTACAGAATGTCCTCACTGAGACCAAAGACTGGTGTCAGAACCATGGCCTTAAGCTCAATGCCAAAAAATGTGTCATTATCCCCTTTGGGAAAAACCCAGTTCCCATGATTTACCACATTGATGGTAGTCCACTGAATGCAGAAGGCATTATAAGAGATCTGGGAACACAGGCTGACAGCAACCTCTCTTTTGATCACCACATTGCCACTGTGGTCAGAAACTCCTTCTATGTGGCACATCTCATTACTAAGGGTTTTGCATCCAGGAAGAAAGAGGTCATTATCTCCCTCTACTCTTCCCTCATTAGGTCAAACATTGAGTACAATGCCCCATTTGGCATGTACCTCACTAGACACCTGCAACAACTGGAGAGGCTGCAAAAGTACCTCACAAAGAGGATCATAGGCCTTAAACACTTGTCCTATATGGACAGACTCAAAAAACTCCAACTATTCTTTGTCTCATATCACCTACTTAGAGGCGATCTCTGCTTGACTTACAAAGCCATATCTGACCCAGCTCTGTTAGAAATGCTACATCTAAAGAAATCGCAATCCCTCCACACCACATGCTCCAGAGACCTCACCCTCATTACCACAATCAACAGAACATACTAGAGGGACAGGTTCATAACTCAGAGACTGCCCATGCTATGGAATAGACTTCCTATACATGTCAAGCAGAGCACCTCGCTGACCCTCTTCAAGAGAAATCTTGATGAGCAGATGGGAAATAGAAAATTCACCCTGGGGATAACTCCAGTGGCTCTACTCGACTGAGGCAATGGGAACTAAGGTTGGGTGGCACGATGCCAGGGTAATCTTATGGCTAGGCTTGTAAAGGCCCCAGGGCCATTAGCCTAGTACACACCTATGAATCTATAAAGCAGTGCATACTGCATGCCTTGACCTAGCAAAGGAATTGAATATAATACCACACTAAGGCATTGTTGAAAAGCTCTCTGAGCTAGGCATGAAGCCCTACATAATTCATTGGATTGCTGGCTCTCTCACAGACAGGACCCAAGAAGTCTCAATTGGTGAGACCACCTCCAGCAGCAGAATAGTCACCAGTGGAGCATCCCAGGGATCTGTGCTGGGCATGCTCCTGTTTGGCATCTACTTCTTGGGAGTCAAGGATAATGATCAGGGCCTCTGGCTCACCAAGTATGCAGATAACTGTATATTGAGAGCTATTATAGATTCCCCCTAAGACCCCAGCATCTTGCAAGAGGGTTGAACACAGACAAATGACTGGTGCCAATGCCATGGCCTAAAACTCAATGCCAAAAACTGCATTATAATGCCCTTTGGGAAACTGTCAATCAAACCTATCACTCGATTAATAAAATACCCCTAAGAGGCGACCTAGTAGTAAGGGCTTCAGGAACATATGTAGACAGCAATCTGTCCTTTGACCAACACCAACATGTAGCTAAGACAGTAAGAAAATCTTTCTAAGTCACCCAACTTATAGGTAAGGGTATGGCATCCAGGGCCAGTGTTTGTAGGTAGCCATGTTCTTGTCTTAAATGCCAGGCATAGATTTCCCCTCAACAGCCTGTAGGAGACAGAATACAGGGATAGGGCCTTGAGGCAGTCTGCAAAGGATATTTTACTTACGCCCTGTATTCTTTTAGTGAGGAGCATTTGTGGTCATTCCAAGTTATTGGATGTGCCTGATTCGGTACTTACCAAAGGGGGCATTGTGCTCAGTGATAGGTCTGATGAATGCTGAACACAGTGGAACAATGATCTTCTTGGACCCAGATACCATATCTTTGTTTATAAGTTGCATAACATATAGTGATCTCACTACTGCAGACACGTGATGGTCAAAGGCTAGATTACTGTCTGTATGTATCCCCAAGTCCCTGACTACTGGGTAAATTCTTAGGGGCGTGATGTCAATTTGATAGATACCATGGGTGGATGACTCCCTGAAGGATATTATAGTTACAGTCCATGGCTCTGATACAAGTTATTTGTCTGTCAGCCTTTCTTGGAGAACATTTGTGTCAGAGGGCTTTTCTATTACTGTTCCTAATTTACAATCATCTGCAAATGTAGCTAGCCAGAGGCTCTTGACATTGGCCTTGACTTCAGAGAAGTAAATGCCAAAAAGAAACTGTCCCAGGACTAATTCATGAGGGAGTCTTCTTGAGACTGGCCTCTTTGTAGAGATGGATTCCCCGCTTTCTGGGTCCTGTCTGTGAGCCAGCTGGCTATCCACTGGGTGATAAAGGTTTATACCTAACCTCTTGAGTTTGTCAAAAATGCCCAGTGGGGTATTGTTCAAAGGCCTTGGCCAGGTCAAGGTAGGCAGTGTGAGCTGTTTTGACCTCACCCATTACTTTGGTGACCGTGACCTTCTCAAAGAAGTCCACCAGGTTGAGTCGACATGACCTGCCCTTGATGAAACCAAACTGGGTTGGGTAAGACTGGAGGTTTCCTATGTCATTATCAATCATTTCCATGATAATTCTTTCTATGGCTTTGCATATGAGACTAGTGAGACTTATGGGTCTATAGTTTTCAGGGTCTGTAGAAGGCCTGCCTTTATGCAGAGGGATGACTGTTGCTATTTTCAATTTGTGAGGCACAAAACCTGGTTGAAGGCTACAATTAAACACCAATTCCACATGGCCTGATAGGTCATTTTTCATGCTATTTAGAAGGCATCCTGGGATATTAGTCAGGCCCCCTGATGCAGTGTTCTTGCCCTTAGAACGAGCATTGAGGACTTGCTCCCTAGTGATAGCAGGAGGAGTTATATTTGATGGTATTTCCTGAGGGAAGGTTGAGGGGGAGAGAAGGGTAAAGTTGGAACTGAATTTGTCTGCCAGTAGGTTTGCTATATATTCTAGCTCAGTATAGGTGACTCCATTAACAGTGAGCTCCACACACAATTTTGTATTGCCTTTGAGGTGTGACCATAGCTAAAAAATGCCTTGGGGTTGTCCTTGGCCTGGGAGGCCAAATTTACCTCAAATTTGGTTTTGGTAGACTTTATTTATCCTCTGAGTCATTTATTTAATTTGACGAGAGTGCTTTTATCCTGCTGGGTGCTGTGCCTCCTAATTTTTGTCATGATATTCTTCCTATGAACTTATGAAAATTTTCAGAATATGCCCTCTACTAAAGAATTTCTCAACCATAATTAAATTAGTAATTTCTGATACATTATATCCAAATGACTTCCACTGGAAATGGAAGCCCAAGTTTTTAGCAGTTTTAAGTATCAGGGCCTTGTATTTTCATGTGAGTTTCTGAAAATGAACAGTGCTCCATTTATACAGCATCTGGTAAAACTACATATGAAAGTTTGCACTTTTTTCCTCAATTTCTCAAACACCTCCCTGGTGATGCCAAATGTTTTAAGTGCTCATCATAACTTTTCATTAAATGGTGAACCTCAGCTTTTAGCTAGAAATGCCAATGACCTTTTAAAACCTCTCATAAGATTTGGACAAGTAGATTGAATTGCTGTTTAACTACTACCCACCCCCTACACCACCACCAATCACTCCACACACCTCAGATACAATGGATGTAAGCTCCAGGTATTTGACAAATACCAGAGTGAACCTCACACCTTGGGATGGGGGAGGGTGGAGGTGGGGGTCATTCAGAGAAAAAAAAAACTGAAAATGACCTAAATATATTGCTGGTGCCAGTGCAAAACTCCTAACCCTGTTTATCAAGGAAAATGACTGGGTTATCCTATGAGTTCTGATATAAGTTTTAATTCCATGTAAATTTTGGGTAGAAAACAATATATACTGATTCCAGAATACTTTTCCTCACTACCCATGCCCATACTCCCCACAATGTGATTAACGAGAGGTCTGAATAGAAAGAAAAATATGATCTGACCATTTCACACAGAACACTAGATCCAAGAAGTATGCAGTATAAGACTGTTCCAAGTTCATCATCTTTTAAATAACCCTTCATTACAAGCCTGCATGGTGCAGCATTAGTTATGACTTCCTTCATTGCACAGTTCATCCTTTTGGACAGCATAACAGCAGACACTATCCCTTTGTTAGAGTTATAAGAGGAAGCATAGGAAGAGTGTACAAAAGGCGTGTCTTTAAAACAGCCCATAGCCTCTTTTCAGAGGTAGACAGCACCTGCCCCCTATTCTTTGAGACAGTCACCAAGGCCATAGATGAGGGTAAGGTAGTTCACACAGCCTACCTTGACCTAGCTAAGGCTTTTGACACCATTCCCCACTCAGGAATTATAGAAAAACTCACAAGCCTGAACATAAACCCCTATGTCATGAGATGGGTTGCCAACTAGCTTACAGACAGAACTCACACGGTAAGAATACTGGGCTCCAGGTCCAACTCTAAACCAGTCATAAGTAGTGTTCCACAAGACTCGGTCCTGGGAACCCTACTGTTCGGCATATACATCTCAGAAGTACAGGCAAACACAGGCGGACTATGGCTAACCAAGTTTGCTGGTGACTGCAAACTGGGAGCCATAATTGACTCTCTGGCTGACACGGACATTCTCCAAAAGGGCCTTACTGAGATGGACACCTGGTGTCAACGTCATGGTCTCAAGCTAAATGCCAAAAAATTCTTAGTCATCCCGTTTGGGAAAAACAAAACACCCATAAATTACCACATAGGTGGCAGTCCCCTTAGTACAGAAGAGGTAATAAGAGATCTGGGGACCCAGGTAGATAGTAATCTCTCCTTTGACAATCATATTGCCAAAGTAGTTAGGAAATCTTTCTATGTAGCCCATCTAATTACTAAAGGGTTCGCATCTAGAAATAAAGAGTTTATAGTGCCCCTCTACTCGTCACTCATCAGACCCATCACAGAGTACAATGCCCTGTTTGGGATGTACCTCACAAGACACTTCCAACAGCTGGAAAGACCACAAAAGTACCTCACCAAGAGGATTACTGGTCTCAAACATATGTCCTATGCAGCCCAACTGGAAAATCTCTAGCTGTACTCAGTGGCATATTGCTTACTCAGAGGTGATCTCTGCCTGACTTACAAAGCCATGTCCAACTCAGAATTGATGGACATGCTCCACCTAAAGAAATCCAGGTCACTGCGAGCCACTCGCTCTAGTGAGCTAAACCTCACCACACCAATAAATGGAACATGCTGGAGGGATAGATTCCTGTCACAGAGACTCACCATGCTTTGGAACAAAATTCCTAACTACATTAGGCTGAGCCCCTCACTAACACTCTTCAAGAGAAACCTTGACGAGTGGATGGATAACAGAAAATACACCCCTGGGATCACTTCATTGGCCCTTCTTGACAGAGGCTCAGTTAATTAATCAATGGGGTGGTGAAAGCTGACACACTCTGGCTAGGCTTATAAATGCCCTCGGGCAGATAGCCTAGTACCTACCTATGAACCTATAAGAGGAGGCATGCAGCTCATATCCCCTTTTAAATGATTTCTTATATTTCAGTGAAGTAAGATGTGCCTCTTATAAGGAATTTCATTCTGGTAGCTCTTAACTAAGAAAGGGGAAGGTCCTACTCACCTTAACTGCGTTCTTACACCTGTTCATATTAAATGAAGAAAAGGACAGTTTCATTACTATGAAACATCATAAACAGCTCCTTAGCATAGCAGGGTTTGGTAACTATGACAAACATTCATCAATTGTAAGAGAGTCCCCTGGGAGGTATCATTCTCAGCACATTAAAAAAATAACAAACCCAGTCATCCATTCCATCCCAAAAACATAACACCATAACTACCTGCAAAAACCAATAGGCTTCCTATGTGTGGAGTCAGCTATGGTCACTGGAGGTGGAAAATTCCACTCACTCCAAGTAGACTGGCTACCTCTATTTACCATAGAGTACCTTAAAACTGGATGGTTCCCAAATCATCCAGAGGAAGAGGCCAAGGGAAAACTCAAATATGAGGGCTCCTCTGCTGAGTATTCCCCCTCTGCTGCCAGAGGCATCTGCCTTCAGGAAAAAGAAAAGAAAACTCTCAGATAACTGTTTTGGAACTAATCCGTATTAAGAGCAATACATGACCAGTTAAAACAATTTACAATGAAATCCTCCTTGGACCAAACCTTGTGACACTGCAAACAACAATCCAGCTATTCATGTTTTAAAGACACACCTTTTGTACATTGTTCCTAAACACTTAAACACATTACTTAGTAATTTTTTTTATCTCAGTATGTAACCATACCCTCATCTCAGGTACATCCTACAATATACTAAATGGGATCCAATCCTCATATAGTTGACACCAAAAGGACTCCAAAGGGGCATCAACAGCTCTACAATCCTGATCAACCTGGCCACTAAAGGGCATGACCCAGTAACACACTTAAATGGCAGCTAGAGCTAGGGTCCCATCACAGGCATTAACAGCCTTTACTTAGGGATTGCTTGTCACATGTGGAACTTGGGAAAGGTGTGGGGTGGAGGTGGGGGGCAGGTAGCAATACCCTTTTTGTACCAGCAGCTGATGCTTCATGTTCATTCTCATCAGGGCATCTATTACCTAAAAGACTCATTACAATTTGACCATTTCAGTATATCATGAATACTGTACATTAAATGTTCAATTTTCTATGTCTCAAGACAATTAAAGTGAATAAACAGGGAAGCTACCTGCTATTAAAAGATAATTCTTCACCTTGAACAGAAATCCAGAAAATAACATTTGCAATAGTCACATGCTGAGTAGATATGCACTTCCTTATTCTGACTGTGCATGCACGTTTGCCACCAGCTACCCACCCCATATATTGTCATATTACAACAACCCAACTACCAGCACACACACACTGCATTGAAAATACGTGAGTCGGTGTGCAGACATTTATCAACACACAAATGGAGCTGTCTGCAGCCGCTAAGTTATTACAGGAAGAGTTGAAGTCCTGCTGAAAACAAATGCTCATACAGGGCTCATATCACACTGCAGTTCATGTCAGAACATTTTAAAAAAAAATTCTAAAAACCAAATTTCCCAAGAACTTTGAAGGACCAGAAAAATATTCAATACAATATAACAGTACAATCATGTTTATACTCCATTAGTGTGTTGGCTTCTCTTACATCAACTAAGCATTTTCCTTCCTGGGTGACAACTACTACTGAAATGGATGTACCTCAGAAAAAAGGTCTTAGTAGGAGTGGATGAATGAATATCTACTTTCTGAATTATTTTGATCCATCTCAGCCCTTCTTCAAGGTGTATACAAATATGCCAAATTTTACTATCTCCAAAGCCGCTACACAATCACAGAATTCTCTAGATGAAGTACCAAGGAATGCTTGTATTTTATAGTTGTCACTGCATTGTGTGTTTTAAAAGTAGCCACAATAGTTTTCAAAACAATTCTCTTCTCCAGTAGGGAATGAAAATAGTCTTTATGAAAAGACAGCCTGGACCCATTGTCGGTAATTGTTTTCCATGTTCATGCAGTACACGAAATACTTATTCTTTCTGCTGAAATGAAATGAAATGCAATAATAGTACTAGGACACTGAGATGTCACATAAGGCTTGGGGGGTGGGGCAAGTGAGCAGTGCATTCTTTTGAGTTCCAACATGAAAAAGTCTTTACTCAGCAAATCTGGTAACACTCTCACCACATGGGGATCATCTGCTGAATATTACTCCCTTCAGGCACAATAAGCACACGCCAGTTTAATCAACGAGTTATATATTCCAGGTTATTGATCTTTTGTATCAGTAGTTGATTCTTTATTAAGACAAACTTGGGCTGCAGTTTTAGCTCCTTAATGTGGCCTTCATGGTCAGCACCAATAACCCGACTCCTGCATTTGCTTTTCCTGATGTTGTTGACTCACTTCTAATACTTTGAAATGCAACAATATTGGCATTAATGCCCAGTTTTTGGCTGAATTGGCTATTGCACCCCTGAGGCTGTGGTCATAATATTCTTACCACCAATTACTTGCAGATGTTTTTGGTTCTTCGTTGGTGGTTTTTTTTTTTTTTTGGGATATATGTTTTTTAATTTCAGTTTTCTTCTGTTTAGCAATGTTAGCAACATCATTCTCCACATCAAGCTGTGAGTCAAAGGCATGTATTCACAATGTTTCTGAGTACAAACAAATCTTTTTGCATAAAGATACATCTATTAATAACAAAACATGCTGCCAAGTTGTGGCAAAGAACAAACCAACACAGACAAATAAATTATTATTTAAGCACTTTCATTTGTTGTATTGCAGAATTTCATCAGAATAAAAAAATGTTGCAATTCACCTCATTTAAATACCTTAACAATTTCCCCACCAATAATTCAATTATCTTTTCATATCACACATCAGATTTAAAAACATACTATCCAATAACATTTTGGGAAATGAGCTATGTATTTAAATGCAGATTTTATAAAAATGCAACAGCTTATTATAGATTTTAGATGATTTATTGATTATTTGGAAATGATATATTGATGGATTAGATGAATGATTTAGTTATTTAAATAGTATGTTCGAATTTTTAAAATTTACTATGAATTTGGATGATAGTAAGATTAATTTTTTGGATTTTACCTTATTTAAGGATGTGTTTAAGGGAAAGTTCACATCTAACATTTATTGGAAAGAGAGTTGGTGTAATAGTTATATGCATTTTAGCAGTGCCCACCTTAATGGCAAAAAAGAAACCCTGTAAAAGGGCAATTTGTTTGATTGTCCAGAATAGTTTCTGAAGATGGTATATTGGCTTTGGAACTTTCAAGACTGAGAGAGATGTTTCTGGATTGGGTGTATCTGGAGCAGTTGGTTGATGAAGTTATAAGTCAAGTGGTGAAAGAAAGGCAGGGGGTTTAAGCCCATTTTAAGTGGTGGTTCTTGAGAAGTAGGAAAAAGGAAAAAGGAAAGCGGAATTTATTTAAGTTTGGCCATGGTTTTGATGTATAATGGTATGAATTTCTGGTTGTGGGACATCATTAATAAAAATTGGTATGTACACAGACCGAAAAAGCCAAGTCAGTAATCCACTCCAAATGTTTTATTAAGTACTTCCTTCTCCAAGTAGAAACTTCATCAGAGTAAAGTTACTATCACCCAACAAATCGTAATATACACACATTAATTATCTAATTAACTACACCATAAACCTCTTAAAGAAAAATACATGTGTAACCCATCCTAAGTATAAAAAACATTTACTAGAAAATTTTAAACATATGAAAAAACATAGCTACACATTTCCACTTCTGTAGGATCATAAAAATAATACATGACAACTAGGATGTTCACATTAAAATGTCTCGATCAAAGACTAAAAACATATGTCAGGTTTTACATAAAAATTCCGCTTTTAACCTTAAAATTGAACTTATGGAAATTACGCTAATTAACCCAGAGTATTCAGAGGTATTAGCCCTTATTTGCCACCTAAGCTCTTTTCGTTCCAAATAATCATTAAATGGACCTCCTCTCTCCCCTAGTTTTACCTGGTCAATAATGATAAATTTAAAACTGTGCCCTTCATGGCATAGTATATGTGCAGCTAAGGCATTTTTTGTGTCTTTTTTACCAATGTCATAATAATGTTGGTAAACTCTACTCCTGAAGGCATTAATAGTCTTTCCTATGTAAAAACTCGGACACATAGAACATAGGGCTAAATATACCACTGCCTTTCTGCTACAAGAAAACTTATTTTGTATTATGTGTCTACCATAATTAGGTATATATACTTCTTTAGCTTCAATCATATATTGACATTGTAAAGAAAAGCCACATTTTACCATGCCATTCAACTCTCTAATATCCTGTTTTTGTCACTCTAGCATGTTTTTTAAACTCACATTCTTCTTATAGACAGTCTTGGGGGATGTGCCCACCAATTGGCTGGATCTCAATGATCTGGGCCAGCGTAATCCTTCTGGAGCTGCTGTTGTTATCCATCAATGTGCTTCTTGTCCCATTTGGGCCCGGATTTATAGAGTTTGACCAAAAACCGGATTGTTGGGTCATTTTCTCTACTAGGATTGTAGGATTGGTTACTGTGGAGTTTAAAGACTGAAAAGATTTTGCTAAAGAAAATTAAGTTGGTGGATCCACTTCCTTGACCCCTTCCATAACACCAACTGTTGAACACAACCACCACACAGACTAGGTAACACAGAACGAAGAAGCCAAGCCAGTAATCCACTCCAAATGTTTTATTAAGTGCTTTTGTCTCCAAGTAGAAACTTCATCAGAATAAAGTTACTATCACCCAACAGATCCTAATATACACACATTATTTATTTTATTTATTTATTTACATTACATTTGTTTACTGGGAAATTCCAACTGGATGCAGGTCCTTTTGCAGCAGATGCCTGGGGAGAAAAGCTTTACATCATGTACATGATAAATAGAGATACAAAGTTGCAGCAATAGTAAACAACATTACAGGTTGTTGGCTTTAATACAATAACAAGATATTGATTATCAACAGTATATACAGTAAATGTTGCAAATTAAGATAGTTTCTTGTCATTTATAATATTAGTAACAAAGTTTTCAGACAAGATTTTAACGTATGTAAAGACAACTAGCTAATTGTGACTGTGGTTAGCAGTGGGGGTAGTATAGTTGGGTTAAAACAACAACCACAAAAAAACAATAAAAACCACAGCAGCAGGATAGATGAGCAGTAACATCGAAGTATTTTAATAACAGCTAGCACTTTCATCTGGTGACCATTATCAAACTTCATCAGATACAAATAAAATCAAACAATACATTTTTATACCCAGCAGCCCTCACTTAACCCAATTAAATAACAATTTCTGTTTCAAATGTTCACATTCATTAATTTGAATTCCCGTACGTAAAATTTCATATCCAATTGCAAATAAACATGTAAAATTTGTAAATTAAACCCATACATCACTGCAAATACACACTTTATCTTTCATATACTTTAAGTTTGAGTGTGCCTGCAATTGAACTTTCTATGGACGTTACTTGGATGACATCATTATTTTATGGAAGACGGATGTAGATGAGTTGAATACATTTTTGGTTTTCATTGAAAATAGTACAGAATTCTTAGAATTTACACATGCATCGAGTATGCAAGAAGTTAATTACTTAGATATAACTATCAGGAAAGATGTGGAAACTAACCAATTTACATCCACAATATTCAGAAAACCTACATATTCTAACACCCTCTTACATTATGACAGCTGTCACCCCTTCATCAAAAGAAGTCCTTAGTGAAGGGACAAGGGGTGTGGCTAGCTAGAATGGTGTCTGACTGATGAATTTTTACAACAAATTGAGGTGCTGAAGGATATGCTAGCAAGAAGATGTATCCCCTTCCCTATGTAAACACTATAGTAAAAGTAGTGATCCAAAAAAGGAATAGTGGGCATTTTACCCCCTTACTGGGGAGAAGGTCTGGTTTACAAGGTAGAGAAGACTGGGAAGAGGGGACTAGTTATAACAAATCTGCCATTTTTAGTTATAATAATCAATTCCAAGATATTAGGGACATTATTAGACATAATTGGAATGTTTTAGCATAGATCAAGACCACCTTCAATTGGTGGGCACATCCTCCAAGATTATCTATAAGAAGGATGTAAGTTTAAAAACCATGCTAGAGTGACAAAAACAGGATATTAGACAGTTGAATGGCATGGTAAAATGTGGCTTTTGTTTACAATGTCAATATATGATTGAAGCTAATGATATCCGCTTAATGATTATTTGGAAGTAAAAGAGCTTAGGTGGCAAATAAGGGTTAATGCCTCTGAATACCCTGGGTTAAATAGCGTTATTTCCATAAGTTCAATTTTAAGGTTAAAAGTGGAATTTTTTATGTAAAACATGACCTATGTTTTTAGTCTTTGATCGAGGCAGTTTAATGTGAATAACCTAGTTGTCATGTATTACTTTTATGATCATACAGAGGTGGGAATGTGTAGCTATGTTTTTTCATAGGTTTAACATTTTCTAGTCCATGTTGTTTATACCTAGGATGGGCTACAAATGTATTTCCTCTTTAAGAGGTTTATGGTGTAGTTAATTAGATAATTAATGTGTGTATATTAAAATCTGTTGGGTGATAGTAACTTTATTCTGAGGAAGTTTCTACTTGGAGACAAAAATGCTTAATAAAACATTTGGAGTGGATTACTGGCTTGGCTTCTTCATTCTGTGTTACCTAGTCTGTGTGGTGGTTTTGTTCTAGAATTGGGATGTGTGTTTGGATGTTTTGCATTGATCAATACGTTTGAAGACTACCCTAAATTTTTATACAAACCAGAAAGAAATCTGGAAAATATATTTAAATGGAATGGTATTTCATTTAATGGAAAAGCTAGGATGTCTAAGTGGGGCATGCCAGCAATATTGATATATTTATGAGGGTACTAATATTTCTTCCCACTGTAGGGTTGAATGGTAATGGTAAATTTAATTACATCACAAAGGGGGTGGTTTAATTAGCTCAATGTCTGACATGTGATGTTTTTTATGTTGGAAAAAATGAGAGGGCATTTAGGTAAAGGATTTATGAGCATGTTGACATCAGAGATGCAGTTTACAAGCAAAGTGTAGATGGTACAGATTTTAAAAAATGTTTTATTTTTGTATTCGAAAGAGTCCCACAGGATGTCAGGGGTGGAGACTGGGAAACATTTTTAGAAAAAAGGAAACTTATATGGAAGCTGTCACTCGTTTGTCTCTAACACACATAATAAGAAGGCTTGGGGTTTCATTCAGATGCTCTAATATATACAAACACATCAGGATGGATAACAGCATCATTAAATACGAACAAACTAGTTAACAGACAGAGCTTACATACATACATGCTTACATCTCAACAGCTAACTTCAAAATGGCAGTCAGACTTGCATGTGTTCAGTATTTATACACTTGTGCAAGCTCTTAAAGGTATATACACACATATTGCTCTGCATACTCCCTCTTAAAAAGATTGCCCACATATTGCTCTGCATACTCCCTCTTAAAAAGATTGCCCTTTATGCAAAACAATGTTAGAGGTAGACATGCATTATTATATATATTGGAAACAAAACACAATGTTCATGTCCAAGTTGCTTCATATCTGTTGCAAGGTTTAGACATTTGACCATAGCTCATAACATAACAGTTAGTACCAAATTTAGCAACAGGGACAATCTGCGTTGCACAACTCATATCAGGAGCTTCTGGATTCATCACAGGAACAGGAATGTCCTCTGGAACTTCCTCTGGAATTGTAACACTGCACAGATCACTCTGAGATAAACAGTCTTTCTCACAGGATATGTGCTGTGGTATATGCTTGGACACTGGTCTCAGATGTTTCTAATTCCACCTAATAGCTGCCCCTCCTGATTCCACAATGTTTTGTGACATAGAAGGCCAAAATACTAGTCCTCTCGCCCTTCTTTTGGTACATTCAGTTCCTGGGTGACCACAATGCAAGATAGTAATGTATTCTGGTTGCAAGGACTTTGGAACAGTTACTTTCAGGCCTTTCGTTATGATACCTTTGTCAAACAAAATCTCAGCTCTGTATGGAAAATAAGGTTGCACTTCTTGAGGAAAACTATATTGCTTTGACGGCCATCCTTGTTTGATAAAGTGGTTGAGCCTCTGTAAAACTGGATCTGTGGCTGTGTGATCTCTCAGCTAATCAAGACATGTGGAAGCAAAATTTAAATCCAAAAAATGGAATGGAGTCCACTGGCAAGTATATGCCAACACAGAATGGTAAAAACAGTCCTTTATTAGAATAAAAAATGATTATCAGTATTCACCAACGTAAAATAATAAGTGCTTTTGTCTCCAATTATACAATTCAGGAGACTTTATCAAACAAGAACTGAACATTAAAGCAGAGTTTAAATACTAAAAACACTGAAAATCTCCCTCCCAAATGACATCACTTCCTGGCAGGGCACAAAGTTCTAATTAAAGAAACAGTATATCTTCCTGGCAAAGCACAAAGTTCTATTTAAAGAAACAGTGCATCTAAAAAGAACATTGAGCTAAAAACCATATGCAAGTGCAAATTGCATGCATAAAATAATAATAAATAATAAATAAATAACTAATATATATTGGCAGTACTCTAATAAATATAAACAACAATAATTGTTCATATATAATCATACAGCTCCCAACAAAGGATAAACAAATGCACAATAAACAAGGAATTCTAAATTAGGTTCCATATAACAAAGCATTGGCAGCTTTGTAAAAACACGCCCTAAACTCTTATATTGCAGAATTTAACAACTGTCATGAAAATGTGCAACATATGTTTTAAATGCTCGTATTACATAGGCTAAAACTGTTTTTTTTTTAATATATATATTTTTAATACAGTGAGACAACTAAATGGGAAGAAATTCGGGCAAATAAAATATATACTAGAATACCACTGCCTTCTCCGATAGTCTAAGAAGCCGATGCTTAAATGCCATTTTTTGGATTTAGTGGACTCCATTCTGTTTTTTGGATTTACTTGTTGGTTTCTTTTCTATCACGTATTAGTCATTTGGAAGCAAAAATTCTCACTTCCATAATTTCTAAATCAATGTTCTCATTCTTGTGCTGTTCTATGGTGTTTCTGGGCAATCTGGACAATGTATCAGCATGATAAAGAAGTTTGCCTTTCTTGTAGACAACATTGAAATTGTACCTTTGCAATTTCAACATCATATATTGCAGTCTGGCTGGAGCTGAATGCATTGGCTTTCTCAAGATAGTGACTAATGGTTGGTGCTCTTTTTCGATCTGGATAGTTCTACCATAAACATAATGATGGCACTTCAAACATGCAAACACAATTGCCAAAAGTTCTTTCTCAATCTGGACATACTGCATCTCAGTCTGGGTAAGAGTTCTCGATGCACAGGCAACAGGTTGATCCTCTTGTAGAATAACTATAGCAAGACCAAATTCTGAAGCATCACAGAAAAGTGTAACTGGTTTGTGAACATCATAGTATCTGAGAGTTGGTGGACTTGCAATTCTCCATTTCAGGACATCAAATGCTCTTTGGTGTTGCTCTAACCAAGACCAGGATATATCTTTATGTGTCCACTCACTGAGTGGTGCTGAAAGTTGGCTCAAGTCTAGAATGAACTTGGCTAGGTAGTTGCCCTTGCCAAGAAAATGTTACAGGTCTTGAGCATTGTCTGGAGCTGGCATCTCGAGAATGGCTGTTTGTTTTGAAGCGTCTGGTCATAAGCCTGCACTGGTAAATAAATGACCAAAATAAGTAACTTCTTGTAGCCTGAATTTGCATTTGTGTGGATTGAGCTTAAGATTTACTTGATGTGCCCTTTCTAGAACCTTTCTGAGGTGTCTGTCATGTTCTGCTTCATCATGACCTCCTACTAGTATGTTGTCTACTATGATAGCACAAAGATACCCTGACAAAATTTGCTTCATTGCATGCTGAAAGACTTCACTTGCAGAATTTATCCCAAATGGCATTCTTAAAAATGCGATGAACAAAATCTAAATAAGTTCCAGGCAGGCAGGTAGACTGGACTCTAGATGTAAGTTTAAATCAAAATAAATTTATTTCTACAAAGCACTTTTCGTCCAATTCTATACATGAACTTCTTCATATACACTGTTACTAAAGAAAATGGTGCTTAAAATACCCTCCTTTACTAGTCATGCGATCAAAAGACCAATCAAGAATTTAAAGTACCCTGTACATAAGAACACTTATATTATTCAGACTTGTCTCATACAAAAGCATATACTAAAACATTTTTAAAAACAAATAAATGTTAAACATGAGTAAAAACATGAATATAAAAATCTAAATTCCTATTCAACTATTCATAAATATTCACAGCAATCACAGCACACACAGTCAATGGGATAAAGTGCCCCTCTGGTAAAACTAGTTAAATATCTGTAGGTGATCCAGAGGCAACACCATCCAAAGCAAAGGAGACAAATGAATTGTTGGTTGTGGCACTTCTAATCAGTCTTGTTTGTGTTTTTGCTGTTCTCAAGCAAAAACACAAACAAGACTGATTAGAAGTGTCACAACCAACAAGTCATTGGTCTCCTTCACTTTGGATGGTGTTGCCGCTGGATTTCCTACAGATATTCATAAATATTATCTTATTAAATTTTTCATTTTTAAGATGCTGTGGATAGAACACGTCATTTAAACCTCGTTGATCCTCGGCTGGGGTGCCTTCTGTGCGGAGACTGCATGTCCTCCCTGTGGTCACGTGGGTTTCCTCCAGGTGCTCCGGTTTCCTCCCACATCCCAAAGACATGCTGCAGGTGGATTGGACACTCTAAATTGGCCCTAGGTGTGAGTGTTGGCGTGTGTGTGCCTTCTGTGGAAGGTTGGGCGCCGGGCTGGCAACTCGACACCGTAAAACTCCACTGTCAATCATGAGCAGACAAGGAGATCCGCTGTGGCGACCCCTAACCGGGAAAAGCCGAAAGAAGAAGAAGAAGAAGAAGAAGAACAGTTAGTATAGTAAAATGTTTATCCCTTTCCTTTCTTTTCTCTAAGTATTATTTTTCTTTTTTTTTCTTTTCTTTACCTCTTTTCCCTATTGATTTTTTATTTCTTACTGTGCGTCAATCAGCTTCTTCCTCACTTGTCTCTTCTGTTTCTTTTTCCTTGTTACTTTCTTTAACTTCATGTATAACCTTTTTATCAGTCACATCTTTTTGTACATTTTCTCATACAACACATAGCGTTGTCGCCTCACAGTAAGACATTGTCCTGTTCGATTCTCAGCAAAAGCGTCTTCTGTGGGGAGACATGTGTGAATGGGCGTTCCTTCGTTGAAGGTTGTGTGTCAGAGCTGGCAACTCGGCACGTAAAAATCTGCTGCCAATCATTAGCGGACTGGACTTCCGCTGTGGCGACCTCTAACCGGGAAAAGCCGAAAGAGAGAGAGAGAGAGAGTGTATATGCATCCAGGCGTATTTGCCACAACAATTCAGATAATTCTAACATTACTGTCATTGGACCACCTCTTGGATTAGGCCACATCTGCTTTATTATCCAAAATTTAAAAGTGTGACCTGGGTTCAGACTGACATGTTTTGCTAGGGCATTTTTGCCCTTATTGCTGGAAATACTGTATAGGTGTTTGTAAATTCTTTCACATAATTTTCGTTCCGTTTTTTGTATATAGAATGAAGGATTCTTGACATCTAGCCAGGTACACAATCATTTTAGATTGACAATTGCATCTATTATTGTTCTTCAATTTCATGCCCCCAACTTCTACATAATTCCCTTCTTCTATATATTTACAATAGGGGCAACTGCACCATTTAAACCTACCTGGATTTCAATTCAATTTAATTTTTTCTTTTTCCAAAATATTTTTCAAATTTATGCCCCTCCTGTAAATAATCTTTGGACTTGTTCCTATTTTACCAACCAAGTCCCTCTGACTTGAGATGAAATTCCAATTCTTGTATATAATATTTCTCACTTTGTAAGCTGCCTGATGATAAGTAATCATGCACCCTGTTCTAAAATTGGTATTAATATTTACTATTCTCTCCTCTGGTTCAGTTATCTGCACCTCATATATGTATTCATCTTCTAAAATGGGCCTATAAAGCACATTCATTCTTTTTCTTTTAACCTCTTCTATTAATTTGTCCAACAAGTTACTTGGGTATATTCATTTAGTGAACATCCCCTTAAGTTTTCACATTCATTTTCAAAATCGAGGTTACTAGTCACCATTCTGGCTGCCCTTACCAGCTGACCCTTCAGGACAGCTCATTTTTGGTGGTAAGGGTGAGCACTTGAAAAATGCAGAAAGGTGTTGGAATACTTTTTTTTATGATGAATTCTAGCTGTGTAGCCTTCCTGTTCATTTTTATTCAACTTAACATCTAAATATGAGATCTCGTAATCGTGGTAGGAAAAGGTAAACTGTAGGAAATTGGTCGTACTGTGGAAGTAATTGACCAATGTTGTCATCACCTGGCTATCACCCTTTATGATCATAAATATATCCTCCAGGTATCTTATGAAAAAATATATAGAATCAGCTATGCCTACCTTATTAAATATAAATTCTTGCTCCCAATATGCCATTACCATGTTGGCAAAATTGTCTCCGCACGGAGATCCCATTGTCATTGCTGTCTTTTGTAAGTATTTCTGTTTGAAAAAAATGAAATTATTACTGAGAATAATATCAAGTAACTCCTCCACTAGATGTATTTCAGTTGTTGCAGCACCCTTTTTATACATCATGACGGATACCCACTCTATGCCTAAGACATGGGGTATAGATGTATAGAGATCTTTGACATCGACTGTCAGGAAATTATAGTCATTGTTAAACTCTAATGAATTTATTTTCTCTAAGAAAGACCATGAATCCTTACATATTTGAGTTTCAGTAATTACATATTTTTTCAAGATATTATCTACTACTTTGGAGCATGAGTACGCCATAGAACTTCTTCCATCCACTATTGCTTTAAGTGGGAGGTCATTCAAATCTTTATGGATTTTTGGAACTCCAAAGATTACCGGTGTTAAAGGTGCTAGAATGTTCATGTAATTTTGAAGGTCTAAATCTATCTTAGCCTCAATAAATAAGTCATTGATATATATTCTGATATGCTGGTTTGCTATGTTAAATAGTTTTAGTGACACTTCCTCATAAGTTTCCATTTGTAGTATTTTCTCTACTCTATTTTCATAGTCGATAATGTCCATGAAGGCTAAACCACCGCCTTTATCAGGCTTCATTACTCTTACTTGGGCTGCTTTCAATACATTTAGTATTTCCCATTCCTCTTTACTCATATTCTTAAAAATCTGTACCTGCCAAATGGAATACTGAATGTAGTGAGCAATGATGATTTCTTGTCAAGTTGAATTTGCCAAAATTAACTCTTTGTATCTAAGACAGAATAAATAGTGGCATTTGGCAGCAAGGCTGCAACTTCCTCAACTGTGCACATTGGATGATGAGGTCTTTATAGTGCTTTCTTCAAATCACGTGGACCAATACATATTCTGATGTCATCTGAGCTTTTCTTATGAGCTACCACCATGGAAGATACCCATTCAGTTGGAGTTTCAACTGGACAAATTACACCTTGTCACACCATTTTATCTAACTCAGCTTTGATTCTGTCCTGCACGGCTATTGGAACTTTATGTGCTGGTCTGATAACTGGACTGACCTCTGGGTCTAACTTCATGGAGTACTCAACTGGAAGCTTGCCTAGTTTGTCTTGGAAAAGATCATCATAGGTAGAAAAAATGTGCTGGGCAAAATTAGAGTAGTGGTCTTTTAAGCTAACATGGCGGACTTCCTTGTTAAATGAAACCAGTCCCATTTTCAAACTGTCTCTGAGCTTTAACAATGACTGAAAGTGCCTCTTGACAACATAAAATAATAAGTTGAAGCTTCTTCCAGCAGAGTAACATGAAAGCACTACCAAGCATTTGGTATGAATTTCTTCACCTCCATAAGCAACAAGCTTTGCACACCATGTCAAATCAAGCCTTTCACTTTTACACACTCTAGCAAATGTCTCTGCAGACATAACATTGCACTTGGAGCCTATATCAACTTTGAGCTCTAAGGGTCTGCCATTTGCCGAACAGTGCAAAGTACCTAATTCTTTACCCTTAAATCTGCTGCATTAACTGTTTCATGAAGCACTGACACTCCATCAACATAAAGAGTAGAACTGCCACTATCTATCTGATCAACTAATTTCTTAAAATGTTCACTTTTAACAAAAAAAATGTGGGCCTTTTGATTTAAAAAATGTTTTAAAATGATTCCACTTATTGCATTTGTGGCATTCTTGACCAAAAGCTAAACATTTTTCCCTTTTAGATTCATGGCTTCCACCACAGTTATGACAGTTGATAATGAAAGTAGGTTGGGGCCCATGTTTAAGTTTGCCAACTCACTCTTATACTTCACTGAGACTGTGCTTAGTCTGGAATTAGCTAGAAAGTTCTGGGGTTTACCAGTAAGTGCTGCATGGATTACAGTTGCCACCATGTGCTTGGGCCTGTTTCTTTTAATAAAATGCTACATACTATCAACATGCGCTTTATCACTCTGCCTTCTAAAGGTATTCTCATTCATAAGCATATTAATGTGCTTTTCTGTGAGCTTGTATATCTGACAAAATCTCAATGGCCTTATTCAAAGTTAAATCACTGTCCTGAAGCAAAATCTTTCTCAAAGTATCATCTTTTATGCTACACACTAGTCTGTCCTTTATCATCTCATCCGTTAAATCACCAAATCTGCATGCTTTAGCTTTATTTCTCAGGGCAGTTATATATGCTGCAAATGTTTCACCAGGCTTTTGATCCCTTATGTAAAATAAGTAACTTTCCATAGTAACATTTGTCTGGGGGTTACACATTTCTCTAAATTTACATTTCAAGCTCTCTGGGTCCTCCCTTGACTCAGCCAGAACAACAATATGTCAGTTTTCCCCCTCTCCTGTATAGATAGCAGATGCATACACAAATGAACGTCCCCTTTCTATAGCTTCTGACCCAGCTAAATTAAGAAGAATAAATGCCTTTTTTACAGTCATCTTTATCAGAAAATGCAGCCTGTATGAAAATGTCGGACTCTTGCTCAAGCACTCTCCAGTTCTCATCAATATTACTGTCAAACACAAGTGCAATGGGTTACTGAAATCCATCTGTCATGCCCACAAAGTATACACAAACACACTGAAAATATGGCCCTTGTAATTATGTATGAACCAACTGCTCTGTGAGCTTGTAACAACATTCAAATGTACAATAAACTCTACAAAATAATTTGCTTTGCAAAATATGCTCTGTAATGGCTGTACTCTGTGAAATATGCCTTGTAATGGCTGTACTTTGTGAAATAGCTTTACTGTAATACTGCACAACAAACATGCGAACACTTTATACACTTCTGATAACTCAGGCTATCTTTGCATAATACGAAAATACATATGCTTTGCAAAAATGCAGTCAATTCCCTTTATTTTATTCATTTTATGCAATTCAGACTTTATTTCAAATATTTTCTGTAGTAATTTGAATATTTTTATCAATATTGTATATATCAGTTTATGCAAATATTATTTAGAATGTTCTGTATGCTCCGTTTCATATCATGCGAAAAGAAAAAGTGCTGAGCAAGTTTTAATATCTGAAATTCGTTTCTGATCTGTTTTGCAAATTATGCACATTTAGGAATGATCCACTCCTGTATATTCCACCAGCATTTAAACATGTGCCCCTAGTCATTTTAGCCAAGCCGTTTCTGACCTCGTGCCCCTTTTCAGTATGCTTCTACTGACTTCATGTCCTTTTAGATATGCCGCTTCTGACACCATGTTGCTTGTTTGTCTCTAACACATATAACATCATGATGGATAACAGCATCATTAAATATAAATGAACTAGTTAACAGACAGAGCTTATATATATATATATATATATATATATATATATATATATATATATATATATATATATACATGCTTATATCTCAACATCTAGCTACAAAATGGCAGTCAGACCTGCACATGCTCAGTATTTATACACTTGTGCAACCCCTTGGATAGCTTCCTAAAAGTATATACACACATATTGATCTACAGCAGCTTAGGTTAAATGCAACCCATACCCTAGCATTAACGATAAAGTTTCAATTAATAGTATTTTGCAGTTGACATCAGGGAAGTTGTAATTATAATAATGAATTTAGGTAAGCTATTCATCTTTTTTTGTGCTTTTAATGTTTGATGTACTAATTATATAATTTGTATGAAGGTTTTTATTAATGTATTTTAAGTCCTTTGTAAAATGAATATAATAATATATAGACAGTATGTTTTTAAATTTGTTGTGCAATGTGATTGGATAATTGAATTATTAATTGGAATTGCTAAGGTATTTAAATGAGGTGAATTGTAACATTTTTTTTATTCTGATGAAGTTCTGTAATAAAATGAACAAAAGCACTTAACAAATAATGATTTGCTTGTGTTGGTACACTATTTCCGAGTGTTTGAAGTAATTTTTCTGCGAGAGATCTTTCTTCTTGCTCCATCTATAGTTGCTGCCATTGCTGGAAATAGAAAATAATATATCATTCACAAAAAAACAAAACAAAAAAAACAAAACAAAAAAAAACAAATAGGTACTGCTGGTCCTGTATCTATGTTCATCCTTACTGCAGTCCCTTCTGGAGTGATTCACATGTTCCTGTCAGTGTTATCAAATTAGGTACTTTCAAATTCTGAAAATCTTGCATTTCTTACTCTTCATCAATCATAGATTCTAATTATGACATAATATCTGCAGTTTCTCCTACCTGCCCTTGGGAATTATTTAACATACATTCATTGTATGTATGTAAGGCTACCATTTATACACCCTGCAAATATTACCTTCTTATATTATTTTGCAAAAAAACTTCCTTTCAAATCAACAGTCTTTGGCATGATGCAAAACCGCTGCATCAACTTGAGGCCTGTGAATGGGTATTAATAATTATTACTTTTTAAGGTATATTTAGCCAGATCTTGCTGCAGTTGTATGATATCCTTTGCAGCAGTTTCCATGGACACTGTAATCTATGATTTTTTTGTAAGGTTAAATCTTAAATTTTGAGAATAATCTTCTACATTTATTCTCATCATATATACCAGCCTGTAACTCAGTGTCTCATTTTGTCCCTTTTGAAACTGACAACATTTTGCCAAACTATGCAGTTCTGCTACGTACCCAGTTGCACTCTCATATTTTGCTTCTTTTCTAAACCCTTCAGGTACTTAAGAGGGTTTGGATTCAAATGATTGTATAAAATACATAAAGCATCTAGAAAAGACTTACTGTGAGATTCATTAAACAAAAATCTCCATGCAGGAATAGTGTAGCCACTCCCGCATGGAATATGGCCGCCGAGCGATCCAGGAAACAGACAATCTGATGTGCATGAGCCTGATGACACTGTTCCTGCATGGAAAGCCACACAGAATGCTAGCTACCTGATTTGCTGGTGAAAACCATGAAAATTAGGTGAATTAGTGATTCAGTTAGCAGGCAGGCATCCATGCAGGAACAGTGCTAGTTGTAGAAATGTCTCTGATTACTAACAGAACACATTTCTGCAAATAACAAAACGGAGGCATGACAACTCAAATAAAAGCATGTATTATACACTTTAGACATGCCTATGGCCAAATATATGGCCATTGGCATGGGAAAGTGTTTAATTTAATAAAATATCAAAAGTATTTTTTTGGCTGATCTCAGACATTTAAGCATAGGACAGCGGAGAGCAAACGAGATCATGCAGAAAATAAAAAAAATATTAAAATTCAATTTTAGGGGAAATCTGCATTTTGCCATTATAGTCAATGGCATGCAGAATCAAAACATTACCAGGGAACACTGGTTGTCAAGGGGAAAGGCTCAGTGTCAGAGCAATAACTATGGACTAAGGCAGTGGGGTATGCAAATGAGGGGAAATTTACTGAATCACAAAATATTCTAAGTCCACAAACTGCACCTAACCATGTAGGTGCTAGAACAGGATAGTGTAGGCAGGAGAAGCAGCTAACATGAAAAGGGTGTGTCCTGCTTGCTGTAAGCACACTGGAGTTCTGTTGCCAGGGCTTGTGCTTAGCTAAGCACAGCTAAGCAAGGGGGTCTGTCTGAGGCTGTAATGTCTTACTCCATGAAATGAAGACCGTGTTCTCATCCAGGGGAGGGCCATTTCTGCTAAAATGTGTTTACCTTAGCTAAATGGGTGTGTATGGCGCGCAATGGGACTTAAACAAAACAAAAAAACCCCAGAAATAGCAGCACTGTTTACATTTAGGCAGCAAGTTTGCATCCCAGATCTCAGGGCTTAAAAGGGGTAGAAATGGGAAGGGGAAAAGAAAAAAAGGGAAATAGTAAAATACAGGCATTCAAATACAAGTAAAATAGCTGGCAGGTGGAATATTTCAATGTCAGACAATCACACAGGCAGCATCTGCGGCACACCACTGTTAACTATGCAAACACCTTCCAGTCTGGTTTTCCCACAAACTCTGCACCATAGGTGTACACATACGGGGACAATTTTAACCAACAAAAATAGCAAAATATGTTAGAGACTGCTGTCATTTTGATCTATCAGTATGTGCAAGAGGCCGTGGGCACTGAGGAGGATAATGCTGACAACCGACTCAGACCGAGGAGGAAGAGAACAGTGTTCAGACCCAGGGTAACCTACCAGGGGCTACATGATCTGGAGATAGTAGAGCGCTACAGGGTGGACAGGGACATACTTCAACATCTCATTGAGCTGTTCTGGCCTCTCCTCAGACCCAGAACCAACAGAGGGGAGCCCATCCTAGTGGATACCAAGGTGTGTGTAGCCTTAAAAATACTAGCTGCAGGTACTTTCCAAAGACTGACTGGGGATATCATAGGGGTCTCACAGGCATTTGTGTCCAGGATACTCCACAAGTTCCTGGATGCCATGCTACTACATGCCACTGAGCACATTTAGTTTCCCAGAACCTGTGAGGAGAGGACCAGCAATATGTGTCTCTTCCACTGTGTAGCAGAATACCTGGAGGTACTGGGTGCCATAGACTGCACGCATATCCACATCAAAGCACATGCACAAACCAGGATCATTACAGAGCATGTGTTTGGGGTGCTCAAGTCACGGTTCCGCTGCCTTGACATATCCGGTGGAGCCTTGCAGTACTCTTCAGCTACATGTGCACACATGTTCATAGTATGTACCGTGTTACACAATATGATCCTGCTTAAACAACTGCAGCAATAACAAAATGGAGAAGGGCCACACAGCCCCCCCACCACCATTGCCAAGGTCTTCACAGGCACAGAGGGACTCAGAGGAGGAACATCCTGAGCCTGCACCTGTAGGTAGATGGAGGTGTGCCCAGTATGCCCTGGCCTTGGCAAAGAGGCAATGCATAGCACATACACTGACACTGTAGGGACTGAGGGACTCACACACACAGTAAAATGGATGCCAAACATCACACCACCTATACCTTACCATGTACAGGCAGTGTACTGCGTGCATCCGACAAAGTCAGCCCTCAAGCACCATCCTCACAACTGCCTTAGGCACAAGATAAGTCAGTCTTCTTAACAATAAATGAATGGAGTACAATGTTCTGATAGCATATCTATGGTATTGATGCAATAATGCAAGGGAATAGGGTGGCTTACTGGGATAGCAGCAGACAACTGACAGCTATGTGGGACTGCAGGAAGTGTATGCCCAGTACTGCCTTACCCACACTATGCAGTACCCCTAGTTGACATATACCACTGCAGTATATGTAGTGAGCCAAATAACTGGGAGGACATAGGTCACATGCATGGATGTCAAAGTGGGGGTCCCATACACACTCCCAGCCTCACCCAGCAGATCAGCTGTAGAAAACCATACAGAAATGCCTGGCAAAGGCCCCCACATGGTGACATCCATGAAATTCCCACCTACGACTTACACATTGATATCACAGCAGGTCTGGCAGTGTCAGTATGGCTCTGAAAGGTAAGAAGTCTGAAACTAAAAATGTTTAAAGGTTCATAGGTGTGTACTAGGCCAATGGCTCTGGGGCTTTTACAAGCCTATCTCATAGAAGTGCCCTGGCATCATGTCACCATTAGTTCCCAGTGCCTCTTTAATGTAGATCAACTAAAGTGATCCCCGGGCTGAACATTCTATTTCCCATCCACTCATCAAGATTTGTCTTGTAAAGGGCCAGTGAGATGCTCTGCTTGACATGTATGGGAAGACTATACCAGACCATGGGCAGTCTCTGGGTTATGAACCTGTCCCTCCAACATGTTCTGTTGATTGTGGTAATGAGGTTGAGGTCCCTGGAGCATGTGATGCAGAGGGATTGGGATTTCTTTAGGTGTAACATTTCTAACAGGGCTGGGTCAGACATAGCTTTGTAAGTCAAGCAGAGTTCACCTCTTAATAGATTATATGAGACAGAGAAAAGTTGGAGTTTCTTGAGTCTGTCCATGTAGGGCATGCATTTAAGGCCTAGGATCCTCTTTGTGAGGTACATCTGTGGCCTTTCCAGCTGTTGCAAGTGTTTAGTGAGGTACATGCCAAATGGGGCATTATACTCAATGATTGGTCTAATAAGGGAA
The DNA here is from genome assembly GCF_019279795.1 of Protopterus annectens. NCBI lineage: Eukaryota > Metazoa > Chordata > Ceratodontiformes > Protopteridae > Protopterus > Protopterus annectens. The sequence goes on from NC_056735.1 coordinate 1,452,861,798, forward strand.
GAGTAGAGAGAGATGATGACCTCTTTCTTCCTTGATGCAAAACCCTTGGTAATGAGATGTGCCACATAGGACTTTCTGACCACAGTGGCAATGTGGTGGTTGAAGGAGAGGTTGCTGTCAACCTGTGTCCCACAGATCTTTTATAACACCTTCAGTGTTCAGTGGGCTACCAGCCATGTGGTAATTAATGGGAACTGAGTTTTTCCCAACGGGAATGACAACGCATTTTTTGGCATTAAGCTTAAGGTCATGGTTTCGACACCAGTCGTTGGTTTCAGTGAGGCCTTTCTGTAGGATGTTTACATCACTTGGGGAGTTAATAATGGCTCCCAGTTTGCAATCATTAGTGAACTTGGTCAGCCAGAGTCCCTCCGTGTTGGCCTGGACTTTTTGAGAAGTAGATGCCAAACAGGAGAGGACCCAGGACAGATCCATGTGGGACTCCACTTGTGACTGGTCAGCAGTCTGACTTGGAGTCTGCAACTTTCACACTGTGGGTTCTATCTGTGAGCCAATTTGCAACCCACCTAGTGATATAGGGGTTGATGCCAAGTTTGGTGAGTCTATCAATAATTCCTGAGTGGGGTATAGTATCAAAGGCCATGTCCAGATGATCATGGTAGGCTGTATGAACTGTCTTGCCTTCATCCACAGCTCTGGTGACTGACTCAAAGAAGTCAACCAGCTTGAGCAGGCATGATTTATCCTTTACAAAACCAAACTGTGTGTGATCCATAGTTGGGAGATCCCCTATATCCTTGTTAATTAGGTCCATGATGATGCACTCCATAGCCTTACATATCAGATTTGTCAGGCTAATGGGGCGATAATTATCAGGGTCTGTAGTCACCCCCCAGTCTGACCTGTGGTTGATACTGTTATGCCTCTAGTCTCAACGACAGGCACACCACTATGATAAACGGGGACCAAAATGTTAAGCAAATATCAGCACAGTCTGTGCAAATGTGTATTGTGCACAGATGTGTCACTCCCCCACACCCATAGTCCCATAGAAGTGCAGTAACATGTCCCTAGTCTTAAACAACATCCAGCTGTCAACTAGAGTGATGGCTCAACACGAACAGAAAGCAATTGTCAGTAACACCCAGTCAATTTACTGGTGCCATCCCAGGGTATCCACTGTCTGGCATCCTGGGAACATATGATCATCAGAATGCACTGCCTTGCTACAGATGGCTTGCATCTGTCACACCTGGCCTACAGGCCTCTAGCAAATGCCCATGACTCACCCACAGTGCCCTGTTAGGGAGTGTCATGGGGTCCATAACACCAACATAACACAGTCTACAAAATTCAAAGAAAGGCCATGCTGCTAACTGGTAGGAGCAAACCTGCCAGCCTCATTGAGCCAGAAATCTGGACAAATCCATGAATGATGGGATGATAAAGGTTCAAAGAGAAGGACACCTTTAAAATACTGCTCTAATAATGTTAGAAAGTTGATGGAATGATTGTAGTAGCATGGAATGGAAGGGTATGAAGTCTGAAACTGCAATGTCAACGGTCAGTAATATCTGACTTCAACCCTGAGTGACTTGCAAAACACTTTTTCTTGAAAACCACACTCATGTACGTAACCAACCAGATATATGAGTCATGAATCTGGACATTCTGTGAACTCTGTACAGTCGACAGGCAGGGCTAGGAGTCTAAACATTGGAATGCACTCATTGAAGGAGGTCCTAACCCTGGAAGATGGTGGCATGTCTGCATCCACAGAACCCTGGCCCACAGTCATGGGGAGTAACACACCCTTCCCTGATCAGTCATCCTATGCAACATCCTGACCCCAAAATGTGGCCAGCCAAGCCAAATGAGGTAGACCAAACATATATGTGAGACATACACACACCTCCAGGCTGGTCAAACAGTCTGACACCCAAAAGACCCTCCAAGTGCAGTCAACCTTTGAGAAGACCCCTATGCAAAGTACTGGTAGCTATAGGCCAACATATCTGACCCAGGACACCCCCCCACATATATCTTATCCCCTACAAATCTATCTGGAGTATGCCTGTCACCCTGATCCTGCCTGACTTATATTACCCAACCATGGACTGTAAATCAAACCATGCCAGAACAAAAATGCACAGAGATTCCACCATTGTAATATATCACCAAGGTGCTGGACTGTTTCCACAGCTCCAGCAGTCAATTGGTTATAGGCACACCTCTCAACAAGCTGGACTGTGCAAGAATGCCTAGCATTTGGCCCATAATACTGGTGTGTGTAATCTATCCTGTATTCCTCTGGTAAATCACTGTGATGATCTGAGAAAGTATGTCAGAGGTACTGAAGCAATACATGACAGTGTCAAATGTCATATATGTCAGATGTCTGCTAAAACAAACCCTGTAATCCTAGCAACCCATACATTACTAAGAGAAATAGTCACAATCACTGTATGGCCCACTGTCTCCCCATTTTGTTAGGCTGTCTCCAGGTATCCTGCACCAACAGGTTGAGAAACAAAACAAACAGGACTGGAATACAACAATCTCTGGAATGGAGTCCCACATTTACTATACAAGGTCACACTGGGCATGCTCATATACTTAGAGAATTGTCAGTAGGATTTAGGAATTAACAGGCCTTTCCACCCAGTACACATCACATTTGCCCTACTTTAGCAGTCCTGCATATATCAGTCACCTTAGAAGTCTTTTTCGTCAGGTCTCAGTCCTACAAGCTCTGTGGCACGTGCAATAACTGTGTGACACTATAGTACAAATAACTAGTTAGGTAGGAGTTCTAATCTCACTCCTGGCAAATATAAAAGTGTGTGTGTGTGTGTGTGTGTGTGTGTGTGTGTGTGTGTGTGTGTGTGTGTGTGTGTAAGTTAAGATTTTGGGTCCATTCATACCCAGTACACTTCCCGTTATTCTACTTTAGCAGATATCAGTCACCTTCTAAGTCCCTTTTGTCAGGCCTCAGCCCTATAAGCTCTGTGGCATGTGCGATAACTGCATAACACTATAGCTATAAGTAACTAACTAGGTAGGCGTTTTGATTCCAGTTCTGGCAAATATATGTGTGTAAGTGTGTATATGTGTAGTTTAAAGTATTTTGTGGCCTCTCTCACCCAGTACATCACCCATTGCCATACTTTACAAGGGCTGGTGATGTTCCTCACCTGAGAAGTACCTTTGGACAACCTTCACTTTATTTTTATTTTATTTATTTTACATTTGTTTACTGGGCTAGTCCAACTGGATACATTTCCATTTTCAGCAGAGGCCCGGGGAGAAAAGCTCCACATTGAAGTTAATACAAAACAAATCATTTACATAAAGAAAGTAAGTAGTTAGTAAAATACAAACAGAGATATGGTTCAATCTAGATTATACTAATTGAAAATATATACTAGGAAGGACACTTACTCTAATTCTATTTGCAGTATAAGATAGGGGAGTTTAGTAAAACATTCATGAATATACTTGATTCAGTAAATATATACACATGCACAGTTCAATATTAGTTAATATAAGAGGCTAGTTAACAAGGGAGATTTAGAGATTAGCTTCTCAAGGGGAGTGAGTAGAGAGAGGTAAAAGAGGGTATTAAAAGAAGAGTAATTAGTAGAATCATAAGATTAGTCGGGATTGATGCATGGGCATAACCAGAGTGTTTTAAGATGTTGTTTGAGCTTTTGTTTAAAGGGGAAGGGTGAAGAAATGGAAGTTAGAGTAGTAGGTAGAAGATTCCAGTATTTACCTATGGTACTGGAGAATAGTGAGTCACCGGCGATGTTGTTAGACTTAGTTAACTTCACAAGAAGTTTGTTAGAGGAGCGTAATGAATTTAGGTTAGAATAGGGAGAAATAAGGTCAGAAAGTATAGGGGTATGTTTTGGTTGGTAAAATATCCTATGAACAAAGGTAAGTTGGGAAAGTAACAACGTGTTTTTAAGTTCTAGCCAGTTTAGTAGTTGTAGATTCTGACAGTGGTGAGTTCGGAATGGGTTTCCAGTAGCAAATCTAGCAATGCTATGGTATGCATTTGCTAGTTTAGTGAGATTATTTTTCTTTAGGTTAGTGTATATGGGTGAAGCATAAAGAAGAGTGGAAATAAGATGAGAGTGAGCAAGTGTAATTTTGGCCTTTGGAGTTAAAAAGGTTTTAATTCTATAGAAGGAGCCGAGTTTTCTATTTACGGTTTTAATAGTGTTATTAATGTGATTATCAAAAGTGAGGTTATTGTCAATTATAATACCTAACAGCTTAGTGGTAGAGTCAGGGGATATATGTTTGCCATTATTGGATTTAATAGAGAAGTCTATGTGGGGGGACTTACTATTAGGCCTGAAGAGCAGGAGTTTGTTTTTTTTGGCATTCAAAAGGAGGCAACATTTCAAGAACCATGCCTCAACTGTGCTAAATACATTCTGTGTTAGAGTTTGTAGTTCAGAGGAGGTGTTAGCAGAGCATATGAGTGTAGAGTCATCAGCATACTGAATACATGTAGCTTGAGATATTGCTACATGTAAGTCATTTATGAATAAAGTGAAGAGGAGAGGTCCTAGGATGGAACCCTGTGGGACCCCAAGAGAGACTGGCAGAAGGGATGAAAGTGTGTTTTCCCAGAGAACTGCCTGTTGTCTGTTGCTAAGTTAGGAAGTGAACCATTGAACAGCTTTGGTATCTAGAGAAAGAGATTTGAGGGTTTTTATGAGCATATTGTGGTTTACCATGTCAAAGGCTTTTGACAGGTCTATAAAGAGTGCTGATGACAGGATACTATTATTGAGGTTTTTATTGATACACTCGGTAAAAGATAGGAGAGCTGTGGTTGTGCTATGAAATGGCCTAAAGTCATGTTGGCAGTTAGCTAGTAAGTTATATTGAGTTAAGTGGTGCATTAGCTGATGGTGAATACATTTCTCCATAATTTTTGCTAGGGATGATGAGTGCTATAGGCCTGTAGTTAGAATACTCATTAGAGTTACCTCCTTTATGTAAAGGGATTATGTGGGAGATTTCCCAGATAGCAGGTATGGTTCCTTCATTGATGGTTCTGTTTATAAGGATGGATATGGGATAAGCAACTGCTTCAGCTGCTTTTTGAAAGTATTCAGATGGTAACTGATCAGCAGATAGGGTACAAGGTTTAAGTTTTTGGATGAGTTTTAGGATTTAGGTAGTAGAGATGGGTTGTAGTTGGAATGTAGGGAGATGAGCAGATATACAGGTGGGAAGGTTAGACTTGTCTATTGTGAGGTGACTTGCTAGTGAATTAATGGTGTCAGTGAAAAAGGAATTAAAGGCATTAGCAGTTTGATGTGAGGTATTCTTTTCAACCCCTAAAGGGGAAGGTGTACTAGAGTGGCCTGGGTGTAGGAGTGAATTTAAGGTTGACCAGAACCTTTTGGGGTTGTCATGGTGAGTTTGCTGTAATTTACAGTAGTAGTTCTTTTTATCTATAAAAATGGCTTTTTAGTGCTATTTCTTAACTGTCTAAAGGCTTGTTTGTCTGAGGTAGCTTTTGTAGTTCTCCATTTAGCCCAAGATTTATTCCTAAGTAGTATTTTTTGTCTTGTCTCTTTGGACAGCCAGGGGGCAGGTTTAGATTTAACTCTGATGGATCGTTTTGGAACATGTTGGTCGAAGGATTGATAGGAATTTGGTATTGAAATATTTGATAGCTTCTTCAAGGGTTAGGATTTTTAGAAAATTCCAGTTACAGGCCTTTAGTTCATTTTGGAATAATAATGGGTTGAAGTATTTATTGCTATGTGAGATCCTGTAGGTAGGGGTGTAATTAATGTCACTCTTTTGTCTTATGATGTAAGTTAAGGTATGATCACTTACATCATCAGGCAGAGTTCCTACTGTATATGTTTGTTGCTGTTTGTTAGTAAGAATCCAATCTAAAATACTTTCTTTGTTGTTGGGTTTATTGATTCTTGTGGGATTATTGATTGTCTGAGTAAAGCCATGAAGATTAATATGTGAGGAAGGATTATTTGTATTGACAGAGGACCAGTCACAATTAAAGTCTCCTAATATGATTGTTTCTTGTGGGTAGGTAGAAGATACCCAACTTAGGATATTCTCAATTGTGGTATGATTATTGCCAGGAGGTAGGTAGATACAGATGATATAGATTGATTTATTAGGATTTAGTTGTTGTTTAGAAATAAGGATTTCAGCCTTACCATCTTTTAATGGGTTAAAAGGTTCAGAAGAGATTTTTTAGTCCATTTTTAAACAGAAGTGCTACTCCTCCACCCTTGCGTTTTATGCGGTCCATTCTAAATATGTCATAGCCAGGGGGAAGTATTGCATTGTCTTTAGTACCAGGTTTCAGCCAAGTTTCAGTAAGACAGAAGATGTCAAAGGAGTGAGTATCAAGGAGGGCATGGAGATGGGCAATCTTATTGTTAATACTTCGGATATTGAGATGCCCGATAAGTAAGGCATTGGAAACAGTGGTTAGTGTTGGGAGGGTAGAGCTTGAGATATTATAAGTTATGTCAGTGGAGTTATTAGTTGGTCCTGGGTTGGGGTGGATGTCACCATCGCTAAGGGTTGGAGTTTTTAGTTCTAATGATGGTTTTCATGAGAAGTTGGTTAGATATTTTCATCTCCTTATATTTGGATTGTTGAAGTTAATGTGTGTAAGTCGATGGTATTTAGCTAGTTGGTAGTTGGGGGTACATGTAATGTTTAAATGAGTATGTGTTTGGATAGGATATTGGATGGCTGTTTGCGACAGTAACTAAAGTGGTAATAATAAGCTTTTTCATAAGAAGTAAGTAGATAGATCATGGTTAAGCTTAGAAAACATATGTATATGAATATTAGTTTGGTTAGGATAGTTTTAGATATGAGAGACATATTGCTAAGAAGAGTTATAAAGCCTTAAGGAGATAGAGTTAATAAGTAAGAACAAGTTAAAATAAAGGAAAGGTATAGTTTTCCTGAGTGGAGTAGTTAACTGTATAAGTAAGAGGTAGGTGTTAGGAGAGAAGTAATAGATAAAGTAAGTTAGGAGGGATGAGGTGGAGTTATTTCAATTAAGAGAGAGATATATGAAGTAATTAAGGAGGGGTGAAGTGGAGTTATATTAATTAACAGTTACAAGGGATAGGATGACTCAGGGAGGGGGTGTGGTTAGGGAGGTATAAGAGTAAGAGCACTAGGGATGGGTGGGATATGGGGGTAGAGTAGGGGAGCGAAGCGGGGCAGAACCAGTCAGTAGATTGTGTGGAGCCAATCAGGCCTTCCAGAAAGCTTATTGCCGATGTATCTCAGGCACATAAGAAGCACCTTATTATGGATGTTTATGGCAGTAATTTAAACAAGACCAGCTATCCTTTACTCTAGAACTCAGAGTCTGCTATCCACGTGTTTAGTGGATAAATTAGGTTACCAAATAAGTTACTTAAGTAGAGATCCAGAACAAAGCTCAGCAGACTATAGAAAAACAGTCGCTGATTATGCTGCCATCTAGTGGCGTAAGAGAGGAAAGACCTCAACTTTAAGATTAAACAAGAAATTATTCTATGTGGGAGATAAAATGGCCTAGGTAAGTTCCGTGAGTGTGCTGGCCCAGTTCAGAAATGGTCTTAGCAAATTTAAAAAAATAGAGACACATACAGCGAGTCTTTAGGGCTATCTGCTATAGCCAATGCTGAGAGGTATAAGGGATGCGTCCAGGTGTCCACACTTTGGTAGACTGTGTTGTAGCTTCTTAAAAAACAAGATAATTGAGGGAAGTCTTACAGCAGTGGGGGGACAACCCAATTAGCAGTGCTGGGCTTCCAGGAGCGAGTTTTTAGGGCTATCTGCTATAGCCAATGCTGAGAGGTATAAGGGATGCGTCCAAGTGTCCACACTTTGGTAGACTGTGTTGTAGCTTCTTAGAAAACAAGATAATTGAGGGAAGTCTTACAGCAGCAGGGGGACAACCAATTAGCAGTGCTGGGCTTCCAGGAGCGAGTCTTTAGGGCTATCTGCTATAGCCAATGCTGAGAGGTATAAGGGATGCGTCCAGGTGTCCACACTTTGGTAGACTGCGTTGTAGCTTCTTAGAAAACAAGATAATTGAGGAAAGTCTTACAGCAGATGGGGGACAACATGATTAGCAGTGCTGGGCTTCCAGGAGCGAGTCTTTAGGGCTATCTGCTATAGCCAATGCTGAGAGGTACAAGGGATGCGTCCAGGTGTCCACACATTGGTAGACTGTGTTGTAGCTTCTTAGAAAACAAGATAATTGAGGGAAGTCTTATGCAGAGGGGGGACAACCCGATTAGCAGCGCTGGGCTTCCAGGGAGCAGCACACCACATGGACAACCAAGGGACGCCTACACTAGGGAGATAGGGTTTTAAATTTTTATAATCTCTGTGGTACGTGTGATAAATGCATAACACAGTAGTAGTAATAAATAGGTGGGTAAGGGTTCTAATCTCAGTCCTGGCAAGTGTGTGTGTGTGTGTGTGTGTGTGTGTGTGTGTGTGTGTGTGTGTGTGTGTGTGTGTAAGTTAAGATTTTGGGTCTATTCATACCCAGTACACTCCCCATTGCCCTACTTTAGCATCCTGCAGATATCAGTCACCTTCAAAGTCCCTTTTGTTAGGCCTCAGCCCTATAAGCTCTGTGGCGTGTGCGATAACTGCATACCACTATAAGTAACTAGCTAAGTAGGAGTTCTAATCCCAGTTCCTGCAAATGTGTGTGTAAGTGTGTATATGTGTAGTTTAAAGTATTTTGTGACCTCTCTCACCCAGTGTGTGAGTGTTTGTGTGTGTGCAAGAACAGTATCCTGCCTGTAGGGGGGTTGTGTTTGTGTGAGAACCATATCCAATGGGGATGTGTTTTGCTACTGTTTGCTGTTGCCCACCCAGTACATGTCCCATTGTCCACATTACAAGGCCCACAGTTGTCCTCCACTATAGAGTGACCTGTAGACACTCTGCAACCCTATAAGCATTGGCCCATGTGCAATAACTATGTAACAGTATGGAATAAATAACAAGATAGGCAGCCCATCTAATCCTTTGATATCACTCCCCACTCAGGAATCATGCACAAACACACTCAGGTAGGCAGCAACCCCTACATCAGTAGGTGGCCTGCAAACTGGCTCATGGATAGAACCCACAGTGTGAAAGCAGTGGACTCCATATCAGACTGTTGAACAGTCATGAGTGGAGTCCCAGAGGTTGTGGACCTGGGTCCCCTCATGTTTTGGATTCACACCTCTGAGGACCAGCCCAATATGGAGGCACCCTGGCTGACAATGTTTGCAGATGACTACAAGGTGTGTGCTATTATTACCCCCACCAAGTGAGGTTTACATCCTTCACAAAGGCGTCTCTGAGACCTGTGACTGTTGTCAAAATCCTGGACATAAGCTCAGTGCTAGATGATGTGCCACCATCCCCTTTGGGTACAACACGGTTCCCATAAAGTAATACACTAGGTAGTCCACTGAACACTGATATTGGTATAAGGGAACTGGGAACACGGTTGACAGTGAGCTCTCTGTTGACCACCACAGTGCCACTGTCTCGCAAAAGTCCTTTCATGTGTCATTTCTCCTTACTAAAGGTGTTGAATCTGGGAAGTAAAAGGACAGCGTTTCCCTGTACTCTCCCCTCAGTAGGCTAATCAATGTGTACTATGGCCCATTTGCATGTACCCCACTGGGCACCTGCAACAACAGGAGAGGCTGCAAATGTTCCTCACAAAGAGGATCTTAGGTACTATACACTTGCATATTGGCTACTTAGGTGCGATCTCTGCCTAACATACACAGACATGTCTGATCCAACACTGTCAGGAATGCTACATCTGAAGAAACCAATCTGTCCACACAACATGCCCCAGAAACCTCAACCCCATCATCACAATCAACAAGACATGCTGGAGGGACAGGTTCACAACCCAGAGACTGGCCACGCTGTGGAATAGATGTCACATACGTGTCAAGCAGAGCACATTACTGACCCTCTTCAAGAGAAATTTGGAGGAGTGGATGGGGAATAGAATACCGACCCTGAGGATCACTCCAGTGACTATGCTCAGTAGGCACACTGGGGAGTATCGTCAGGTGGCATGATGCCAGTGTATTCCCATGGTCTAGCCTTGTAAAGCCTCCATGGCCATTTGTCAAGTACACACCTATGAATCTTTGAACCTATGGATCTCAGTACTATCAAATGTGTGTGTGTGTAAAAGTGTTTGTGAGTGTGTAAACATGTGGGTGAAAGCAGTTGGTGGTCTGTCTCACCTAGTACAACTACCATTGCCATACCTTACTAGTGCTGTAGATGTTATTCACTATATAGGCACCTTGGGACACTCCCCAACCTTTAAGCTCTGTGGTGTGTGTGGTAACTGCATAACACTATAATACCACTAACTACATAGCTAAGGGTTCTAATATGAGTGCTGGCAAATGTGTGTGTGTGTGTGTGTGTGTGTGTGTGTGTGTGTGTGTGTGTGTGTGTGTGTGTGTGTGTGTGTGTGTGTGTGTGTGTGTGTGTGTATATGTGTAGGTTACAGTATTCTGTGGCCTCACTCACCCAGTACATCTCCCATTGTCATAATTTGCAAGGCCTGGTACCTTTGGACAAGTGTCACCCCATAACCTCAGTGGCACATGTGATAAATGTGTAACAATGTAGTAACAATAAAGAGATAGGTAAGGGTTCTAATCTCAGTCCTGGCAAATGTGTGTGAGAGAAGAGTATCTTGTGTGTGTGTATTTGTGTGAGAACGACATCCATTGGATGGGCATGTGTGTGGCCCTCTGTTCACATTAACCATAGTGGTATCTGTAGACACTCTTCAACCCTTTAAGCCCCGTACAAGAGTATGGAATAGTATGGTATGAATAACAAGATAGGTTGGTCTGCTAATGTCAGTACTGGCAAGTGTGTGTGTGTGTGTGTGTGTGTGTGTGTGTGTGTGTGTGTGTGTGTGTGTGTGTGTGTGTGTGTGTGTGTGTGTGTGTGTGTGTGTGTGTGTGTGTGTGTGTGTGTGTGTGTGTGTGTGTATGTGTGTATTGGTGTGTATAGCAGTAGTTATGGGTGTATAGACTTGTATGTGACACTATTATGAGTACTCTTACACCCAGTACACCCACCACTGCCATACCCGACAAGGCCATGTGATGTTATTCACTTTGCAGGTACCTTGTAACACTCATCACACTAGTAGTCCTGTGCCACCTGCAATAACTGCATAATAGTGTGGCATCACAACTTGATGGGTAGGGCTTCCAAACGTAACACTGGCGACTGTGATCCTGTGCGTGAATATGTGTGTGTGTGTGTGTGTGTGTGTGTGTGTGTGTGTGTGTGTGTGTGTGTGTGTGTGTGTGTGTGTGTGTGTGTGTGTGTGTGTGTGTGTGTGTGTGTGTGTGTGTGTGTGTGTGTGAACAGTATTCTCTGTGTTTTTGGTTGACACAATATCCTCTGGGGTTGAGGGCATTAGCAATCTGAGGTGTGTTCCTCCCATCACACTTACCATTGTCCACTCTACAAGAGCTGATGTCAACCACCATAGACTTAGATACAACCTCTCAGCCCTATAAGCTGTGAGACACATGCAAGAACTGTTATACAGATCTGGGAAATGTGTGCAGATACAGCTGTACCTCGGCTATGCCATGGTTGATGTGTTACAACACTGCTGTACCCCTCATTGGTGATGGCTGCAGGGCCACATCCTGCTGACACAGACACACCTGGAACACAAACAGAATACAGCATGTGAAAACACATTCACTTAGTTTTACTAACACCAATAATGCATCATAGCTGAAAAGGTACACACACGCTCTGATGTGTACCCAATACAAATGCCAGATGACAGCACCTTACACAGCATTAAATAGCTACACTTTACTAAAGTCACCCTGTGCATTAGACCCATATTAGCATGTCTCTGCATCGAAGATATGGATGGTAGGGATGTGGCACAGGTATCATCATATGCACATGGTGTTGAGTGGGTTTGCCAGAAGCCTAGGCTGGGCCATACAGCTGACATCATGTGTGTGTATGTGTGTTTGGGGGTGTTCATTAAATGGGCTGTGCAGGGGTGGTGTGTGTGTGTGTGTGTGTGTGTGTGTGTGTGTGTGTGTGTGTGTGTGTGTGTGTGTGTGTGTGTGTGTGTGTGTGTGTGTGTGTGTGTGTGTGGAGGTTACTTGTCTGATGGTGATGTGTGTGTGTTTGTATGCACACAGTCACACCATGTGGGTGCCCTACACAGGGGTATTTTGGACAGCTGTGGGCCATACATGGCAGGGTGTACAGTTCACTGACTCTGACCACAGATGCAGGAACTAGGCCAGTCAGGGGTATCACCAGCACCACCAGGGCCAAGTCTAGATGCAGTACTACTCCACGATGTTGACTGCTACCTGCTGGATCCGCATCCATGTTGGGACCAGCCAGGACCATGTGCCCATGGCCTGCTGTGTCATGGCGTGGACAGCCCACCCCTTTCAGTAGTGCTCCTGGTACTGCATGTATGGGAATGTGATGGTGCATGGCCACGTAGACCCTCAGCTGATCATGGTATTGTCCTATGTCCACATGGCTACTAGCCATCATCTGCCAAATGATCAATCACAGATATTCCACATTCAATGAGTGCCAAGGTCTCCCCCCACCATCTATTCATGACCTCAGTATGCTCATGGATTGCCGCAGAGAGTTCATGAATATCGCCACGGACACCAGGGATGTGCTCATCCACGACCCTGTGTATATGTCTGGTGTTACATTCATTACGTGCCTGTGCCTCCATGACATACAAAACATGCGTCTGGTGACTGCTGCTGTGGCACTTGCAACAAGAGCATGACATGTTGCAATCCTCCCCTGAGAACTCCTGCCCATCTGCCTGTGTGGGATCTCACCATCACTCTGGCTATGGCTAGTGCCTGCACCGTCACATAGTAGCATGTTCCATGCCACCACCCATCAACATTCCATTATCTGTGGCCACTGGTGACGGGGTATGTGTGGGGATTGTGAATGTGTGCGGGGATGGGGCTGACAATAGTGGGATGCCAACTGATGGCACAGATTCAGCTCCTGACAATCCCACCTGTGCCTCAATATGAATATCATTATGGTCAGTGTCTTCAGAGACAGTGACATCAGAATCAGAGCAGAAATGACTGTGGCCACCATGTCCACCTGTGAGGGAAATACAACGTATGTAAATTACTACCTGCACTATAAGGTTTGCTAGTACACACACACACACACACACACACACACACACACACACACACACACACACACACACACACACACACACACACACACATACAGGTGAGGTGCCTCAAAGGCATTACACAGGCCTCACATTAGCTGACTGGGGACATTCACGACACACAGTCAGACAATAACATACACACTCTGGACAGACCCTTAGCATCATGCAGTACAGCCCTTTACAATTACTGTTATTACTAATATACACCTCTGGGATACATGAGTGGTGTTAGTAGGTGATGGCCCTTCACCTAGCACACACTGCACTCATGTAAATTATTGCTGTTCACCTGTATAGCACTGTATCAATTCCTACAGAACATACCTCCCAACTGTACAGGTTTTTGCTGAAGGTCTAGATGTGTGGCTCATATGTTTGGTCTGTTCCTCATAACTCCTGTGTTTTTCTGATACATTACTGGGTTGACCTGTGGACAGGTGCCACTAATTAATGTCCTAATTTGAGGTGCAGACTACATAACCTGCAGTACATGTATGTTAAAACAAAGCCGGTGACTCAAACAACTTCCCAAGCTTACAGTGGATATAATAAGTGTACACACACCTGTTAACATGCCATGTTTTTGTGATATATTACAAGACCTCAAAAATCAGATCATAACATTGCCATCATTTCATATGACATATAACCTGTGCAATCTAACTGAAGAACATACACATCAGTTACAGGTAAAATATGGTAAATGAAATAGGTACAATAGGCTGGTTGCATGAGTGTGCACACCCTTAAAGTAATACTCTGTTAAAACACCTTTTGATTTAATCACATCATTCAGTTCTCTTGGGAAGGTGTCTATCAGCATGGTGCATCTTGACTTGACAATGTTTGCATACTCTCCCTTGAAAAACACCTCCAACTATGTCAGATTGCAAGGGCATCCCCTGTGCCCTGCCCTCTTCAGGTCACCCTCCATATATCCTATTGGACGTAGATGCGGGCTCTGGCTGGGCCAGTGCAGAACATTGCATGTGTTCTGGTGAAGCCATCCTTTTGTTGATTTGGATGTATGGTTTGGGCCATTGTTGTGTGGAAAGGTGGAATTCCTCACCATCCACAGCTATGTGGCAGACACCAGAAGGATTGGGGCCACAAGGGACCGGGTTCATAATCCCCTCCAACCTGGCTACAGCCTCAGCTCCAGCTTGTGAACAGCAACTCCAAAGCAGGACACTGCCATCACCATGCTTCACTGTGGGGGTGGTGTTGTTGTCGTGATGTGCAGTGGTGTTATTGAACCAAACAAACCTGTCATAATTGTGGCCAAAGAGTTCAACCATGGTCCCATATTACCATTTTCCCACTTACTTTTTGGAGACCTGATGCATTGTTTTCAGACCTTCTCCATGCCTGGATATTGTTTGGTGTGAGGAACTGCTGCCATCTTCCAACCCTACCCTATAGACAAGACATATGGAGACCATGGATGAGTGTTGTGACATGTAGTACACACCCAGTACTTGCCAGAGATTCCTGCTACTCCTTCACTTTTGTTGTAGGGCTACTGGCAGCCTCCCTGGCCAGTTTTGGTCTTGTATTCTCATAGAATTTGGTAGGATGTCCACTCCTTCACAATTTCACTGTAGCCCCATATTTTCACCACCTTTTGATTACTGTCTGCACTGTGTTCCATGGTATGTGCAATGCTGTGGAAACGGAAATCTCCAGGCTGATACATCTCAAACATGTGGTCCCTTAGCAGCTTCATCAGCTCTATGTGAACCATGGCTGTTGCTGTAGCAGGCAACTGGGTATATGTTAGGAGAACCCTGGTAGGACAGCTGACCGTTATTTGCTGTTAATCAAACAGTCTTGGTAATTGATAGCAGGTGTGTATCCAATAAGGTGTACTGCTGTAGTTATATTGAAAGCTGTCTCAACACAGTAGTAGCTTCAACCTGGGCACACATATGCATCTAGGTTGTTGTACTATTGTTATGTGTCATTATTGTTCCCCTAACAGATTTGTTTGCTTTACAATTGAATTGTACAGGCTATAGGTCACATGAAAGGTTGGTAGTATTTTGAAACTGTCTATTGTGCTCTCATTTTTGTGTATCATAAATACCTGGCATTCTAACAGGTGTGTACACCATTTATATGCACGGCATACCACTAGTTTATACAATATGACCCTAGTTTTGGGCCTTTGTCCCCCATTTTGTCAGTCTCTGTCCAGATGTCCTGCAATGACAGGTTGTGAGGTATACTACAGATATGTGACATCTCCTGCAAATAGGCCCCTGTGATGACCACCTTGATGCAATGCATTAAACACCACCACAAGTGAACATGCAGATATTGCCAAATGGCTGAGTGTAACAGTTGTGTGCATGGTCACATGCATTAACTGTACCATGCCTGGGGTACTGGTGAGCGACAACAGGAAAATCCCATACTTACTGGCTTCAGGCTGCTGTCCCATGTGCAGACAAGAGGGACATATGTAGTTGTGAGGGAGAGTTATTTTCAGCAGATTCTCATTAGGCATTGGTACAAGATGAATGCTACGTTTCTGCACAGGTACAGTACACACTATGATATTACACAATTTGCTGTCCTTCACCATAGATGTGCACTTGTGTGCATTACTACACCCCACCAACTAATTGATTTTGCACTGACATATGCATCTAGAGACTCTATAGAAGACAGTTTTAATGCTACCTCATTACATTGATGTGCACTTTGGCCTTACCGTGATGCTCCTCGCCTGTTGCCTGGGTTCCACCCACCTCCACGACTGCTGTTTCCCATGTTTGAGGTTGTGTGGGGGCTACCCCAAGGTTGGCAAGGAGCTCCTCTGTCACTGAAAGTGGGGCCTGTGTGGCTGGTCTCCCACCAGTAGCAGTACGGTCCCTCACTACAGCAGCAGCCCTTTGCCGGGCATGATGTATCAGGTCAGTTGCTCTATGCCTGACCTGATTGTATGTGCATCCATGGTGGCCCAAGATGTTCACTCTGTGGCTGATCTCATCCCACAGGGCAGTCTGCTCCCGCAGATTTTGCCGGCTACAGCCAAAAAGGATGACGTAGTTTAAGATTACAGCTTCTGTGATGGCTGCTGCCTCAGCATCGGTGTAAGGTGGTTGCTGCTGCATGGCACCTGGAAGGCATAAACAGGGAAACATCACAGGACCTCAGATATTGCCTAGAGTTCTTTACAGAGCCAGGACATGAATATTGACTATCATTAGCCACCACTTACAAACACATCATACCCCTGTACCTAGCAGCACTGTATGAACATGCATTGTACTCCTAGTCCTGATGCGTCATGTCCCCCCCAGTGAGGGCCAGTACATTGCATAAACCACCATTCATCATTCACATTTGTGTAGAGGAATAAGAGTGGCCATGTTCCTTGCAGATGGGATGTCAGTGGTGGTCAGGCTTTGCTTGCATACAGTGTGTAATGGAGCTGGAAGCATATGCCTTGGTTCATGTAGGATGCAGACAGGAACGTTATCAGCCCCCAAGGGGACTTGCTTTTGTTAACTTTGATTAGGCAGTTTGCACCTGATCCATGATGATGAGGGGAGGGGTGCATGTGCTGTGCATATCCACCTATACTGATGGTGAGCCAGGGGGTGATGTTTGCCCTAAACCTGTCTGCAGTAGGTTGGCTGTAGCTATGGTGTGTGTGTGTATGTGGTGTGATTGACCTCCATTACAGGGTGGGTTGTGTTGTTGCCTCAGAGACTGCAGACATATGCGAAGATGGCCTTGTGATTGCCCTTAGTGTGTGTGTCCAATTTGTACTCATAGTTAGCCTTACAGTAATCCACCTGTGAGCTAATATACTCATTCAGACAAAGGTTGACAAGCTTGCCATTTGGTGAATGATCCTACTTTGCTCTGTACAACTAATATAGCATCCCATTATGTGCTTTCTGCATTGCTGCTGTCCAGCGAAGGGGATTACTCTATTTTGGTGGATACAGATTTTACAAGTCAGGTATTGCTGAGGCCATACAGGTATGTGGGTGGTCATATATCTGTTTGTAGTAGGCATGGACACAAGGTCATAACATTGTTGGACACCTCTCCACTTTCAGCGTGATACTCATGCATATTCTAGTACACATGTCTGTGTCAGAGCAATGCAACAAACATTAGCTGTAGAAGTGTAACTCTGTTGGATGCACAGAAACTAAGATTATACACATGTACAACATGTACAGCTTATTTGCCTGACATTTTGCATCCCATGTCAGTTGTTATGTGGCAGCCAGGTATACCTACCCTTACATACATATGTACAGGTAATACCCGCCATACATTTCTGTTCTATGTCAGTATGGCACAGTGTAATTACAGACTTGCTGCTCAGTCAGTCATGCCAACCTGTTAGGGCAGGACATCTGGAGGACACTGCACATACATGGTGGGCTATGGGCCAGACTTAGTGACACTGTCTTCATATTGCTGTAACACATGTATGTCATTTGCTAGCACAGTAGCCTTTGCATTCACAGACATACCCTGGAGGAGGTCTGATGCTCATATGGCAGGTAGACAGGAGAAAGGCTAGGAGTGTGGTAGTGAAGGTAGGAACTATTAATGTTGTAAGTATGACTGGTATGGGGACAGAGCTAGCTGATATGATGGACAGAGGAAAGGCGGATACATTGTATTTGCCAGAAACCAGATGTAAGGGGTGTACAGCTGTGTGTATCGAAGTCAGGTACAAAAAGTTCTATCGTGGTGTGTATGGGAGGGGAACTGGTGTAGGGGTTAACCAGAAGGAAGATTATGCCAAGAGTGTTTGTGGAGGTGATAAGAGTGTCGGGTAGAGTGATGTTTAGGAGGCTGGGAATTGATGGTGTAATAACAGCTTTTACTGCATACGCTCTGCTAATTCTGTGTATGATGGATGATACAGACATACTTTGGTGTGGTTGGATGAAGTGATTATGCGTGTACCCAAGGGTGAGTGAGTGCTGATTGGTGCAGATTTCAATGGACATGTTGGTGAAGGGGACGGAGGAGATGCAGAAGTGATGGGTAGGTATGGTGTTAAGCAAAAGAATGTAGAAGGTGAGACGGTGGTGGAGTTTACATGAGAGATTGGACATGGCTGTGGTGAATACATACTTTTACAAGACTGAGGGGTATAGTGTGACATAAAAGAGTGGAGGAAGATGCACACAGGTGGATTATCTCCTATGCAGGTGGGCCTTAGTGAAGGGGATTGGTAACTGTAAAGTGGTGACAGGGGAAAGTGTAGTTAGGCAGCATGGAATGTTGGTCTGTGGGATGACACTAGTGATCAAGAAGAGGGGGAGGAGTGTGAGGGCAGCACCATGGATCAGATGGTGGGTACTGAGAAAGGGTGATTATGAGGTTGAGTTCAGGAAAGAGTTAAGACAGGCGGTGGGTGGCAGTGAAGGGTTAGCAAATATCTGGGTAACTACATATGAGCTAATAAGGGAGATGAGTAGAATTGGGCTTGGTGTGACATTTGAACAGAGGAAGGAGGACAAGGAGACTTAGTAGTGGAATGAGGAAGTACAGGGGAGTATACAGAGAAAGAGGTTGGCCAAGGAGAAGTGGGATTGTCAGACAGATGAAGGAAGTAGACAGGTGTATAAGGAGATGGGGTGCATGGCAAGAGAGTGCTGGCAAAGACTGAGGATGGGGCATTTGAAGGGTTGTATGTAAGGTTGGACACCAAGGATGGAGAATAGGACCTGTACCAATTGGCTAGGCAGAGCCACGTTGCTAGGAAGGATGTGCAGCAAATAAGGCTGATAAAGGATAATGGTGGAAGTGTACTCACAAGAGTGAAATGTATGTCAATCAGGTGGAAACAGTACTTTGATGGGCTGTTGAATGAAGAGAATGAGAGAGGGAGAAGGTTGGATGATGTGGGTATGATGAATCAGGATGTGCAACAGATTATCAAAGAGGAAGTAAGGATAGCTATGAAGAGGTTTAAGAATGGAAAGGCTATTGGTCCATATCACATACCTGTGGAAGCATGGAGTTGTTTAGGACAATTGTCAGTGGTCTTTTTAACCGGATTGTTTACTGTAATCCTGGAAAGTGAGAGGATGCATGAGGAGTGGAGAAAATGTGTTTGGGTACTGATTATGAGAATAAGGGTGGTGTGCAGAGCTGTAATAACTACAGAGGGATAACATTGATCAGTCACAGCATGAGGTAATGGTAAAGGGTGGTGGAAGCTAGGTTAAGAAGGGTAGTGAGGATTACTGATCAGCAATATGGTTTCATGCCAGGAAAGAGCAGTACAGATGTGATGTTTGCTCTGAGAGTGTCAATGGAGATGTACAGAGAAGGTTAGAAGTAGCTGCATTGTGTCTTTGTGGACTTAGAGACAGCATATGACAGGATGCCTAGAGAGGAGTTGTGGTATTGTATGAAGAGGTCAAAAGTGGCAGAGGAATCCACAAGAATGCTACAGGATATGTACAAGGCTAGTGTGACAGCAATGAGTTCTGCATTGGGAGTGACAGGTGTGTTTAAGGTGGAGGTGGGAGTACATCAGGTATCAGTTATGAGCCCTTTCTTATTTGCAGTGGCGATGGACAGGTTGACAGACATGATCAGACAGGAGTCCCTATAGACTGTGCTGTTTTCAGATGACATTGTGGTCTGTAGTGAGAGTAGGGAACAGGTTGAGGAGACCCTGGAGAGGTGGAGGTTTGGTCTAGGAAGGGGAGGAATGATGGTCAGCAGGACTAAGACAGAATATATGTGTGTGAATGGGAGGGAGGATAGAGAAATGGTGAGGATGCAGGGAGTACAGTTTGCCAAGGTGGATAGGTAAAAGTACTTGGGAACAACAGTTCAGAGTAAAGGCGAGTGTGGCAGAGAGGTGAAGAAGAGAAGGCAGGATGTGGGTAGTGGAGAAGAGTGTCAAGAGTGATTTGTGACAGATGAGTATCATTAAGAGTGATAGGGAAGGTCTACAAGATGGTAGCGAGACCCGTTATGTTATATGGGTTGGAGACATTGGCATTGAAAAAAAGGCATGAGTCAGAGCTGGACGTAGCAGAGTTAATGATGTTAAGATTTGCACTGAGTGTGACGAGAATGGACAGAATTAGGAATATGTATGTTAGGTGGTCAGCCTAGGTTGGACAGCTTGGGGAAACAAACAGAGAATGGCAGGATTATGTTGGTTTGGAGATGTGATGAGGAGGTATGCTGAGTATATCTGGGAAAGGATGAGGCTGGCAGGTAAGAGGGTGGTGCTCCATTGCTGGAGCCTTCCTGTGTCCTGACAGAGTGCTCTTCAAACTATCTGGAGATATACAGAGCTGAGTATATTTTTCTGGCACTTCAGAGTTGTGTACTGGTAATTGTTGTTTGACTAATTTTATATCATTGCTGGCTGACTTCAGAGTTGTGCACTGCTATTTTTGCTTCACTGTATAGTTTTACAGATCTCTGCTGAAGGTGTTGGTTTTCCCCTACCCACTCTCCCTATACCTGTCTTGTTGTTTAAATTTGGAGGCTTTTGCAGTTGTCCGCCCCCACTGTAGATTTGATCTGGGACACTCCCCTCAGTCCCATCTCCTTACCTCATTCTACCTAATAGACTCCTTCTGCACTTGTTTTTAGTCATTTTTATTTTAATTGCATTTTTTAAACTGTTTGGTCTAACATTGCTACATACTCAAGTGTGCTAGCTTGCACTGCATTTGAATTGTTTTTATTGCTATTTTAGCTACATATATATATATATATATATATATATATATATATATATATATATAAAATAAATAAAAATACCTTTTCTGTAACTAGTGTAGTCCAGATTCAGATTTGCTGTATCCAGGACTGTATGTAAGCTTCTGAGCCACCCCAAGCTTTCTGTGCTGAAGGGAAGCCTTCTAGCTTAACAGTGGGAGTGACAAGCACTAGGTAACCTACCTACCACATAAGGAGTGTTTCTGGCCCAGAAATTGTAGTTATTGGCCATTTGGGCAGTTTTTCCATCTCTCTCAACTTTCTGATTTAAAAGCCTGCATTTGCACTTGTTTCCCCCCCTTTCCTATAACTAGTTTAGTCCAGATACAGATTATTCGTTTTAGCACTTGAATTTGCTTATTCGTGATCAGCACTTCTTCAGAACTTGTAAGCACTAAGTAACCTATTAATTACTACAGCACTCAACCTTCCTCATTACCTAGAGGAAAACAGTTTTGGTACTTACTTTCCTCACTTGCTTAGAGAAAAACAGCTCTTGTACTCACTTTCCTCACTTATCTAGAGGAAAATAGTTTTTTATTCAGGCATGTCCAAGGGTCATCTCCCAGTGTTCTCTCCTGTCTATCTGATGAATCTGGGCATCTTGGGGCAATGTAAAAATTGTCTCAAGTACACAGACAACCCTCTCCTCCTACCACCCAGCACTACAACCTGTGAGAGATGCACTTATCTAGCCAAACTGGAGGTAAAGCTCTCTCCAATCAAGACTGAACTTGACACTCAAGAGGAGAAGGTAAGCACTTGCACCACACCACACTCATCACATAGTCTCACTAAATCTACACCACCAAAATCCACACATAGTACACAAAAACATTCATGGAGGCTCTCAATAATAATCTGTCTAAGCAACAGAGACCTCCAAAGCAGAAACGCAAGCAACCTCCATCCCCAACACAACCCAAATGACACATAGCCCGCAGACTCAGTGTGCCACTCAACCACAGCCAATAAGGCAAACAATGTACCCAAAACACTAGTCATAGGTGACTCTATAGTCAGGCACACTGATGTCCCACTCACCAGGCTAAACAAGGAGAAGGTTACTGTCAGCTGCCTGTAGGGTGCCAGGATCTACCACATAACCCATGCACTCAGGTCACTCCACAACAAGTACAAATATGACTCTGTCATTGTCCATGTTGGTGTGAATGACCTGAGACATACCTCCCTGGACTACATGAAAAGAGACATGGAAGAGCTCTCTGATCTTGTAGCCCAGGCAGGTATGACCCTAGCCCTGAGTAGCATTCTGCCATCACCCAGAATGATGCCGCAGTACAAGGACAAAATGAGTGACTTCAACAATTGGCTAAGCTTCTGGTGCCATTCTAAAGGGATCCAGTATCTGTCTGCCTGGGATGACATGGCCGACAGACCCTGATGCTTTGCCAGAGATGGCCTGCACCTGTCACCCCTGGGATTCCGGATATGGGCTAAGGATCTTGCCGCCCCTATAGTGCCTTTTTTAGGCAAGGTTCAAATGACAAATTCACCACCGTAACAGGAACAGGCAAGCAAAAACTGAGGGTGATGCTACTCAATACTAGAAGTCTAAACCTCAAAATGCACTCACTCGAGGCACTCCTTACAATGGAGAACATCGATATCTGTGCAGTGACTGAGACCTTGTTCAAGGCTCCAGAGAGCACCCCTGCACTACCAGGCTATAACTCATACCACACTTTTCAGGCATGTAACCTGGACCAGGACACCAAAGGCGGAGGTGTGTCTATATTCATTAAGGATATCCACACCTCCAGGCTAGTTGCTCAGCATAATGCAGCCGAGGTTATCCAAGTGCAACTAACTCTGGGAAAAACTGCAATTCAAATTGTAGCTTGCTACAGATCACCCACCATGCCCCAGGATTTCCACTCCTCTTTTCTTGATGTACTGGAAAATATTAGGGTTCAACCAAACACCCTAATAATGGGCGATTTCAACTACCCCACCATTAACTGGGAAAACTACTCATGTACCAACTCCTTCACTCAACGCTTTCTGGAATTCATAAACTCCAATGCCCTGGATCAACTTATCCACACCCCCACCAGGGGCAACAATATCCCAGATCTAGTCATTACCAACATGAGTGACCGGTGTTCCACACCTGAAGGCAATGCCTCATTGGTCCGATCTGACCATAAGCTAATTACCCTAGATGTCCACATCCTGCTCCCACCCCCCATTAAGGAAACCATGGTAAAAACTTCATGCTTCTTAAGACAGAAATGGTGAACTTCATGACACCCATGCAGATGGACAATACAGTTACGACTACTGAATCCTACACAATTGCACTTTATAAGCACTTACATGAGTGCATGGATCATGCTATCCCAAACAGAACCAAGATGCTATCCTCCAAAAAAAGGAAGCCAATCTGGTGGTCCCCTGCCATAAACAAACTGTACAACAGAAGGAAGAAACTGTTGCAAAAGAGTAAAATCCCATGAGTGGAGGAGCTCCCTGGTCAGCCTCAGTAAGAAGCTGAGATCCCTGATAAAACCACAGGGTTCAGTCCTGGCTCCTCTCCTGTTTGGTATCTACTTCTCTGAAGTACAGGCTAACACAGAAGGTCTTTGGCTAATGAAGTTCACAGTTGACTGCAAACTAGGAGCCATAATCAAAACTCCTAATGATGTGGACATCCTACAAAAGGGCCTCACTGAGACAGATGCCTGGTGTCAAAGCCATGGCCTCAAGCTCAATGCCAAAAAGTGCATTGTCATCCCCTTTGGTAAAAACTATGTACCCATGAACTACAACATAGGTGGTAGTATACTTAACACTGAAAGTGTGATGAGACCTTGGGACACAGGTGGACAGTAGTCTCTCCTTTTATAATCACATCGCCACAGTAGTCAGGAAATCCTTCTACGTGGCACACCTCATCATAAAAGGTTTCTCATTCAGAAAAAAAAGGTAATTGTTTTCCTCTACTCATCACTCATTAGACCCATTATAGAGTACAATTCCCCTTTTGGTATGTACCTCACAAGACATCTACAACAACTGGAAAGGCCGCAGAAATACCTCACAAAGAGGATTACCGGCCTCAAACAGATGCCCTATGCAGACCATCTCAAACAACTCCAGCTTTACTCCGTCGCATATTGCCTACTCGTGATCTCTGCCTAACATACAAATCTATGTCAAACCCAGAGCTGTTAGACATGCTCCACTTAAAGAAATCCCAATCCCTCCGAGCTACATGCTCTAGGGACCTAAGGCTTGTCACCACAATAAACAGAACATGCCGGAGGGACAGATTCCTGTCCTAGAGACATCCCATACTCTGGTATAAACTACCTATCTATATCAAACAAAGCTCCTCATTAGCACTCTTCAAGAAAAATCTTGATGATTGGATGGGAAATAGGAAATTCACCCCAGGGATCACCTCTGTGGCTCTGCTCGACAGTGGCACAGGAAAATAATTTTCTTGGGTGGCAAAAGCCAGGGTACCTTTTTGGCTGGGCTTGTATAGGCCCCAGGGCCGATAGCCTAGTACCTATCTATGAACCTATGAAGGGCTGAGATATGGTATATGTATATAGTGATAGTGGACATGCAGGTGGTTGGTGTGTCAGAACAAGATGCAGAGGACTGGAAGACATGGAGACAGATGATCTGCTGTGGTGACACCTAATGGTTACAGCCAAAAGAAAAAAAAGGTGATGTTGTAATGTCAGTGTTCACGGATTTACAATTATTTATTTTTATTTATTTATTTTATTTTTTGTTTTACATTTGTTGACCGGGATAGTCCGACTGGATACATGTCCATTTTCAGTGGAGGCCTGGGGAGAAAAGCTCCAAGATAATAAGTTACACTGAACATTTAGTAAATGCTAGTTTCAAGCAGATTACAGTCATAAGCGATACCAGCATTTAGCACATATAGTACTAACTTATTATAAAACACTTAGCAAAACATAACATTATTTTCAAAGTTAAACATGCATAATATCACATTCAGGTTTAAGACACACTGAGCAGCAGTTATACAATTGACCCTTCCTGAAATGGAGTGATAGAAAAAAGTTAGAAGTAGTTGAAGGTAAGGCACCTAAGAAATAGAGAGGTCACTAGTTGGGGTTAGTGCAAGGACATAACCAATGAGTTTTGAAGTATTTCTTGAGTTTGTTTTTGAATTGAGTTAGTGAGGGTTCTAGGGTCAAGTCAGCTGGGAGTCTGTTCCATATTTTTCCAACAGAGTTGGCAAACAGAGAGTCCCCAGCTGAGTAGTTGGATTTGTATGTTTGAACTAGGAGTCTAGTGGATGACATTTGCTAGACATAACACAACTCTTGATGACATAACTACAAATATGAGGCACACATATGGTCAGTGTGCATAACACTGGACAGTTGAATGGTATGAGTTCAGTATATCACATGCAGTTCAACACACACACAGCTGCAACAGTATTTCAGAATGCAAATACCCTGTATAGGTTCATCACATGTCTGAGACAAACATGTATATCATACTTGTATTCATAATTTATATATGGATATCTGCAACATCCCAGTAGCTGGCCTAGCAGTGTCACAGTCAGTATTGTGCAACACACACTCCAGTAGTAGTCATATGTGAGCCATCCTTTCCTGGGGTGACTCAGGGCCCTGAGATGTGCTCTATGTCACTGCAGACAGACAGACACAGTTACTATGGCCATAGGTTCTGATCAGCAATATATCAGTACAGCATGTGTTGTTGAGACATAATATTGTTTGAACTTCCTATTTTCCACATTTGCATACTCCTACTACATTCCATTACATGCTTAATTATTTGATATAGGTTCATACTAGGCTATCTGCCCGAGGGCATTTACAAGCCTAGCCCATCGTTTTGTGGCTTACGCCACCCCTTTAGTATGGGGAACTATACCCATTATTTTGCTGTGCCTCTGTCGAGCAGTGACACTGAGGTAATCCCTGGGGTATATCTGCGATCTCCCATCCATTGGTCAAGATTTCTCTTGAACAAGGCCAGCGAGGTGCTCTGCCTCACATGTACCGGGATTTTGTTCCACAGCATAGGGAGTCTTTGGGTGATGAATCTATCCCTCCAGCACGCCCTATTAATAGCTGTGTCGAGGTTTAAGTCTCCGCCCTTGTGGCTCTGATGGATCTAGATTTTTGAGGTGAAGCATATTCATCAAATCTGGGTTTGACATGGCCTTGTATGTTAGGCAAAGGTCACCTCTGTGCAAGCTGTAATCGACTGAATAGATCTGTAGTTCTTTCAGTTGGGCAGCATAGGACAGATTTTGAGACCCTTTATCCTTTTGGTGAGGAACTTTTGTGGCCTCTCCAGCTGCTGCAAGTGTCGGGTCAGATACATCCCGAATGGGGCATTGTACTCAATCATTGGTCTGATGTGTGATGAGTAAAGGAGACTATGACCTCCCTTGATCTAGATGAGAATCCCTTCATGATAAGGTGGGCAATGTAGAAGGTCTTCCTAACTACTTTAGCTACATGGGTGTCGAATGACAGACTACTATCAACCTGGGTCCCCAGGTCCCTGATAACTTCTTCTGTGCTCAGTGGATTGCCACCTATTTGGTAGCTAGGGGTAACCTTGTTTTTCCCAAAGGGTATGACTATGCATTTTTGGCATTTAACTTCAGGCCGTGGCTCTGGCACCAGTTATCCATTTCTGTGAGGCCCTTCTGAAGGATATCTGTGTCAGATGTGTTTTCTACTATGGCCCTAGTTTGCAGTCATCTGCAAACTTTGTCAGCCATAACCCTCCTGTGTTTGCTTGTACTTGAAAAGTAGATGCCAAACAAGAGTGGGCCCAGGACTGAGCCCTGTGGGACACCACTTGTGACAGGCTTTGAGTCTGACATGGCGCCAGCAACTCTGACCCTGTGGGTTCTGTCACTCAGCCAGTTTGCAACCCATCTTGTGATGTATGGGTTAACATTTAAGCTGATGAGTTTTTCAATGATACCCGAGTGGGGTATTGTATCAAGGCCTTAGCCAGATCGAGATAGGCTGTATGGACTGCCTTTCCTCACAATGGCTTTGGTGACTGTTTCAAGAAGTCAACCAAGTTTAAAAGGCATGATCTGCCTTTGACAAAGCCAAACTGGGTTGGATCCAAAGTCTGCAAATTCCCTATGTCTTTATTTATGAGGCCCATTATGATCCTCTCCATGGCTTTGCAGATAAGGCTTGTCAAGCTAATGGGCGGTAATTTCCAGGGTCGGTGGAGGCACCGCCTTTGTGAAGTGGGACCACAGTTGCAGTGCACCACTCCTGGGTACGTATCCAGAGGTAAGACTTTGATTAAACAGCTGTCCTAGCTGTGGGTTTAATTCCTCATTGAGTTCGTGGAGCACACAGCCGGGACACCATCAGGTCCCATGGATGCTGTGTTTTTTGCTTTGGAGAGAGCAGTTCTCACTTGGGCTGGAGATGTTTGGGGGCTGCAATCGTTTGGTATAGATATCTCTCCTTTGGGGAGGGGAGAAGTTTGCACTGAACCTGTCAGCCAGTATGTTGGCAATGTCTGTAGGATCAGTAATCTTCACATCATTTTGAACTAGTTCTGAGCATATCTGGGAGTTTCCTCCTAGGTTTCTAACATAGCTAAAGAAGGCCTTATGATTGTCTTTTGAGTCTTTAGCTATTTTTCTCTCGAAATTTGCTTTGGATGATTTTATGAGAGCTCTTAGTTTTTACTTATAGTGATCAAGGGTGTCTTACCTTTTAAGGATTTTGCTCTATCTTGTAGTAGCTTCCTCCTTTTATTGTAGAGTTTGTTTATGGCTGGGGTCCACCAGACTGGACGCTTGCCTTTGGTACTAAGAGTCTTTGTTTTGTTTGGGATTGCCTTATCCATGCAGTCCTGCAGGTGCTGGTAGAAGGTGTTTGTAAGTGATTCAGCGGCTAGAGTACTGTTTTCCTACTGCTCGGGGCCTTAAAGGAGACCACACTAGTCTTTAGAAGTGTGAAGTCGGCTTTGAGAAGTTCTTTACTGTGGTCTTTTTATTTCAGGTGGGGTGGGATGAGGACCTCCAGCGAGATTAGTTTGTGATCTGATCTCACCAGTGAGGGGTATACTTCGGTGTTGAACATTGGGCTCCCATGTTCGCGATGATGAGATCAAGTATGTTATCTCCTCTTGTCGGGCTGGTGACTAGTTGTTCCATGGCATTTGAGTTTATGAATTCCAGGAACTTTTGGGCTAGGGTGTTTGGGCTTGAGTAGTGTTCCCAGTCTATATTAGGGTAATTGAAGTCACCTAGTATGATGGTGTTTGGTGATACATTTATCCCCTCTAGTGTTTTCAGGAAGGCCATGTGAGGTTCCTGAGTGTGTGAGGGTGGCCTGTAACATGCTACAATTTGCAGAGCAGTCTTGCCTATGGTTAATTGCACCTGGATGGTCTCCGATGCATCGTGCATTGCCACCAGTCTTGAGGTGTGGGTGTCCTTAATGAATATGGATACCCCCCCTCCTTTCTTGGTATTGTCCGGATTTTGGGGCCGGAACGCATGATATGAGGTAAAACCTGATAGCTGGGGTGCTCTCAGGAGCCTTGAACCAGGTTTCTGTCACAGCACAGACATTGATGTTCTCCATACTGAGAAGGGCCTCGAGTGCGTGCATTTTGAGATTTAGACTTATGGCATTAAGCAGCATTACCCTTAGTTTTTTCCTTTTTGTGTTCTAGGGTGGTAGGTTTAGAATTTGAGCCTTGCCTAAAAAGGCACTATGGGGTGGCAAGAGCCTTTGCCAATATCCGAATCCCAGGGTGACAGGTGCAAGCCGTCATGGCAGCTGGCTTGTCCAGCATGTCATCCCAGGCAGACAGATACTGGATCCCCTTTGAATGACACCAGTGTTTAAGCCAATTGTTAAAGCTGATCATCTTATCTCTGTATTGTGGCATCACTCTTGGTGAAGGTAGGATACTGCTCAAGGTCAGGGTCATACCTGCCTGGGCTACATAATCAGAGAGCTCCTCAATGTCTCTTTTCATGTAGTCCAAGGAGGTACGCCTCAGGTCGCTTACACCAGCGTGGACAATGACTGAGTCATGTTTGTACTTGCTGTTGAGAGACCTGAGTGCTTGTGTTATGTGGCGGATTCTAGCGCCCGACAGGCAGCTTACTGTGACCCTCTCCTTACTCAGTCTGGTGAGCGGACGCCAGTGTGTCTGACTATGGAGTCACCAATGACTAGTGCGTCTGGCATTGTGTTTGGCCTTAAGGGCTGTGACTGTTTGACACTCTGACTGTGAGGTCTATGTGTTGCAGGTGTTGTGTTCTGAGGTGGTGGTTGTTTGGGTGTCTGCTTTGGTGGCCTCTGCTGTTTTGGTAGATTTTTGATCAGAGCCTCCGAGTATGTCTTTCTGTGTTTATGTGTATGATTTGAGGTTGTAATGGTGCTATGTGAGACTGGGTCTATAGTGTGTGTGGTAACCTTCTCCTCCTGACTGGTCTTGCCAGTCCTGTGTTGAGAGAGCTCAGCCTCCAGTTTGGCCGTATAGTTGCATCTCTCGCATGTATTTGTGTTTTGTGGGAGGAGGAGAGGGTTGTCTGTGTACATGAGGCAATTGTAACATTGCCTCAGTATTCCCAGGTTCACCAGTTGAGCAGGAGAGGATACTAGCAACTGATCCCTCGGCATGCTAGAAGGATAGACAAAAACGTTAAAAAAGATTCAGGGGGACGTGGGTGACCGAAATGGGGGTTACCTTTTTGGGGTACTATCTATGACAAGAGTGCCTTATCAAGGTAATAAGTACTGTAGGAGCAAGTGCTAGGTTTAACAGATAGAGAATAGTCTACTTGGAGTCAAGTGGAGATGATCTTTTTAGTTATAGGATACGCTGATTAGATCAGTAGTATAGTTCGAGGAAGGTAGTTTTAAGGGAAAATTTGAAGAGTGGACTTTAGGTAGCCGAATAGTTTAAACCTGCCTAACCGGCTGCCCTAGTGTGCAACAGTGGCAGCTCCATCGCTAAAATCGCTAACGCTGCGTTTACGCGTTTATACCAGGGGCTGGAAAAAGCTAGAAACTGGCCCAAAACGACCAATAAACTACTAGTTACTGGCTGAAACCTCACAAAACTGGACAAAGGCAGCTCAATGCTTCCCACTCCCACTGGTAAGCAAGGTAACTTCCTCTCCCCCAAATAAGGCAAGGAAACAGTACACAGGAACTACAACCAAAGCCCAGGAATCAGCAACTCTGAAACTGTACTAAACTAGTAAAGCAGGAAAACAAGAGATATTTTTTTTTTTTCTTTTTTTTTTTCACAAAACAGGCAGAAACAGGTACAGCAAACACTTATAAATGCTATGAATCAGCTACTACAGCTTACACAGAAGAATTTGCTACAAATACAGTCAAATAGTAACAAACAAGGATTCCAAGTGCAATATTAAGTTAAATGCAGTAAAAACAGCTTCAATGTAACAGAAAGGCAGGCGAAATACAGTCGCTAGGTATTCAGATGTGGAAAGCAACAAAAATATACTTAGTATCAAGAAAAGTCGCTTATTCAGCTCTCTGTAGCCTGGATTACTCTGCTGGCCCACGTGGAGTCTGTGCTGAGTAGGTACAAGCTGAAAAACGCGCGTTTACCATGTTTTATACCAGGGGGCTGGAAAAAGCTAGAAACTGGCCCAAAACGACCAATAAACTACTAGTTACTGGCTGAAACCTCACAAAACTGGACATATACCTGTGTTTTTTTCAGTTCAGTTGGTATAATCCATCAGTTTCAGTGTGTGTGTGTGTGTGTGTGTGTGTGTGTGTGTGTGTGTGTGTGTGTGTCTGTTTGTTTGTTTGTCTCTCTCTCTCTCTCTCTCTCCGAGACAGATGTAGCATATACATTTGTTTTGTATAGGCAGCAGGTTGCCTTTTGTAGGTAATGCTCATGAGCAGCTGATGGCCTGTGCACCAATTGGAGTCCCCCACTTGCTAACTGCATGTAGAATAGTTGTGATATCATTCCCATACCCAATAGCATGGAAAAACACTCCTATAGCTGAGTACTTCATGTGGGAGTTGCCCCTTTTCCTTGCCTGTGAGGAGAACTTCATGGAGGTGTGTGACAAACAGCATCACAGAGGGTAGTTGGAAATACCTTTTACAACAAACACTGTGGAGACAGCCCAACAAACTGGGGGAGAATGTTCCAGACATAGGGACAGAATGTAAGTATTGTTGTTATACTGTTGAAGTAATGCTAGTTTGACAGGGTTTGTGCTGATATTTCTGCTCTGTGTGAATTTAAGTCTGATAGTATTATGTGGTTGACATTACACTCAACTGTAGGGCTATCCACAGACTGGCCAGAGATTGGACTCTTATATTTGGTGTGTTACTCACACATTTTTTGCCCTTGGAAATTCAGTAGCATACTCTGAGGATTGCAGTCAGTAAATGGTAACATCCATGTGTGTTTCTGACTTCATATGCCTCAGAACAGATGTTACAACAACCCAGTTACACCAACAGTTTTCTCAGTTTATAACAACAATATGTCAATAATGCCCCTGTGTTTGGGCATCTGCCCCCAAGTATGTCAAGCTTTGCCCAGATGTCATGCTGTAAGAGGTGGATAGGTATAGTATATCATTATATAGTGACTTCATTCCTGATATCATCCCAGTGATGTATCAGACTGCCAGACATGTTATATGTAGGAGGTCTTATATATGAGGACAAAGCCTGGATGTTCTGTGAGACTCTATACAGTTGAGAGGACTGTGTATTTCTGGCAATTGTTGACAGACTGTCAGGATTGTGTGTCAGGGTATTGTGAATATGTTATTTGGCCTGTATAGGGAGGGAGTGGATGTAAGTGTTATGGGTCCTTTTCTATCTGACTTTGCATTCTGCACCAGCTTCTGGTGCTCCATCAGCTGTATATGTTTGTAGGGGCAGACTGAGATATGTCCCATATCACAGTCAGGCATCAGACTACACTGTGAAGTGGGCCAGTATATATATATAGGGGCAGTGTGTGAGTGGCAAACATGCTGATGATTTTGTTCACACAGTCCATATACTCTACTGTTCCTGTGGCTTAAAATTATGTGACTTTGAATGTGGTGAGATTAGTTCTGGGTATGCACTTTCACACTTGTGTCTCTTTGTCAGTGCTGTTACATCCCTGTAGTGCCTGATATATTTGCAATTACATGTGTATTCTGCATAGCAAAATTGGATTAGTGTTGTGTCAGTCTGCCTGTAGTTTAGACAGTGCTTCGTGACATGCCTAGCAGCTCAGTGTAGTTTCCCTACTGTGATGTTATATCCAGATATTTATCAGATGTACTGTTGCCTGGCCCCCATAAGTGTTGTGTATTTCTGACACATCATTGGGATGATGTGTAGATTTATGTCACTAACTAGTATTGAGTAATTTGGTTTTGGACTTGGGCTATTCCAGTCAATATATGTTACAACAAGCAGGAGGGTGTTACTGCATCAGCTGTGTCACCTTATCTACTCCAGTATTTGGGATATGTCCCCAGTTTCATGGCTTTACACCCCCCCCCCCTTTGTCAGGCTTGGTCTGGATTTCTTGCACTAAGGGGTTCTGAGCATACCTCTCGACTGCCCAGGTTGTTTCAGACTGTCCAGGATTATTGCTCATATGTATGTTTTGTTACACAGAATCATTATTTTCATTTCTGTGGTAAATCACTCTGATGATGTCAGGATTTCTGTCTGTAACTGATGACATACATTTCAGTTTCAGAACTCACATCCTTCAGAACATGTATGCTGACACAAACCCTGTTACTGTAGTAACATTCTACATTTATAACTGCAGCACGTACATTATGTCCCTAGTCTTGCCCCATTGTCCCCCCATTTTGACAGCCTTTGCCCAGAATCCTTGCACTAAGAGGTGGAAGAGGCTCCACTACATGTTCTGAGTATATATATATATATATATATATATATATATATATATATATATATATATATATATATATATATATATATATATATATATATATATATATGGGTCTCCTTCAGTAGATCGAATGTTTACAAGTTAGAACCACATATGGCCGAGACCATATGCTCGAACTTGTAAAAGTTCGATCGGACTGAATGGAGATCTCCATACAGTGTGGAAAGGGAATATTTCCCATTTCCGCAATGTAGTGTGATCTTGGAGTTGGTATATTTAAGTAAGGGGGGTGTGGGGGGTGCACGGGGGTGTAACCCCCCTGCTATAGACGTTTAGTTTTGCATTTTGTTATTTTATTTGTTTTTACTTCGGTGTTCAAACTTTTATGAGTTCGAACATATAGTCTCAGCCATATGTGGTTCGAACTTGTAAAAGTTCGATCTACTAAAGTAGATCGATTTTATATATATATATATATATATATATATATATATATACACACACACACACACACACACACACACACATACATATATATATATATATATATATTTCTTTTTTGATAGCTATACATATATTTATATAACAACATATATGTATATATTCTATATGTATTTGTTTTTATGTATAGCTCCATATATCTGATGTATATCCTTTTTCATATTTATCTATCACCATGCACATCTATATATTTATAGATACTAAACATGACTGATTCCACAGTGTTTATTCCCTACTATTCTACACCTGTACTGAATGATATATTTGAAAAAGCAGCACTCATTATTACAGCTCAGATGGTGTAGTGGTACATTGCTCTGACTATGTGCTACAGGGTCCTGGGTTTGACACTTAGCAGCGTTAATTATTTTGTTGCTTGTCAGAACAGTGGCTGATGGATACAGAGTGATTCAGGCACTTTTAAGCAGTTGTAAACTGGTTTGCGTGGGTTTACGTGAAGCTAAGCAATGCTTACGGTTAAACGTACAGGTGCTTACTCCATTTTGGCTTGACTTAACATCGGGTAAACACACTTACTCCCATTTACCCCCATGCTAATTTCTTTAAAAGAAAAGAAAAAGGGATGATAGGAAAGTAGTGAAAAAGGGGGCATGCAGATGGAAAAACAATATGAAAGATAGCTAGGGATGTGCAGGACGGGTGTAGGGGAGGTCCATAGCTGTCCATTTCTGATACAGCAACAGCTGTGCATTTGTACAGAATTTGGAGGGGAATTTGAACACTCAAACCCCTGAGAGAGGGGTGAGGACAACAGTAATGTGTTATTTAGCCAATTAGACCAGATTACCTGTGTCCAGTGGACACGTGTGCGAAATGGACAGCTATGTATAGAGTGACATTGTCTTTTTGGAAACAGATTGCCCTTTTTTTTTTTTTTTAAATAAGGTGAGAGTGGAATGTTGGGTAAGGATAGTAGGTACATCTGGGGAGGTAAGTTGGGTAGGAAGACAGACAAGACAGCTGACAGGGATGGTATATGACACATGTGGGGGGTAAACACCTTGGATGGGGAGGGTGGTTGGGAATCAGACGCATATAAGCCCCCATATGGTTACAGTGGAATTGAGGTCCCCAAACATGGGCAGTCACCACGCACCTTCACTGCCCCTAAGGTGGCTGTGCTGGGGGATTTGCAGGAGGGGCAGGCTGACCCTCAAGATGCACCAGTTGGCCCTCAAGCTGACGCAGCTGATCACTGTACTCTGAATGGATGACTCTGCACACCAATCCCCTGACCTGACTGTGGGTGACAATCTCCTCTCTGTGTCCACTCCAGAAGGGACGAGCCCCATCCCCTGAGGTAGTTCCACCCAAAGGTGGTGCAGGACCAACAGAAGAGGAAGGCCCAGGTTGGGTCCCAGACATGCTGGGGCTCAGTGCCATGGCTAGATGAGGCGGGACAAGTAAATCCACTGGGATCTGCCTTCCCAGATGTGCTATGGAGTTTCAGTTTAGAAAATATGTTGGTTAGATATGAACAACACATTTCAGGATTAGTTATAACAGCATGCATGTTTAGGGATCTGCACATAGCTAACAGTCATACCTGTCAACCTCTTAGAGCATAACATTTGGACAAAGCCTAACATGGTGGGGAGACAAAGTGGGACAGATTTTAAATATTGCACTTAGAAACTTAGAAAGTCGATAGAATAATAGGTTTTGCTTTAGCCATGACATTTTTGAAGGATGTGGAGTCTTAGACACAAATGTTTGTCATTTTATGACTTCCATCCTCAGCTCTTTGCCAGACAACTACAGATTTTAGGAGGAACACACCTAAAATATGTGGCAAAAATTTGCATTATGTGAAAATCTGTACAGTTATGAGGTATGCAACAGTGTCTGTGGACACTGTTTTTGTTTCCAAAGTGCCGTATGGCACTTCCTGAGTGCAGGGGGCGTGTTTACTGAACTAGCACTGCTCAGACATGCCCCCTGCACTCGTTCATGGATCATGTCTGTGCAGGTTATACAGCAGCATGCCTTCCTGAATATGCAAGGCGTGGTGCTGTGCTGCACGGACACGATCCACTCCGTGCAAGAATAGACATATTCTTGCACAGATGTTTATTGAATACCAGGGTTAGTCCTAGGCTTACTGGCAGCACCAAAATGTGCAGCAAGCTATATGTTCCACGTCCCATTGAGTTAAGCATGGCTAAACCTTCTTTATACCTTCACAATTATTTACTTTATAATATAACCCTAGTCTTTCCTGCATACATCAGGTTTTCTTTCCATACTGACTTCAAGAAGCTGTGCCCTATGCTGTGCACTGTGGAAGCTTTGTGCCAAACACAAACACTGCTTACAATCTTTCAGAATATATACTTTTATCTTGTGTAGCAAAAACATCACTTCATTGTCTTCATAAATATTGCGTGCACTTTTTAAGTATTTGAAAAAAAAATTACTAGTGAGAGATTACAGTTCATTTTAGTAAACTTACTTCTGAATCATAAGTATGCATGCCTTTTATCATTATTATTTTGATATACAAGTACATTTTGCATTATCTGTTCATCAAATACTCTATTTTCATGTAAAATAAAGTGTTATCTTTTGCTTATTTCATTCACGTACATGGTTCACAGAATAGAATTCAGTTTTCACAGCACAGTCTTAGAAAAACCCCAATATACCATTTCACTAGGTCAATCTTTGTTAACACATTTACTATCACAGTTATATTGATTCATTAACTTTACTTCCTATAATTAATTTCTCCAAAAGAGTTACTGTGTTGTCATTTTCTCCACCCATATGACATTTTTAATACAAATGTTAAAATAATGTGTTTTTCAGGAACAGTTTTCCTATTTAAAGATGCTTTAGGTAAAAATGAGTGTACAGAATGCATATACTCCTACCACTCTCTCTTTGTTTTCTTAAAAACAGGCATATTACATTATTTTAACATTATTTTAACCTTTATTTGTATGGTTTCTGATGCAAAACTTGCCCACATTTTGTTCAGCCTCTTGCCAAACTAACTCCAATTTGTCTATATCTGCTTGAAGAATGAATGTCAAGAAATGTACCCAACATTCCAAATGGGGGGGGGGTCACTGTTTACAAAAAAGTGATAAACCTCCTTGTTTGCATATTGTTTATATTTATATATTATACCACTAACTGGTTCCATGAGTTCTGCTCTTGTCCCAGGTATTTCGATTTGTTTTTTCCAGTACTGCCACTGCAGTGCAGTATAAGGAGGCATGACACTCCCAAATGCATCATCTTTCACATAACATGTTAAACCAATGTCCCATCAGCATCAGTTTGTAAGAGTTCAGTTCATGTAAAGAATCCCATAGCATTAATCAAAGAGAGTACTGGCTAAGTATAAGGAAACCTAACAGGGGTAGGATTAGATTCCTCCAGGACTGATACTGTTATTTTGTGTACCACGTCTAAATATGCAGACACGGTCCCTATTCCTACACAGTCCCCTTGCAAGCCTTTGCTGGAAGTTTCATTTTATTGTGCCCTGGTCTTTCAATAGAGGGGGTCCCAGGCTTTTAAGGATATTGTGAAAAGGAACTGGTGCATTTTTAAGACCGATCCTACTGTTTTTCAGAACTTTGGTGACACACCACGTTTTTTTTTACAAAAAGGCCTATCATTTTAAAAATTTAACGGAATCTAATGGCAGGTTTTGGACAATTACATTCCTAGGGATGGCACAAGATGTTGTGATACGTGCAAATAGTGTAAGTTTATATGTGAAGATGAAAGGGTTTTTCTTTTGAATGATTTAAAATCCATTATATATCCTGCTCCTGCGAACTGTTATACTGGTGGGATAGTTTATTTGGCAATATATTCAACTTGTCCTGCATACTATGTTGGCAAAACTGAATGGCCACTGAGAAAATGAATCTACAAATGTAAGTTTTATATATATATATATATATATATATATATATATATATATATATATATATATATATATATATATCTATGTATATATATATATATATATATATATATATATCTATATATATATATATAGATATAGATATATATCTATATATATATATATATATATATATATATATATATATATATGATAGATATATATATATTCTTAGGCTGTTAGGCTTTTTACTGTCATGTGCTATGTTTTGGCATGGTTACCATATTCTCCTCCTTTTTCTGATGTGCCCGAGTTCCAGTATATCTTGTTTTATACGTAATTAATTATTTATTTTTACTATACATAACACACACACACACACACACACACACACACACACACACACACATATACATATATATATATATATATATATATATATATATTTTTTTTTTTTTTTTGAGCTCTACTTTGGTTTTTAAATTCTTGATTTTACTATTGCAACTAGTGCTGAGGAAGTCCCATAGTATTTTAGGAATGAAAGTGTGTTATTTATGTGCTCAGTTTATTAAAGGTTCTGACTCAGCATTCATCTGGTTTGCCCGTTTGTCTATGTACTGTTATTATCACTGTAAACAAAACTGCTTAATGATAGCATTGCTTTCTCTACAATTTTAATAGCATTTATACTTCATAAAGTATTTACATTTGTTTATAATAAGATTTTACAATAGATTTTTTCAGAAAATGCTCTGAAATGCAAGGATATGTGTAGGGTGCTAGAATGACATTCCACATCACATGGGTGTTAATGAGATTAAAATAAAAAACATGCACTTGCTGATACAGTGCTTACTCTGTAGAGCCAGCTTAAATGTGATGCAAACTTTCCTGCTAAATTTCAGTTATTAAAGGCTGTTGCAAAGCTGAGCTATTCACATTATTGATGCTGTCTGTAGTGGAGCTTATATTACTTATTAAATCAGGTGAACCATCTAAGCTGTTGGACTTTTTTTAAGGTATTGAACTTCTTAAGCAGGATGTTTTTATAACGAAAGTTTGGGACATGCAAAGTTTTTTAGGAACATGAGAATTATAACATTTGCAAGAAACTCAAAAGGGGATGATGCAAAAGGAAAAAGAGAAAAGGGGAACTGCAGATCTGATGTAAAAATCTAATTCTGGGAGGAATATTGTGAAACATAAGAAAATATTTTTGTCACTTAGACTGGAAATAAAAACAACTAGTCAACAGTCATTAGTATGACTAAATCTGGAAAGTACAGACTGTTCATGAAGTTCCTGAATTCTGACATCCATCCATCCACAACCTCCTTTTACTCACTTTTTGCACATGAGGTCAGGACAGTGACAACCATCTATAGCAAATGTTCACACTGCCAGGTGCCTAGGCTTGTTGCAGTTGTTCTTGCATACCACTCAGACACACACACAAACATACACACATACGCACACTAACATCTATTGAGAATTTAGAGTGCCTAATCCAACTACTGCATGTCTTTAGAATATGGAGGAAACCAGAGTGCCCAGAGGAAACCCATATAAAAAGGGAAGACATGCAAACTGCACACAGAAGTCACCCTAGCTGTAAATCAAACCAGAGAGCCTCTTGATATCAGGTGATAACGCTACCTGCAGTTCCACTTTGCCACCCTGCTGTGGTTCTTGAATTCTGAAATACCCAGTGAAAAAACATTGTGCAACTGGAAAGCTTGTCAAAAAATTACTGCCCCTAAACTTAGTAAAAGGTTACTTAGTCTGAGATACAAGTTTCAGTGTACTGAATGAGAGCTTATGGATATTATGAGTAAGTGGCAAAGTTAAGTAAACTAGCACAGGATTATAATTACAGTAGGACATTATAGGATATTCTCAGAGACTGTGTGGGAAATTAACTAGCACAGGATTACAAATACAGCAGGACATTGTAGGATATATACAGAGATGTGTGGGAAATTAAGTAGCACAGGATTATAAATACAGAAGGACATTATAACATATTCACAGAGACAGTTCAGGAAATTAAGTAGCACAGGATTGTAGTTACAGCAGGACATTATAGAATTTTCAGAGAGTGTGCGGGAAATTAATTAGAACAGCATCATAATTACAACAGGACACTATAGATTATTCACAGAGCCTGTGCAGGAAATTAGGAAAAGACTGAATGCAAAGAAGATTAATGTCAGAAATGTTAACCTTTGAAAATACCTTGAAGACTGTTTTAGCATGGTCAGTTCACTTGCATAGAAACAGGGAATCCATCTGCTTGTGGTAAGAAATGAGATCATTTTTCTTCAGATGATGTAGTTAAGAAGTAGGAAGAAGCAGCCGTTTACCAACT
Source organism: Protopterus annectens (assembly GCF_019279795.1). Taxonomy (NCBI): domain Eukaryota; kingdom Metazoa; phylum Chordata; order Ceratodontiformes; family Protopteridae; genus Protopterus; species Protopterus annectens. The sequence goes on from NC_056735.1 coordinate 1,452,901,479, forward strand.
CTCCTGTATTCTTCAACTTTGTTTACCTGTTGCGAACGCCATGGTCTTTATATATGCAAGAGTCTTGGGGAAGAAGTAGTGACAAAGAATGCCTTCTATGCAGGTTGCTGTTGTGCCAACTACAGTACAACTGATGTCATTGTATTTTGCTGTTTTCTGACCAGGGACCGTGACCGGCTATTACAGTATGAAATCTCCCAGCCCCGTTTGCTTCATGCGGTTACAGTCTTAACTCCCCAGTCCTTAAGCATAGTAATTGAAAGTCCCCCCCCTCAAGAATACCTGGTAAAGGACTTCATCTGGTATTACTAGAAAGGAAGTATGCGTGTCACACTAGGTGAGCAGTAGGGAAAACTGGGGAAACAGGTGATCACTGATTTGGTGTGAACTGCAGCATAAAAAAAAAAAACGTTTAACAATGGATCATTAAGTAAAAGTATGCAAGATGTAAAAACAATGACACTGAAGAAATGACACGGCAAATGTAAAGGTTGTGTACTAAAACCAATGAAGGCAGCAAAGGTGATGCATATTGCAGGTATCTAGTGAGATTGTATACAGCCAGTCTATAAATGTGAGCAATAAAAATACTTAACTCTGCAGCAAAATTGTACTCATAGCAAGTGCTTGTAGAAATATAAACATGAACCATTTTAGGAAAACATGTACTGACGGATGTTAAAGATATTAAAGGAAATTAGCTTATGACATGCTGTTACTGATGACAGCAGCAAAGAAAGTGCAGAGCAGGCATTTCCTTTACTCAAGTATCACAGCAGTGAAACTGCAGAAAGTTAACCCATTTCTGATAGAAGCAAACCAGAAGCTAAGCCTGAGATCTTCAAGTCTGATACTAGCAGTATAATCTTTATAATAAGTGAAGTGAAACCTGCAAGAAATTAGCCATTTTTTTGCAGCTGGTAGATAGTGTACTAAAACTATCTATAAAATAGCTGGAATTACTGATGCAATTGGTATATATAAGGGAAAAGGGATGCAATTTTATAATGGTTAGAGGAACGTATAAAAGTACTGGGATGCTGCTCATTTGAAATGTATTTATAAAGGATGTACAAAGAATAAGAGGACCCCTACTTTTGATAACAAAGACTGCAATCAGGAAACAACCTAACTTTTGAAAATGCCTTAAAGATTGACACTGTCACAAAATCAGGTACACGTGCACTAAAAAGGTGGTCTTTAATAATGGTATACAGGTCCAAGTTTTCTCATTTGAAGCTTGTTGAATAAAACTTAGGAGAACTGCAGCTAATACCTTCTGAAACTAAGGCATAATAAAACTGCATATTAAACATTAAGCTGATTTGAAGTAGAATTGTGCATGTTAAAGTAACTACTACAGTTATTATTAATGTTCCCATAGGTGTTAGACACAGGATTTGCAGACCCTGTGCTGTTCATTAAGCAGTACACACTGAGACAGAAGAAATAAGAAGACTACCTGTAAAATATTCAGAATGCGTTGTTGCTGTAGTATCACTTCTGAAACTGGTGTAACTATTGGATTGTATAGAAAGTCTAATTTAGCAATTAACTAATGTGCTTCTTTGCAACAGTACTCTGTACCTTGAGTTGACAACCTTTTTGCATTATTGGCTGGAGGTCAGAAATTTTCAAAATTATATGAGTCATGTCTATCAATAAACAGTTTTGGACAGCCAGTCTAATACATATCTGACTCTAAATATTCAATGAATGAATGCTCAGTTATAACCACTGATTTCCAAAGTGATGCCTGCCAGTTCACAAGAAAGTGCTACACTAATGCATTCAATGTTTGTTACAATGTATGTCACATGCTGTAGTTTATGTAGGTCAGTGCTTTCAAATGCACTGGATGAAGATGTGTCCACTAAGCTGGGGCCTGCCCCACCCCAAAAAAAGGTTAACCAGACATTCTGAAAAAAAGTTCCATCTGTACACACACACACACACACACACACACACACACACACACACACACACACACACACACACACATTCAGTCATGCACACATATGCATACACAAATAGACAGCAGTTTCACACACACACACACACACACACACACACACACACACACACACACACACACACACACACACACACACACATTCAGTCATGCACACATATGCATACACAAATATACAGCAGTTTCACACACACACACACACACACACACACACAAACACACACACACACACACACACACACACATTCACTCATGCACACATATACACACACAAATAGACAGCAGTCTCACACACACACACACACACACACACACACACACACACACACACACACACACACACACACACACAGACACACACACACACACACACACACACACACACATATGCACACACACACACACACACACACACACACACACACACACACACACACACACACACACACACACACATACACTGACTCAGACAGACATATACATGTACATATGCACAACGGTCATATACAGACAAGCACACACAACCACAGCACACACACACATAGCGACATTCATTCATATACACAGACACACACACACACACACACACACACACACACACACACACACACACACACACACACACACACACACATGGGTGAAACTGTCCCTTTTTATGAAGAATATGCTGAAACATTTTAATTGTATTCTTGTTTCCCACATCTCTGGTCAGGACCATGAGTGCCCTAATCACAGCTCATCTCTGCCAAGAAGCTGCTGTCATATGCCTACTTCCTCAGTAGATTTCTACTGGTCTTTTTGAGCTTGAGGAAGTCTCTTTCCCTGGTTCCACATCAAGTCAGTGACAGAAAAAACTATGCTTCAGGCAACCAAGCCATAAAGAGAAACGTTTGTTAATTTGGTTTGGATTTCAAACCAGATTATTTTTCTTTAGTAATATATGTGGGATAGATTTAAGTAAAGCTTTGTAGGCCAGAATATAATTGTTAATGGGCCATATCTAGTCCATGAGCAGAGAGTTTGAGACTCTTGGTCTAGATGATATACTAGTTACTGAAGCCAAAGCAGAGAAATATTTGTATAACTTAGAGGAAATGTTGAAAAGACTACAGGATGCATTACATATTAACATAAACAAAATTGTGTTTTATGAGTCAGAAGTCCAATACAATACTTTAGAAATTTACTGAATGTTCATGGTTTATGGTCTGTAGACACTAACTTAAAAGCTATTATGCGCAATCCATCTCCGACAAATGCTCCTGAGTTGATAACATAATTGGAGTTACTTAATTATTACAGCAAGTTCTTTCTAGACTTGGAAATTTTGTTAAAACCTCTGCATTACTTCTCGCACAATTGGCTGTGCTTTCAAACAGGATGCCTTATGGTAATGAGAAACTGCATTGTTTCATATTTTGGCACACTGATGCCTGCTGAGAAAAATTATTCAATCAGCATTTATTTAATCCAAATATTTAATATATGGTAGTAAGGTCAAGTTTTTACTGTATGTATACAAATCATATGTAACTTTGTTTAATGAACAGAGAGAGAGAGAGAGATAGAGAGGCAGAGAGAGGAAACTGTTCCACAATTGATTTAATGAAAAGTGCAGCACTAGGCAGTGGTACTGGTAATAGGCAAGTGTTACACTAATGCTAATATACTGAGCAATTCACCAGGCCCAGAAAACATTACAGATTGTGACATCCCTTGTCAAGTACTGATGTCAGGTGTCATAAGCAATGCAACACAGCATATTATACAAACTGAACATTAGTGTGCCAATCATGTAGATCTGTCCTAAGTTCACTAATGCACACTGAAAGGCTTACCTGTAACAACCAAGCCAGTCTATGCACTACTCTTCCAGAAGTCTACTATTAAGTGTTAGAGATGTTTGAATATTATGGGATGTATACAATAATAATTATTGCATGAATGACAGGGAGAGAGAGCAAGAAAACATTTTGCCACATCACCACTCAGTTACTTATTTTAGTCTCAGCTCCTCTCACATGATTACAGGGATATTATGACAAAGGAGAATCATTTTTTTTTGTTTGACATGAAAACCTTTGCTAATCTAGAGTCTTCAGTCCACATGCTTTATGAGAAAGCATGGGGGGGGGGTCATATACTGAAGTCAAGGAGACATCACCATTAGTGCAATAGGGCATTCATGTAATAAAAGCTTGTAAGAGAACCCTATGAGCCCCTTTCTATGAGAGAACCCTATCCTGAGTGGGAAATATATTCATACCCTCCTCTGTTCTTAACCTCCCACCTACTGATATCAAGCAGTTTAGACGTGCATACGTAATTACAATATTCATTATTTAAAACAGAACATCTGACAAGGAGTTCCAGGTTACTGTTTTTACAGAGTCATGTATCTCCCACTAGTTTAACACAATAATTCAACAGTTTTAGCTTTCTTGGTTACCAATTTTTCTGGATTAAGTTGAGACTATAGTTGCAACATTTCCACAATATTTTTATGATGTAAAATTAATTTTGTCTCCAAGGACATTAGTGTAAGATAGAAACAAATTGTTTGCTCGTGTGTAGGTCATCTGAACTGATTCCCTTTCACTTTAGCTATTGCTGTCATCTTCCCTCAAACACTGTACTCCTCTAATTACATTTGTACTTAAGAAATGCAACTGGACTTAACCTGCCAGTATTGTTATCTGACGTACAACCTTGCCATATCCCTTTGTTCTTTCTACACTTCTTGTATATCAACACTGCTGCAGCACAGCACTACACCTCTTTTACGTCAACACTGCTGCAGCACAGCACTATATCTCTTGTAACTCAACAATGCTGCGGCACCACATCACTATATCTCTTGTACATCAACACTGCTGTGGCACATCACTGCACCTCTTGAATGTCAACACTGCTGTGGCATACCACTGCACCTCTTGTATGTCAACACTGCTGCGGCACAGCACTACACCTCTTGTACATCAGCACTGCTGTGGCACAGCACTGCACCTCTTGAATGTCAACACTGCTGTGGCATACCACTGCATCTCTTGTATGTCAAAACTGCTGCGGCACAACACTGCATCTCTTGTACATTAACACTGTTGTGACACAGCACTATATCTCTTGTAACTCAACAATGCTGTGGCACAGCACTATATCTCTTGTACATCAACACTTCTGCAGCACAGCACTGCACCTCTTGTACATCAACACTGTTGCAGCACATCACTGCACCTCTTGTATGTCAACACTGCTGCGGCACAGCACTACACCTCTTGTACACCAACATTGCCACGGCACAGCACTGCACCTCTTGTATGTCAACACTGCTGCGGCACAGCACTACACTTCTTGTACATCAACACTATTGCAGCACAGCACTGCACCTCTTGTATGACAACACTGCTGCGGCACAGCACTGCACCTCTTGTACGTCGACACTGCTGCAGCACAGCACTTCACCTCTTTTACATCAACACTGCTGTAGTACAGCACTGCACCTCTTGTACAGCAACACTGATGTGGCACAGCAATGCATCTCTTGTATGTCAACACTGTTGTGGCACAGCACTACACCTCCTGTACATCAACACTGCCACGGCACAGAACTGCACCTCTTGTATGTTAACACTGCTGTGGCACAGCACTGCACCTCTTGTATATCAACACTGCCACGGCACAACACTGCACCTCTTGTATGTTAACACTGCTGTGGCACGGCACTGCACCTCTTGTGCACCAACACTGTTGTGGCACAGCACTGCACCTCTTGTATGTCAACACTGCTGCGGCACAGCACTAAACCTCTTGTACGTCTACACTACTGCAGCACAGCACTACACTTCTTGTATATCAACAATGAAGTGGCATAGTGCAGACTTCACTTATTTATTTATTTAGTTTTATTTAACATTTGTTTACCAGTAAAGTCTGATTGGACACAGGTCATTTTTCAGTGGAGGCCTGGGGAGAAAAGTTCCATGACTAACGGTCATTTTAGTGCATGAATTACAATAATCAGTAATGTATAAAGTAAACAAAATGTAGTATACATAAGAAATTACAAATTTGTTACATCATGATAACAAAACCTAGGCTTTGAACTTAGCTAGTACTATTTGTAAAGTATGACTTATGTCAAGGTATAAGGTTAAGACAGGCTGGTAGGAATAAAATATTAAAAACAGGGGAAGAAGTTGGATATGGTTGAGGTATACTGTGATGTATCAGAGCATTCATGAGGGGTTAGTACAGGAACATAGCCACTTATTGTTTAGATAATCTTTAAGTGATGGCTTAAAGTGGTTAGTGGATGAGACTGAGAGAATGGAGTTAGGAAGGGAGTTCCATATATGACATATATAGCTGGAAAATAAAGATTCTCCTTCAGTGTTGTTGGCCTTGGAGATGGTGAGTAAGTTCTTATTGTTAGAATGAAGTGGTCAGCTGGAACTGTAAGGAAGGATGAGATTTTGTAGTGCAGGGATTCTGGTTGGTTGTGCTATGATTTTGTGAATTAGAGGGAGAGTTGGTTGTAAAGTATAATTTTGGGAAGTTCAAGCCAGTCTAGCATCCTTAAAGCTGCACAATGATGTGTTCTATATGGGCAGTCAGATGCAAACTTAGTAATTTTATTATAGCATGCTTCTAGCTTAGATAAGTCAGTTTTCCTAAGATTAGTTAAATTGGAGAGCTTTGTATGGGTTGTCAGGGAGATGACAGTATTGTCTTGGGCCATGTTGGGCATGAGATAGATGTCTGGTTTGGTTGGAAGAGTAATAATTTGGTTTTGTTTGGGTTCGGGATTAGATGGGCATTGGCTAACCATGTTTCAACAGAAGTGAAAGATTCCTGTTTGAGAATGAATAGCTTATACTTGCCCATCACTGTAGTTCACCTGAAAGAAGCTGAAGTTTTTATATTATTCTTATGCTTTGCTAATAGCTGAAGACAATCTAGAAATAACATGCAATTTAAAAAGAGGGGTCTGGGTGCTGTGCTGCTTTACAGTGAATACAATGGATGGACAAAACAGAGAAGCCATGAAGAAGTTTAAATAAATCCTTTTTATTTTTACATATTCACAGATCTTTTCAATAAAAAAGAAATAAAAACCTCTTGAATCAAGGCTTTTTCACATTTCCCGTATGCGTTGAGAAACAAGCATTGATTTACTGATTTTTTTTCCCCTACCTAGTGTGGCTGTGATGTCAGTGTTTTAAGAGTGGCAACAATGAAAGGCAGGAACAGGCTGTCACTGAGCTGTCTGAGGTAAGGCTTAAGTGTGATCTCCCAGCAAAGCCAAAGTGACTGTCATACACAGGAGCTCCTGTGCTTCCTGTCCTCTTGAAACCTAGACAGGATGGCTCCTGATAAAAAAGAATACCCAGGATGTTCGTAGCTGTTTTATGTCATTTACATCATAGCAGAAAGGAGCGGAGGCCAAATATTGTCTTACATTATTTTGTTAATATTTTCCAGTGCTTTTCTTTTATGAAAATGCTTTTATTGATCGGAGTTCAAGTTTGTCAAACAGTGTACAGTAAAACAATTGTATCTAAATTTAGCTACGTGTTCCTCTTAAAAGAAAAATAAACAAATTGACTATATTTCTTTAGATCAGTAATCTATTTTGCTTAGTTATGGGCTTAACAGATGTCTTAAATAAAGGAGCAATGCTATTCATTAAATACATTTCTGTCTTGCAAACTAGACCCCTCCCCTTCACATACACTTTATAAAAATTTGATAGCCCCAATCCCTTTCTTTTTTTACAGTACCTATTAATATTTGTTATGTTTGGCTGATCTCCATATAAAGGGCATATATAGAATATAAAGAGAATAAACTGACCTTTTGTTAAGACTCTAAGCTACCATAAGATAGTTTTAAAGAGATTTTGGCTTGTTCTGCACTTTAGGCTGTAATACATATAATGCATACCTCTCAAATTTCACACGTTATGAAGAATGTCAAACATTTTACTTCTAAAAATATTTGTATTCCAGTACAAGGATAGTTATACACCAAGTCCAATGGTATTTTAAAGCTTAATTTTATAATTATTAGGGATGATCTGTAATTACACAAGTAGTATGCAGAGTGGCACTTAATTCAACAGTTTTTTACTTAACATCTTCAAGTCTTATTACATAACATTTTGCTTTCTTGGCAAATATTGTGTTATACATTTTATTGAGAAAAGTTCAAAGTTATGCTGTAGTGCCTCATTGTTTTGGTTTGACAGAGCAATGACAGGGTTTAAACAAAAATCTATGCTTCCTATATATGTCAATTCTTCAACATCCTTTATAGCTGTATTCCTAGTTGTTTTTAAATTATTTAAATTATTCTTAAAATGGAACTGACATAACTTAAATAGCCTTGCAGCCAATCAACTTACCAATAACGATGCTGTTTGCAGCTGCATGAGAGGAGTGTCTCAAAGACGCTTCATTGACAAAATTGTCATCATTTCTTACTTTTAGCAGTGAACAAGCATCTGCCTCAAATATAAATGACAGCACTAGTGTTAAACCACTGTTATATTATCTAATTATGGACTGAACAACCGCACCTATCAGCTAAGAGGACATTCTTTGGAAGGTATACTACATTATTTTTACATTCTTGCCCAAGAAAATCCATAGTAGCAAAATGGTTTTGTAGAACTACTATACTAAACTTTATTTACCACAGAGACCTTATATTCAATCATATCAGACCAAATACAACTCCTTGCCTGTGCCAGTGGCTCAAAGATATTCATACACAGGGAAGATACATAAATTCACTCCTTTGAGGAGGTCTTGAATAAATTTGCTCTTTGTAAGCCCCTACTATGGGATGATAATAATACATGAATTTTAAACATGTCCCTGTCATTCTTCCAGTGTCACTGGCCATCCTCTTATAGTTACAGTTTTTTTTACATTCATTAACAGAACAGCAAGATTACTGTTAACATATTTTGATGTTTTTATTTATGCCAAGACCCTGGACTCATATCTACTCGGTGCACATGTACACTGCTGTGCTTGCTTTGCATAGTTTGCGTATTATTATAGTTTGCATGCTATTAATAAGGAATCAAAGGTCAAAGTTCATCTCCCAGCCTGTGTATGTGAATGTGAATTCATCTGTTGTTTATTTACTGCTGACACATGCAGCACTTTTCTTTACTTTCGTGATACTCTTTTCATGCTACCTGTCTGTCTGTCTGAGTGCTTACTGAAAAACTCGCTCCTTCCTCTTAATTCCAAATTACTATTTTTTAATGCAACCATAAAATGATTGACCAGAGATCCTTCTTGCTATTTTAATTATGCATTCAGAATGAATTGGCACAAATATTATGGCCCCCAAGAGCCAGTCTTCCCTTTGCTCAGTGTTGAACTACCACCTGCACTAGTGAAACAGCAGAAATCAAATCGGTCATCAGTTGAAGTAGAGCATCTGGTACTTATAGATTCATAGGTTCATACTAGGCTATCTGCCCTGGGGCAATTATAAGCCTAGCCCGATTCTGTATGGCTTACGCCACCCCTTGATTTGAGTATACTGTGCCCTTTTTAAGGTTTAGTTTACTGTGCCTCTGTCTAATAGTGACACGGGAGTAATCCCTGGGACAAACCTATGATCCCCCATCCACTTATCGAGATTCTTCTTGAAGAGATTCAGTGAGGTGCTCTGCCTCACATGAACTGGAATTCTATTCCAGAGCGAAGGGAGCCTCTGGGTTATGAACCTGTCCCTCCAGCAAGTTCTATTTATTTCTGTGCAGAGGTTCAAGTCCCTCGAGCATGTGGCTCTAAGGGATTTAGATTTACTGAGGTGGAGCATGTCCATTAATTCTGGATTTGACATAGCTTTGTATGTCAGGCATAGATCGCCTCGAAGTAGGCGGTATGCAACTGAGTAGAGCTGGAGTTTTTTTAACCGAGCAGTATATGGCATCTGTTTGAGACCCTTGATCCTCTTGGTGAGATACTTTTGGGGTCTTTCTAATTGCTGCAGGTGTCGGGTAAGGTACATCCCAAAAGGGGCATTGTATTCTATGATGGGCCTGATGAGGGATGAATAAAGGGGCACGATTACCTCACTTGATCTAGATGTGAAACCCTTCGTGATGAGGTGGGCTATGTAGAAGGTCTTTCTAACCACTTTGGCAATGTGGTTTTCAAACGAGAGATTGCTATCAACCTGGGTCCCCAGGTCCCTAATAACTTTCTCTGTACTTAATGGGTTTCCGCCTATGTGGTAATTTGAGGGCACATTGTTTTTGCCAAAGGGTATGACTATACATTTTTTGGCATTTAGCTTTAAACCATGGTGCTGGCACCAGTTATCTGTCTCTGTGAGACCTTTTTGAAGGATGTTTGTCTCAGCTGGAGAGTTGATTATGACGCCCAGTTTGCAGTCATCTGCGAACTTGGTGAGCCATAGTCCTCCCACATTTGCCTGTACCTCGGAAAAGTATATACCGAACAAGAGTGGTCCCAGGACAGAACCCTGTGGGACACCACTTGTGACCTGTTTCGAGTCTGACATGGCTCCAGCAACTCTCACTCTGTGGGTTCTGTCTTTGAGCCAGTTTGCGACCCATCTTGTGACATAGGGGTTTATATTTAAGCTGGATAGCTTATCTATGATGCCCGAGTGGGGTACTGTGTCAAATGCCTTTGCAAGGTCCAGATAGGCTGTGTGGACTACCTTCCCTTCATCTATGGCTTTGGTGACTGTTTCAAAGAAGTCAACCAGGTTCAAAAGGCAGGATCTGCCCTTGACAAAGCCGAACTGGGTAGGATCTAGTATCTGTAGGTCCCCAATGTCTTTGTTTATGAGCTCCATGATGATCCTCTCCATAGCCTTGCAGACTAAGCTAGTCAGGCTTATAGGGCGATAGTTTCCAGGGTCCGTAGAGGCTCCACCTTTGTGGAGTGGGACCACTGTTGCTGTACGCCATTCTGTGGGCACATATCCTGTAGTGAGGCTGAGATTGTATAGCTGTTTTATTTGAGGGATTAGTTCCTCTTGTAGTTCATGTAGGACGCAACCTGGGACACCATCTGGTCCCATGGAAGCAGTGTTTTTTGCTTTGAAGAGGGCAGCCTTCACCAGAGCATCTGAGATGTTTGGGAGGCAGCCCTCTGCCGGGATAGATACTTGCTCTTTTGGGGGGGGTGGAGAAGTTTGCACTGAACCTGTCTGCCAGGATATTGGCGATGTCTGTGGGTTCAGTGTATTTTTTGTCGTTTAGAATCAACTCAGAACAAGTCTGGGAGTTGCATCCCAGGTTTCTAACATAACTGAAAAAGCCTTATGATTGTCTTTGGTGTCCTGTGCAATTTTTCTCTCAAAGCTGGCCTTGGAGGATTTTATGAGGATCGTAATTTTTGCTAGTACTGATCAGAGATGCCTTCCCTATTAGGGATTTTGCTCTATCATGTAGTAGCTTCCTCCTTCTGTTGTACAGTTTATTTATGGCAGGGGTCCACCAGACTGGACGCCTGCCTTTGGATGACTGGGTCTTGGTTTTGTTTGGGATAGCATGATCCATGCATTCCTGGAGATGTCCGTAGAATGCATTTATATAGGATTCTGCAGTTTGGGCTGTAGTTTCCACTGGCCCTGGGGCCTTGAAGGATTCCACTTCGGTTTTGAGAAGTGAGAAGTTCGCTTTTGAGAAGTTTTTCACTGTGGTTTTCTGGGCTGAGGGTGGGGTCGGGATGTGGACATCCAGTGAAATTAATTTATGGTCTGATCTTACCAATGAGGGATATACTTCTGGTGTGGAGCATAGAGTCCCCATGTTGGTAATGATCAGGTCTAGTATGTTGTCCCCTCTTGTGGGAGTGGTGACTAGTTGTTCCATAGCATTTGAGTTTATAATTTCCAGGAATCTTTGGGCTAAGGTGCTGGGGCTTGAGTAGTGCTTCCAGTCAATGTTTGGGTAGTTGAAGTCGCCCAATATAACGGTGTTCGGAGAGATCTTCATGTACTCCAATGTTTTCAGGAAAGCCGAATGGGATTCCTGACTTTGAGAGGGTAGTCTGTAGGATGCTATAAACTGAAAAGCAGTCTTGCCCACTGTTAGTTGCACATGGATGGTCTCTGATACTTCATGCAATGCCACTAACCTGGAGGTGTGGATATCCTTGATAAATATGGAAACTCCCCCTCCTTTTGTGGTTCGGTCCAGGTTTTGGGGCCGAAAAGCATGATATGAGGTATAGCCTGGTAGTGCTGGGGTGCTCTCTGGAGCCTTGAACCAGGTTTCTGTCACTGCACACATATCGATGTTCTCCATACTGAGGAGAGCTTCGAGTCCGTGCATCTTGAGGTTAAGACTTCTGGCATTTAGCAGCATTACCCTTAGTTTCTTGTTCCTTGTGCTGTCTATGGGGGTGGGTTTGACTTTTGAGCCTTGCCTAAAAACGGCACTATGGGGTGGCAAGAGCCTTTGCCAATATCTGAAAGCCCAGTGGTGACAGGTGCAAGCCATCCCTAGTGAAGCAATGTGGCTTGTCGAGCATGTCATCCCAGGCAGACAGACACTGGATCCCCTTTGAATGACACCAAAATTTTAGCCAATTGTTAAAATCGATCATTTTGTCTTTGTACTGTGGCATCATTCTAGGTGAGGGTAAGATGCTGCTCAAGGTCCGGGTCATAAAAGCCTGGGCTACATGATCAGAGAGCTCCTCTATGTCTCTTTTCATGTAGTCCAGGGAGGTACGTCTCAGGTCATTTACACCAGCATGTACAATGACTGAGTCATATTTGTATTTGCTTTGGAGTGACCTGAGTGCTTGCATTATGTGTCGGATCCTAGCACCCCACAGGCAGCTCACTGTGACCTTCTCTTTATTCAGCCTGGTGAGCGGGACATCAGTGTGTCTGACAATAGAGTCACCTATAACAAGAGTATCAGGTGTGTTATTCAGCCTTAAGGGTTGTGGCTGCTTGGCACACTGACTTTGTGGGTTATGTGTTGTGTGTGTTTTGTTTTGAGGTAGCGTTTGCTTGGATGTCTGCTTTGGAGGTCTCTGTTGCTTAGGTAGATTTTTATTTAGAGCCTCCGAGTATGTTTTTGTATATTTATGTGTTTGGTTCACTGATGTGGTGGGACTATGTGATACTGGAATTGTGTTGTGTGAGGTTACCTTCTCCTCCTGACTGGTTACACCAGTTTTGAGATGAGAGAGCTCAGCCTCCAGTTTGGCTAAATAGTTGCATCTCTCACATATATTTGAACCTGTTTGGAGGAGGAGAGGGTTGTCCGTGTACATGAGACAGTTGTAACATTGCCTCAAATTTCCCAGATTCACCAGCAACCTCTTCATTCCTCTTCATTAGTTACAGATTTCTTTTAATGTGAGAGTAGTTTACATGGCCTCTTTAAATCCCAGAAAAACACTCCATGGTGCCGGCCCCCTCCCCAGCCATACCAGTGTTTCATTACTTGGCTATTTCTCCCCAGTTACTATGAACAATGTTCAAACCTCAGTGTTTATACAATTAGGTATTTTCTGCCATTGAAACATAATTAAAACCTACATTCAAATGAAATGCATCTGGAAAGTGGAGAATTAAGTTTACCTTTGGGGTGTTTTCTATGAATAAACTACTCACACCCAAAGGCTACATAAACAGCATGTAGAAAGGCTGTGCACTGCATGCTCATGGACATCACACAAATTCAGGGAATAATACATTCTGTGAAAATATGCAAAACAAGAGTAGAAACAAATTAAAACATAACTCCTGCAGGGCATAATATTTCTGCACTGCTTAACCCTAACCTGCCTCTAACCATTAAAGGAAAACTCCAGCTTGGAACTCAAAAAATATTTTATCTTTGTTTCCTGAGCTATTTTAAGGCATGAAAATCACTCTACATGCTTCTTACAACATTACAAAATGACCATCATGGGGTCTGTCATATTAACATGATCTTGTTTTACTGCTTTTATGTCCTCTTCCCTGGTGTAAGTAATGTGTCACAAGCATCTTACACACCTTTTATAGCACAGGTATTTACATTAGTTTCATGAAATACCATCTTCTACATTTCTATGAGACCTTCTTTTAAGCTATTCACATGTTAAACCGCTCCAGCCAAAGAAAGTAACTAAATTATAGGCTTTTATAAGAATTGCCAGCCAGTAGTCCTAGCAGCGGCCAGGGCTGGCCTTAGCTGAAATGGTGCCCTAGGCGAAGTAGTACTCCAGCGCCCCTTAGGCCCCACCCACACCATACTCCTGAAACACTCCTATAAGCCACATCCACATGAAGGTCACTTCCCAAGAAAGCCACTCCAGTCATTTCCTTCAATTATTTAAATGCACAGGAAGAAAAGATACCTTGCAATATAGTCAAACTGCAAGTGAAGTGGAATTTTTTTAATAAGCCTGCTTTATCTGTTGCTCCTTTACACATTTTACTGTAAAAGTCATGTCCTCAGAAAATACAAGCCCATGTGCCTTCTTTCAAAGGGATGCTTAAGTTAATCTAAACAGTTTAATTTACTTTGGGTAGGCGAGCAAGCCTTACAGCTCAGTGAAAGTAGAATAGCAACCTCTCTCCTCCCTGTGTACAGTAGCTTACACTAGAACAGCACAAACACAGATAGACTTAGCATATTCAGTAAACTCCTCTGTCATTGAAACGGCATGAAAACCAACGCTCATAAAAAATGGATCTGGCCAGTGGAAGATTAGGTTTACTTTTGAGTCGTTTTCAAAATAGACTCCTTGTACACATTTTAGGGCAATGCATACATGAATTTGTTCTTTTATTCACCTTCTTCATTGTATTAAATTATATTCCTTGTATAATACAGCACCACTTGTTAGAATGTGTTTTAAAATTTGTAGTTTTAAACATTTTAATAAGCAATGAAACAAAGTATAAACCAATGACAAAATTACCCATTTCAGAAAATTTCAACCATAAAAGGCAACCCAGACTTCTGTCATGACAATCCACCAATATCACTCGATACACAATCTCTACAGAAGTAAAATCATTGGAATAATTCTACATTAAAAGAAATCTGTAACTAATGAAGAGGAATGAAGAGGTTGCTAATGGCAAACAGCTTTACACCTCAATGTTTCATCTACAAATTCAGTGTCTGTTGCCCTTGCGTTAATCTATATTACATTAAAAAAATTGGTAAACTGGTAATATTGCAATAGGAAATTACTAAAACTGACAAATTCATAGTTACTAGGCATCTCATACAAAAGGAGGAAACTCAGGAGTGTAGAACCCCTATTCCTCCATGTAATACACCAAATAATCTGCAATCATATGGGTATCAGCACTTCATCTACATGGCGTGGGAGTAGAATCCACAGCCTTCTGCACCAAAGGCAATTATGCTACTAACACTGCTTTCAAATTCTACAACAGTATGCCATTTGATAAAACAGTTGCACATTGAAAATGGACTTAGCATGAGCAGCAGTAAACTTTCTTTTGAAATGTAATCCCTTGAAAATACACCAAAACTCAATCCCTTGAAAATGCACTGAAAACTCCATTCCCTGAAATGTACTGAAACACAAACTCCTTTCTGTCAGCAGTCTGGTAGGTGGTGTAAAGCAGTGGTTCCTAAACCTTTATGGACCAAGACCCACTGTTGAAAATGGTAATTTTCATGACCCATTACTCATATCAGTATGTGTAGCTCTCCTGTTCCTCCTTAAAAGAGAGGACGCCGGCACCATGGAGTGTTTTTACGGGATTTAAAGAGGCCATGTGAGCTACTCTCATACTTTATTAGCAGAGAAAATCATAGTCAAATGGAACCCTAGGCAGGGTAATAGATTGGGGCCTCCTGAGCAGCCCCTCTTGCAGCAGCCCCCTCCCCAGCCATACCAGTGTTTCGTTACTTGGCTATTTCTCCCCAGTTACTATGAACAATGTTCAAACCTCAGTGTGTATACAATTAGGTATTTTCTGCCATTGAAACAGAATTAAAACCTACATTCAAATGAAATGCATCTGGAAAGTGGAGAATTAAGTTTACCTTTGGGCTATTTTCAAATTACAGGCTCCTTGAGCACATTTTTATGGCCATGCATTCATGTATGTGTTCTTTGATTCACCTTCCTGATTGTAATAAATTATATTACTTGTATAATACAGTACCAGTTACTAGTATGTATTAAATTTGTAATTTTGGACATTTTTGCAGCAAACAATGAAAAAATGCATGACCCAATAATGATAAAACTGCCCATTTCAGAACATTTTAACCATAAAAGGCCACTCAAAATTGTCATTACAATCCACCAGTATCAATCAATATGGAAGGACGACCGTGGTGGTGCAGCAGTTAGCGTTGTCGTCTCACAGCAAGAGGTTCTCCGGTTCGATCCTCAGCTCAGCTGGGGTGCCTTCTGTGCAGAGTCTGCATGTCCTCCCTGTGGTCATGTGGGTTTCCTCCGGGTGCTCCGGTTTCCTCCCACATCCAAAAGACATGCTGTAAGTGGATTGGACATGCTAAATTGGCACTAGGCGTGAGTGTGTGCATGCCTTCCGTGGAAGGTTGGGCAGCGGGCTGGCAACTCGACACCATAAAACTTCACTACCAGTCATGAGCGGACAGGTGACCTGCTGTGGTGACCCCTAACCGTGAAAAGCCGAGAGAGAGTATCAATCAATAAGCACAATCTCTGCAGAAGTAAAATTCATCCGAATACTTCTACATTAAAGAGATCTGCATATCCGCAGAACAAACAGTACCAGAATTACCCATTCTAAAGACTTAAACCTTGCCTGTGATATAAATAGGACCTGCTGGAGAAATAGGTATGTATCCCAGAGACTACCTTGTCTATGGAACAGGCTCCCCATCCATGTAAAGCAGAGTTCCTCCCTAACGCAATCCAAGTACAACTTGGATAATTGGATGGGAAACTGGAAATTCATTCTTGGTTTGGCACCTATGTCTCTGATGTAAACAGGTAACCTGTAAATGGTTCATCTCCCAGGACCATGCTTACACTTATCAAGTGTATCAGAACTTGTCAGAGATTTGGGATTCATGGCTAGGCTTAAAAAGGGCCTTGTGGTCATTAGCCTAGTAAACACCTATGAACCTATATGAACTCTAATTCCGCTCCAGAAACAAACACATTTGATAAGTTGCAAAACATGCCTAAAAACCTTGTGTGGAATCCTTGTAAACTCTAAGATCTAGAAAGGTTGTTATAAAAGCTGAATTTATAGAATGTCCTTTATGAAAGACAATGTCAACTGATCAGTAACCTGTTCCTCACCAAATAATTCCCAAGTCGATTAATTGTAATTTCTAAAATGTTATAGATAAGGAGATACTAGAGTAGAAGGAGAACAACTTTCAACTGTTTAAAGGAACAGAGGAAGGAATCCTAGCAGAAGCTACCCAAAAGGTCTCTCTGTAAAAGGTAGACTCCACAATACAGTACGACATCACCTGCCAGCCCTTCTAGAATTACTTTCATAGCAATAATACCGCACTTAAGAACTGCAACTTGTCAGCATCCTTCATTCAACAACATTCTGCTTTCACATCTGCTACCTGTAAAACATCTTTATCACTATGAGCTATGAGCTATATGTCCTTTACTCTGGACACTTTAAGTGCTATCCACTCACTTTCAAAGAGCACATGTTACTTTCTTCTAGGGTGTATACACAGGTTATTCTGATGCTGATATGGACAGATAATTTACAACATTGCTATTTGTTTCTTCAAAGAGAAGGTTTAACTTCATGGTAACATTTACTTAGGATAAGTGATCACTGCAAGATTCAATATGATCTTGTCCTCACATATGCTACCGCCAAAAATGCTAATATAATATAATATAATATAATATAATATAATATAATATAATATAATATTATAGTAACATTCCAGTTGTGCAATGCTGCAAAGCTTGGCAGAGACAGCTTAGCTAGTTTGCTTACTTTGTATCCTGTATGTAACATGTCATATTTTCATGTCTCAGCTTCATAAATATACATTCCTTAATGATTTAAGGACAATTTTCTCATCCTGTCAACCCATAACTGAATGAGACAATAGTTGACTATTATACAGTATAATGTAATGATGCACCTGGCTAACTCATCCTCCACTAACAATTAAAGATACTGAAGCCTCCCTTACATGTCCATTTTATGTTTTACAACAGCTGAATATTGTACAGTTTGGTAGTACATAGCCTTTGCAAAAATCATTTGTAAACAGTTCAAAAATCTATGAGCAACACCTAAAGTTTAATTCACAATGGCCAACTATAGTTTACATATACCTTTGACCTTTATCCCACTTATTTATGGTATCACACACACACACACACACACACACACACACACACACACACACACACACACACACACACACACACACACACACACACACACTCATCTTTAAATTCCACACACTCCTACTCTGCTCTTATACAACACACACACACACACACACACGCATTTTCTCTCTTATACAAAAGTGAGCAAAACCACTAGTTTAAGTTATGCACACACACTAGTTTAAGTTAATGCACACACACTAGTTTAAGTTATGTACACACACATCTAGCACAGCAGCACATGCATACAATGACTCTCTCACAAAGCAACACCCGGACGTACACACAAGCCCACACCATAAAAAAGCTACTTGGTAAACTTAAACCAACCTGTCTTGGCTGAATATCACACACTCAGCATAACAAAACGGAACCTTGCATACACACACTCCTTACCTCAGCCTGCATAAAAATGGAGCTTCCTTCCAGACCAGCGCAGCCTACATAAAAATGGAGCTTCCTTCCAGTACATGAACACCTCAGCCTGCATAAAATGGAGCTTCCTTTCTGCGCACTTTTGTGTTTGAATGTTAGCGTGCAATGCACGCATGGATTCTATAGGTCTTACTGCTGTAAAAGTGGTGGAGGGGTGCTCGCTCGCTCACTCCCTCCCCCCTCCTCTTGCTCTATGGTTCCAGCGCCCATACGTGGTGGATGAATCGTGCTTTTAATTACGGAAGTGGGGGAGGGCGCAATGCTACAGCTGAAAAGTGAAGAGAATTAAAGCTTGCTAACTCACTTAATTTATGCCCTTTATGATGCCGGCTTTTACGGCGCCCTAGGCGATCACCTAGTTTGCCTATGCCTAAGGCCGGCCGTGGCAGTGGCACTGATAGATCCCTCACACACTTCTTGAGGTGTCAAAGCTATAAATGCAATTTAGGAGCTGTTAACTGGCACTTAAAATGGTTCTTCTATTCGCCAGTGTCTGCAATAGAAAGATTATTTCTTTCATCTGGAATGTTGGAGAAATGTACTTGCTGTTTTTTTGCTCAAAGGTACTTTACAAGCATAGTGTTCAAAGGGTGCAATCATTTGTTGTTGAATTTGTGCTGTTATAAGATTTTTTTTTTTAACTGAGGCACAGATGCCCTCAAAAATGACATTTGATCACAGATGTTGCATTGCTAAAACTTGATTTGTGTTACATTGTAGCATACTAACACCATCAAAACCATAATCCTTCAGCATGACAGATTTGTAGTTCTCTGTGCTGTTTGTAAGACTAAAACACTTAATTGTAAAATTATTTCAGTGACAAGAAAGAACACCTCTTGTAAACTGATCACTATACAAAACTTGGCTCAACTATTAGGGTTGCCACCCTTTTTGGATGCCCAAATAGTTACATTCTTACTGAAACTTGAGATTTTGCAGGAGAAATCATGCCAGCAAACAATGGAAAATATTTTAATCTAGTTGCCAAATATAACAATGTACAATGTTGATTATTTATAGAACTTTATATGATATTTAGATAATTTAATTGTTGTGTTACAGTTTTCTGTCACATTCAGAGAAAAGTCAGAATATATTTTTTATTGTAAAATATCAAGAAATTTGCCATTTTCTACTCTCCCATGACTCAGGACAGAACTGTCGAAATCAAGACTGTCCTGCATAAAGAGGGAAAGGTGGTAACCCTATCAAGTATGTGCACTTTCTCTCGCCAAGGCAGTGGAAAACATTTTCAAACCACTACATTTTTATGGTTGTTACTGTCATCAGCAAGACTAAATACCTATGCAATACTGTGGGTAGGACCTGACTTAAAAATATAGATTTCCCTGTGTCTATTGTAAATCATGCAGATGGAGAAAAAGGAATATACTAAGAAATGATGTTGGTGGTTTTAGAAGAAGTAATTTCAGATTTGCAGGTCTTGGTCCCCTTCATTTTTCTCCAGAATGCATTGCTAGCTGTAATCCTAAACTGGGATAAAGCTATTCCTTTATTGGGTGACTGGATGTTTTTTGACAACTTGGATTATTGATGAAGGTTTTGAATCTGGTGATTCTGGTACTAATGATTGTTCTTCTTTTGCAGAACATAGCTTTGATAGATGAATTGAGAACCTTGTGGGACATGATCATCTTTCAGGCAAGGTTTTTTTTTAAGGAAGTGCTTCAGATAAGACACTGGTCAGAATTTGCAATGGCATTATCTAATAGATGGTCGAGTGAAGAGCAAGAGGTCAACAGGCAGAGGGTGATATTCCCAACAAGAGATCACATTGCTGGAGCTGCAGGGATAAGTAGGAATCTAGTCCATATGTGAAAATGCAGATTTGGACAGAGGGTGTGCAGCTCATACAGATGTAGCAAGGAAATGAAACTTACAAGGACATCGGTCAGATTTAGTTTGAAGGGGATTTATTTTCTGAATTTGTTGATACTTTGTCCATAGATGGGAGGGCAAGGATGGTTGATTTCATTTTAGAACAATCTTGCAGGGGGTGTTTTCTCATCTGCTCCTTCATGGTAGTGCATGGAGAGGTGTCATCTTAACTGATGGGCAATCAGCAAGTTTCTCCCCTACAAGGGTTTCCTTTGTGTTGGGCCATTACCACTAGCTACTCTCCAGCAGTAAGCAAAAGATATTAAAAGATGACTTCATGGATGTCTGATAGATCCCAAGGCCATCCAGTAAGTCATGGAAGTGGATTCTATGAGAATGAAAGATTTACTGTCTGCTTTATTTGTTTTATTTTATTATTTATTTGTTTGTTTGTGTTTGTTGACTGTAAAAGTCTGACTGGGCAAGTGCTTCTTTTCAGCGGAGGCCTTGGAATAAACGTTCTAGTACAATTCGTACATACAGTTTCAACATTTATTTAAACATTTGTTACATGACATAAATTTATATACTACATAGAAAGACAGGTGTAGGTTATGAAATATTTAGGTATTATGTTGCTTGACAGAGCTAGTACATTATAATATGTTTGGTAGGGTACACACCAGTTTATACACCTGGAGAAGGTGTGAGGATGTAATTAATACGTATAATATCCTGTGACTGTTATCAGAGGAAGCAAGCTGTATGGTAGAACTTGGAGAGAAACATAATATGAAAGATCAATACATAAAGTAGGGTGTTAAAAATGCAAAAGAAAAAAATAGGGCTATGATTTGTGGAGAATTAAATTTGATTTGAAGTGAAAAGAAATGTGTTCAAGAATTGGAGGATGAATTAATTGCAAATTTAATGAGTGAAAGGATGTTAGTTACCTGGGGTGGAAATAGGGATAGGTTAGTGATTGGAGTAGGAGGAGAGTGAGGAGGATAAAGGAAGCAGTAGGGCGTTTGTGGAGGTATTGGTGGGAAGTTGGGAACAAAAATGAAAAGGGTGGATAAGGAAAGAAAAAAAGTGAATAGAAGTAGTTTAAACTGTGAAATGCATGAACACGTCCATTTCCGATTTAGATGTTGTTTTAGCAGACTTTCAATTGTGTTAGAGAAGAAAAACAATCCAGTCACAGGCATTCCCACTACTGAGTCAATTAGGTGGTGGGATTCATTTATTATGTCGCAGTTATCTTAGAGAAAATGCCCTCTGAGAGCCTCCCCTGTTGACATACCTTCTTGCAATTGGTTTATTGGAGGATTGTCATGGTTATTCTATGATCAAATGTTTAGGAAATTAAGACCCGTAGACAAGAGCTTAAAGGAGGAGTGACATATCGATTCATGGCTGGGGATTGTGATTGATAAAGCCTGAACATCTCTGGTAATGGGTCAACGTGATTCCAGAGGAAACCCAAAGGCTTGCTGGGCCTTCAACAAGGGCCACTGCACTTGGCTTGCCGCTTTACCTACACCTGTTCCTTATGCAAGAAAGGTCACATGGCGGTAAAATGCTGGGTGAAGGAGAGTCAGACTGGGTTGACTCTAACTCATAGACCTGATCGTGGTCCCACCTCAGTTCCTTCTGAACAGTCAGTGCAAAGTGGCAGTGCAGTACAAGGTGGTCAAGAGGGTTCTGTTCCCAAGGGCATTCAAAGTAAGTAACTACACCCATTCTTCCAACAGGTTATTGGTATTCTCTGATTTATTAAAAATCTAACTGGGTAGGCTGACCAAGAGTCAAACTGTGGAGGGATTTAAATTTTGGTTTCTGATGAAGTCTTTGGCCTCACTCCTTTCTATAAGTTTTAGAAATCTGAAGTCCATACATAGCAAAGAAGACATTTTAAGAGCAGGAAGAATTTTAGGTCCCTTCTCTTGTCCTTTATTTTCAAAATTCAGAGTGTCCCCATTAGGACTGGTGCTCAAGCAAAGGCCTAGAGTTTTCAAATGAATCTGGCAGTTTTTCTTTCCACAAATATCATCTGTTAATGATGGTATTTAGAGCCAGGCATCAAGGGTTCAATATTCATCACTGGAGGATGCCATTAAGATCATTAGGAGATTTTCAGGCCCATGCCTAGCCAAGTTGAATGTTGAGTCTGCCTTTTGCTAGAAAGATTGGCTGTTGCGCAGTATGCATTTTGTTGGTCAATTCTACTTTAATATGGCCATGCATATGGGCTGCACTGTAGTTTGTTCCATTTTTGAGACCTTTAGTACTGCTCTCTACTGGTGCTGGCAATAAGAATTTCCTTGTTGGACAGCAGTCCACTATCTCAATGATGTTTTAATAGTGGGGTCTATATTAGCCATCGACAAAGCCATTAATCAAATGGCTTTATAATCAAAAATGCCAGTAAAAGAGCTCACTTTTGTGGGGGGCTGCACCCCCCACCCCCTAATTATATATACCAACTCCAAGATCACACTACAGTGAGGAAAGGGCAAATTTTCTGATCTTCACTGTGCCGCGATCTCACAAAACACACTTCTATTACTGGCATTTTTGAGTATAAAGCTGTTCGATTATGGTTTTGTCAATGTTCTACTATAGACCCTAATAGTGGGGAAGGGTGCTGCTGGGGTTAAAACAGGTTCCCAAGATTTCATTAGCTTATATCATGAGCTGGGACTTCACCTAGTGGAAGACAAAGTGGTCAGATCTGCTAAGAACTTAGAGTTTTAAAGGTAAGAGGCTGACACCCAGAAATCTGTTTTTCACTTACCTCCAAGTTAGCTGATTTGCCTGAGGGAGGCCATCCAAAAAATTCTTCAACAGAAGAAAGTTCAGGTTAGTAAAACTATGGAACTCTTGTAGCTGATAAATATTGTTTGCAGTACAGTTTCTCCTAGTAGAGCATTCACCAAGTCAGTTACCAAACTGATGCAGGGCTGAAGGGAAAAACATTATTGAATCAGAGTGACAACTGGGGCCAAAGAGGACCTCTGCACATGGAGAGTGATTTTATCTGGATTTAATGGGGGATTCCTTTTTTCAAAATCACTGGTTATCAACTCTGATCTTGCAATTTTACATAGAAGCTGCAGGGAGTTCAAGTAAGGGGTCCTATTGCCAGGAAAGATGGTTTGTAACCCTGTAGCCTGGTTCTTGGCCAGAAGAGCATAGGAAAAACATAATATTCCTTGACCTCATGTCCATTTGTGTTACAATACTGGTGTGACAAGACCTGCTTGTGAATTAAAAGATTACATTTTATTCCAATAACCAGGCAGCAGTTTGAATATTCATTAAGAAAACTTCAAAATCCCACTGGATTTAGTTGGTTCTGAGAGCTCAAGTATTACATAGTTTGCATATCAAGTCGTCGTTTAAAGGTAAGCACATTCCAGGAAACCAAATAAAATTAGTCCAAGTTTACTTACAGTGAGGTTTTCTTCCCACTCCTTCTGTATTGGGCAAGCACCAGACCTAGCCAAAGAATGGCATTCAAAATGGATTGGGTAAGTGGTCCTCTGCAGCATTTTCGTCTTATATAAAATAATGTTCTGTTGTTGTCCTGTCTTGGAAGGTGAAAGGATTGTCTTTGTGGCTTACTCATTCATTTTGACAGGAGCAGAAAGAACAATAGAGCTAGTTAATGGTCACAATTTGGGTCTAGACCCCTCAGTATTTAAGGTTATTTAGAAATGGGTTTCAGGTTTGAGTACTTGAAAGTTCCTATCCATAATGGGATAAGTTTTGCTTTAAACTGGGCCTCCTTGCATGGTGATCACCCACATTTGTGGTAATGAGTTGGACTTAATTCCTTAGAGAGAGTTGTTGTATTTGATTCTTTGGGAGCTGTCAGCACTAAGGTCTGTGCTTCCCAAGACAATCATCACTTGGTTAGCAGTTATTCCCAGGTTATGGTAGTGGTAGGCTCTGGTTCCTTCAGTCATCAAGAAATGTATTAATTTTAGAGTTTCAAGGTGAGCAACATTTCTAGGTTTAAATGTTATTGAGCACTAGGAATTAAATGACAAAGAAACACTGTGGCTTCAAATGGATGGATTGGATCTGTCACAGTATGGTTTGCACTTATTTAATGTAAATTTATCCTTGTTTATAAAAGAATGCCTTCAAACTGCCATGGGTAAGGACTTGTGATTTTTGTATTTGTGTGCATAAAGATATATATATATATATATATATATATATATATATATATATATATATATATGTATATATATATATATATGAGTCTACTTTACATGGTCGACATTTCAGAAAGTCGGCTTTCATATGGCCGAGACCATATGATCGACTTTCAGAATGCCAACTATGTAAAGTAAACATAAACACACAACAAACACTTACCTTAAACTGTTAGCAGGGGAGCTCTGCCTGCCTGCACCCCCCACACCCCCCATAACTTAAATATACCAACTCCGAGATCGCACTACAGTGAGGAAGTGTGAAAATTTCCCATTCCACACTGTGCCGAGATAGCGGTTCCCCATGGTCAGCTTTTCAAAAGTTGATCATATGGTCGCGGCCATATGAAAGTCGACTTTATGAAAAGTCGACCATGTGAAGGGGACCCATATATATATATATATATATATATATATGTTGTTGTTGTCTTTCGGCTTTTCCCGGTTAGGGGTCACCACAGTGGAACTCTGGTCCGCTAATGATTGACAGTAGATTTTCACGAACGCCGAGGTGCCAGCTCAATGTCTAGCCTTCAACGAAGGCACGCCCATTTACGCATGTCTTTCAAATGCCCACCCAACTGCAGGGAGGACATGAAGACTCCACACAGAAGGCACTCCCCGCACTCCAGCCGAGAATCGAACGGGAAAACCTCTTGCTGTGAGGTAACAACGCTACCGCTGCACCACCGCAGAATGGACCCATAAATATATATATAAATAATAACTGGATTCGGGCCTGCTGGATCTAGCTTTGTTTGTGTAACTTGAGCACTAATCCAGACATTCTCTAAAGTATTCAATGGTATTTATTACTGCTTGGTTGTAACTTGATTAAAGTGTAGCTATCATTCAAGTCTTTTGGATTAAGCACTTGGGCTTCAGACCAGTTGTTTTACATTAGGAAGGTTTGTGCCAAGCACTGTGGTGGCAGGACAGGCAGCTTTCATCCTTCTAAGTTGGGAACTGCTGATTGAGAGCCCAGTGTCCAAGTGTATTAGTTCTGGTTTAGGCACTTGGGCTTCAGGCCAGTTATTTTACATTAAGAAGGTTCGTGGTCTGCACTCTTGTGGGAGAAGAGGCTGGACTCTGCCCTTCTGAGCTGGGAATTTCTGGTTAAAGGTTTATAGTGCCTGAATATTTGAACTGTATCTTACTGAAATTGGTTCACCTTGTTTGCTCTAGCATAGACTAGATCCAGGCCTGCTGAATCTAGCTTTGTTTATATGCTTGTTGTTTGTTTGCTTGTTATTTCCTGGAAGCTAATTCCACCTAATATGCAACTTCTCAGCTTCTGTGGATCACTAGTGATATCTGCATTGCTTACTGTACTTATTTCCTTGTTTCACTTGAAAGAAAGTTACTGTTTGTCGCTTTTGCATTTAGTTACTTGTAACACATTGCACTCAAGTTACCTGGCACTTGCTCACTAAAGCAATTATATAAGTCAGCACTAAAAATTAAAAGCACTACACCCTCACTCCCCACTGGCCCTTGTTTTCAATTAAGGAATTCCCAATATTATTCTAGCATGTCCAAAGGTCAGTTGTCAATCTTCTCTCCGGTCCAGCTGGTGAATCTGGGAATCTTGAGGCAATGTTATAACTGCCTCATGTACACAGACAACCCTCTCCTCCTCCCACATAACACAAATACTTGAGAGATGCAGCTATTTAGCCAAACTGGAGGCTGAGCTCTCTCAACTCAGGACTGGCAAGACCAGACAGGAGGAGAAGGCAACTACACACACCACAAAACCAGCCTCACATAGTGCTACCACTCCACTGAATCAAACACATAAACACACAAAGACATACTCGGAGGCTCTGAGTAAAAATTTACCTAAACAGCAGAGGCCTCCAAAGCAGACACCCAAACAACTGCTACCTCAAGACACCCCACAAGCAACACATAAACCACAAAAGCAGTGTGCAAAGCAGTCACAGCCCTTAAGGCCAAATACAACACCAAACATACTTGTCATAGGTGACTCCATAGTCAGACACACTGACGTCCCACTCACCAGGCTGAACAAGGAGAGGGTCACAGTAAGCTGCCTATCGGGCGCTAGAATCCGCCACATAACACAAGCGCTCAGGTCACTCCACGGCAAGTACAAATATGACACAGTCATTGTCCATGCTGGTGTGAACGACCTGAGACGTACCTCCCTGGATTACATGAAAAGAGACATAGAGGAGCTCTCTGATTATGTAGCCCAGGCAGGTATGACCCTAACCCTGAGCAGTATCCTTCCTTCACCAAGAATGATGCCACAATATAGAGACAAGATGATCAGCTTTAACAATTGGCTTAATGTCTGGTGTCATTCAAAGGGGATCCAGTTTCTGTCTGCCTGGGATGACATGCTTGACAAGGCACGCTGCTTCGCAAGGGAATGCTTGCACCTGTCACCCCTGGGATTCCGGATATTGGCTAAGGCTCTTGCCACCCCCATAGTGCCTTTTTTAGGCAAGGCTCAAATTCTAAACCTACCACCCTAGACAACAAAAATGGGAAGAAACTGAGGGTAATGCTGCTCAATGCCAGAAGTCTAAATCTCAAAATGCACGCACTCGAGGCCCTTCTCAGTATGGAGAACATCGATGTCTGTGCTGTAACTGAAACCTGGTTCAAGGCTCCTGAGAGCACCCCGGCACTATTAGGTTTTACCTCATATCATGCATTCCGGCCCCAAAACCCGGACCACACCACAAAAGGAGGGTGTATCCATATTCATAAAGGATACCCACACCTCCAGGTTGGTGGCAACGCACAAAGCTTGAAACCATCCAGGTGCAACTAACCATAGGCAAAACTGCTCTACAAATTGTAGCATGCTACAGGCCACCCTCTCAAACTCAGGAACCCCACACAGCCTTCCTGAAGACACTGGAGGGTATAAATGTATCTCCAAACACTATCATATTGGGTGACTTCAACTACCCGAATATAGACTGGGAACATTACTCAAGCCCTAACTTTCTAGCCCAACGGTTCCTGGAGTTCATAAATTCAAATGCCATGGAACAGCTAGTCACTGTTCCCACGAGAGGAGAAAATATACTAGATCTCATTGTCACAAACATGGGGACAAAATGCTCCACACCAGAAGTATATCCCTCATTGGTGAGATCTGATCATAAACTAATCTCACTGGAAATCCACATCCCGCCCCCACCCCAAACAAAAATGACCATAGTGAAGAACTTCTCTAAAGCAAACTTCACACTACTCAAGACTGGTGTGGTATCCTTCAAGGCCCCTGAGCCAGTGGAAACCACAACCCAAGCTGGAAGCCCTTACAAATGCCTTCTATGAACACCTCCAGGACTGCATGGATCAGGCAATTCCAAATAAAACCAAGACTCTTTCCACAAAGGGCAAACGTCCAGTCTGGTGGACCCCAGCCATTAACAAACTTTACAATAAGAGGAGAAAGCTATTACATGATAGAACAAAATCCATAAAAGGGAAGTCACCCCTGATCATTATTAGTACAAAAATACGAGCACTCATAAAATCAACTAAGGCCAATTTTGAGAGAAAAATTGCCATGGATTCAAAGGACAATCATAAGGCCTTTTTCAGCTATGTTAGGAACCTGGGTGGAAACTCCCAGATATGCTCAGAATTAGTCCAAAATGATACAAAAATCACTGAACCCACAG
The DNA here is from genome assembly GCF_019279795.1 of Protopterus annectens. Lineage (NCBI taxonomy): Eukaryota > Metazoa > Chordata > Ceratodontiformes > Protopteridae > Protopterus > Protopterus annectens. The sequence goes on from NC_056735.1 coordinate 1,452,929,995, forward strand.
ACATTGCCAACATACTGGCAGACAGGTTCAGTGCAAACTTCACCCCCCTCGCTCCTCCCTAAAGGAGAGATAACTATCCCAGCCGAGTGTAGCCTCCCGGACATCTCAAATGCGCAGGTGAAAGCTGCTCTCTCTAAAGCTAAAAACACAGCATCAATGGGACCGGATGGTGTCCCCGGCTGTGTGCTACACGAGCTAAATGAGGAATTAAACCCGCACATAAGGCAACTGTTTAATCTCAGCCTTACCACAGGATACGTGCCCAAGGAGTGGCGACGGCAACTGTTGTCCCACTCCACAAAGGCGGCGCCTCACGGACCCTGGTAATTACCGCCCCATAAGCTTAACAAGTCTAGTCTGCAAAGCTATGGAGAGGATCATAATGGAGCTCATAAACAAAGATATAGGGGACTTGCAGACATTGGACCCGACCCAGTTTGGCTTTGTCAAGGGAAGATCATGCCTTTTGAACTTGGTCGACTTCTTCGAAACAGTCACCAAGGCCATTGATGAGGGAAAGGCAGTCCATACAGCCTACCTTGACCTTGCAAAGGCTTTCGACACAATACCCCACTCGGGTATTGTAGAAAAACTTACCAGCTTAAATGTAAACCCATATGTCACAAGATGGGTTGCAAACTGGCTTAAGGACAGAACCCACAGGGTTAGAGTTGCTGGCGCTGTGTCAGACTCCAAGCCGGTCACAAGTGGTGTCCCACAGGGCTCGGTCCTTGGCCGCCTATTGTTTGGCATCTACTTCTCAGAAGTACAGGCCAACATAGGAGGACTTTGGCTGACAAAGTTTGCAGACGACTGCAAACTGGGCGCCATAGTGGAAAGTGCATCAGACATGGATATCCTTCAGAAGGGACTCACGGAAACAGATAGCAGGTGCCAGAGCCATGGCCTGAAGTTAAATGCCAAAAAATGTATAGTCATACCCTTCGGGAAAAACAAGGTAACCCCAAGCTACCATATAGGTGGCAATCCACTAAGCACAGAAGAGGTTATCAGGGACCTGGGGACCCAGGTTGACAGTGGCCTTTCTTTTGACACTCACATTGCTAAAGTGGTTAGAAAGACCTTCTACATTGCCCACCTGATCATGAAGGGATTCACATCCAGATCTAGTGAGGTCATTGTTCCCCTGTACTCTTCACTTATCAGACCAATGATCGAGTACAATGCCCCATTCGGGATGTATCTCACCCGACATCTGCAGCAATTGGAGAGACCCCAAAAGTTCCTCACCAAAAGGATAAAGGGACTCCAAAATCTGTCATATGCTGCCAGATTGAAGAAACTCCAGCTCTATTCAGTCGCATACTGTCTGCTCAGAGGTGACATGTGTCTGACATACAAGGCCATGTCCAACCCGAATTAATGGACATGCTCCACCTCAAAAAATCCAAATCCACCAAAACCACTAGAGCAAACGACTTAAACCTTAGCACGGATATAAATAGGACATGCTGGAGGGATAGATTTATCACTCAGAGACTCCCTATGCTGTGGAATAAAATCCCGGTCCATGTGAGGCAGAGCACCTCGCTGACTCTGTTCAAGAGAAATCTAGACCTGTGGATGGGAGATCGTAGGTTTACCCCGGGAATCATCTCTGTGTCACTGCTGGACAGAGGCACAACAAACTAATGAGCACAGTATTTTTTCATATAAGGGGTGGCGTAAGCCACAAAAATTTGGGCTAGGCTTATAAATGCCTTAGGGCAGATAGCCTAGTATAAACCTATGAACCTATATTATATATATATATATATATATATATATATATATATATATATATATATATATATCTATACATATATATCTATACATATATATGTGTGTATATGGATCCCCCTGTAAATCAGGAATCCCACAACACCAAACGTTAGAATATTGAGACAAAAATAATGAAGATGTACAATTCTGAATAGCCAATTTTTCACAGGGCAAGTAAACACTTGCCCATCAGTTGGAAATATGCTCTTTTCCCCACTGTAATCTGATCCCGGAGTTGGTATATATAATTGGGGGGAGTGTGAGGGTGCAGCCCCCCACCTAGGGATTTTTTTACATAGTCCGGTGTGTTTACGTTACATGTTGGACAAGTGTTTCCTTACCCTGTGAAAAATCAGACTTTCAGGATTGTAAGTCTTCGTTATTTTCATCTCGACATTCTGACGTTTGGTGTTGTGGGATTCGTGATTTAGAAGGGAACCCTTGTATCCGAGTATATATATATATATATATATATATATATATATATATATATAGATATACACACACATGTGTGTGTGTGTGTGCGTGTGTATGTATATAGAGAGAGAATGAGAGAGATAGTTATATATATATATATATGGAAATAAAGAAAATTTATTTTAGTGTTACATGGAAGTAACTGTTACTTAAACTATTACTTATGTTTTGAATGTCATGGGAGAGTGTGTATGTGTTTTATATGGGTCTACTTTGAAACATCTAAAACCCATAACATCTAATTTCATAACATCTAACACTAAAAATCACAAGAAAATAACATCCCCGCCACATATAACGACACCAAACTACCAAACACTTTTTATTACATTTCTGCAGGGGGGCTTGCACTACAGTTGGAAAAAGTTAATTTCCTAACCCCACTGTATCAAGCCCCCCTGCAGAAACGTAGTAAAAAGAGTGTTTGTAGTTTGGTGTCATTATATGTCGTTATATGTGGAGGGGATGTTAATTTCATATGATTTGTACTGTTAGATGTCATGAAATTCGATGTTATGGGTTTTAGATGTTTTTGGGTTTTAGATGTTCTGGTCTCAGTGTTATGAAATTAGATGTTATAAGTTTTATATATTTCAAAGGGGACCCATTTTTTTATATATATATATATATATATATATATATATATATATATATATATATATTTCTATATATATATATATATATATATATATATATATACACACACACACACACACACACACACACACACACACACACACACACACACACACACACACACACACACACACACAGATATATAGTTTGATGGTTATATAAAAAAAGTGGGGGAGGAGTTATATTTATACAGCAAGAAACATTCCTTATCAGCCAGTGGATGATCACATCTTCTAAAACATGGCCAGGAAAGGGGGGGACAGGCTGAGTACAGCCTGGTAGGCCACTGAGGGCAGTCTTCACATTCTCTGCCCCACTGAGTTCTGTAGTAATATGTATCTAGTGGGGAGTATGCATCTTGTGGGGAGTGATCCGTATATCGCACTATTCAATGGTCACTGGATGGCTATGCCTATGAGCGCCAATTCTGATGAGGAAGTCAGGGGAGTGGGTAACATTTGAAACCTTTTATATACAACTAGGCATATGCCCTTTCTCAAGGGAGTGTCGTGTTTACCATTGTTTATGTGATGCCTGTCTCTAATTAGGTCCTAATTGAATTGTGTGACCTTTTATTATAGAGAAACTATAAATCCCTGTCTAAAATGCTGGCATCTTAAAACAATGTTTCCGGAAAGGGTCTGCTCCACTGTGTAAGCTTAAGCACTGACCACTCATTCCTTATGTCCCCTTCTTTATGAAGCAATAAATTACAAATCTTGTTTTTAGATATGGATAGATATGGAGCTGGTTTTGCAAAGCACTGCTTCAAAGTATCTTTACTTAGCTTTTTATTTGTTGCCCTCACTAGAATAATGTTCACTGTGCAGTCTGCATTGTTTAGTATTCTTGAGTTTTAGTATTCAAGTCACCTCCAGGTTAAAAAACAAAACAATATTTTTAAATGCCGAAGGAAAAGGTAGATTGCCTTTTTTTACTTTACAGTCAATAATTCCTATTTGCATTATGAAAGTATGCACCCCAAGAAAACCAAAATTAATATTGTAAAGGGGCAATTGATGAGGGTACATGAGTTGATTGACAAATATGAGGACTTTTATATAGAAAGTGTCACTGTATAACAAATTCATAAGTAGAGGGTATCCAATGGATATAGTTATAGAGAAATACAATGAAATAGATGAGAGAAGGAAAAAGTGATGTACAAAAAGATGCTGGTAATAAAGAGGTGTATTACAAAACTTCTATGCAAGTAACAAATAGCCTGGATACACAGGCTATAAAAATATTATTTCAGCGAATTAGAGTTTGTTAAAATGCTATTCTGATATTACAAAAGTAGTAGGGGGGTCTCTCCTGTGTTTGTACAAGGAAAAGGGGAAACGTTTTAAAAATATATTTCAAAGTAAATAAAATCCCCCACAGACAAAGAATGTATGAGCATAAATATGCTGTGAGTACTGGAGATGAGACAAATGCATTGGGAAGCATTATAAGGTTAACCGGTGCAAAATAGATTTTAAGTTTTGTGTTTTGGATGAAGTTTTATGTTATGACAAAAAAATTTCATGCTGAGGATAAGCTTGGGTGGTTAGAATATGATTGACAAGTGAGACTGAATGCTTGCCATCCACCTGGGCTAAATGATAAGGAGGATTTTGTAGCCTTCCTTAAAAGAAAGGGATTAAAGCATTAATTGGTAGTCATGTGGTTTTAATTGATTATGTATTTAATTGTTTGAGATTTTTTGTAACATTACTTGGTCTGAAGAAGTTTTATCTGAATGAAAGCGCTTACTGTTTAATGTTTTTTGGTCATTAAATTCTCTTGTTTGGCTAGTTCCCGGTGTTTTATTTTCATTTTATTTATTTCTGGTACCAGTGTTTCTGGAGTTTTTACTTTACCGTCAAGGAGTTGATGAAGAGGATTAAGTCTGTAAGGTGGTAACAAGGTACTTTTTTCAGTAAAAGGTTTGATTCCCTTAGACTTCATGTATCTGCTTTATGTCCCTGACCAAGTCCCTTAACCAGCCAGTGATTTGGGGAATTTGGGCTAGGATCATTAATGGTCTCCTGGACTTTATGTCTAGCAACTCTCTATGAAACTTTGTTTTTCCATGTCAATTACTCAGCTGGGGTAATACTAGGATTCAGTAGCCTGAGCATTATGTAGATTAACTGTACCATGAAATATATACAAAACTGTAACAGTATTTGTGCACATTAACGCATCTGCAGAAATACTGAACTGAAATGAACATTATGGAGTGAGTTGCTGGGATTATTCTAGTGTGATATGTACAATTAATTTAATTAATTAATTGATTATTTATTTTATTAATTAACATTTGTTTACCGAAAAAGTCCATCTGGGCCATGACATGTTATTCTTCAGTTCGCGAGAAAAGCTCCACAGTTCAGAAATTTTATAAAATGGCATACAATACAATGCAATAAAATGCAAAACAGCAAATGTTATATATCACATACAAGATAAAAACATAGTATATAAAGAAACAAAACAGGAAAAGAGATAGATCTCAGGTATCATTATATTCCACATTGTTGCATTAAAGTTTTACTAAGTAGCATTGATAAAGTTAAGAAGTTCCATTAGGTTAATAGACAGGTATGGTAGAATACATAGAGGGCATCACTACTAGACATTAGATTGTTTGGTAAGAATTTGTGGGTGTCTCAAAGCTAATGGATCTTTTTATGAAAACGCTGATGTTTAGATTATGCAAGATGGCCAAAGCTATACTACAGATAACAATGTTTAACCAGGAGAAAAGAGTGGAGGCAGCAGAGTTTGGAACCAAAGAGGTTGGTCCTAGGGATTTAGGGTTTGTCACAGTCTTGTGGAAGAGTATTCACAACATTTGAATACACTTGTGAAATACATTGCTTCGCCATGTTTATCATTTGATTTATGAGGTTGAACAAGAAATGTGTCCTTAGACCTGTGAGATCTAGATTGGAAGTTCCATAACATTGCTGTTTTCACTGCTGAACATTTGTTTGGGTGATGGATAGTATTATAGCATTATTGTCTTCAGTGCTGGACATTTGTTTGGGTGTTGAAGTATTCTTTGAGTTAGTTCAGGGGTCTCCAACCTTCACTATCAAAAGAGCCATTTTTGGCCCCTTTCCAACCAAATAAAATTCATCTGGAGCGACAAAACCTATTTGACCTGTAACATAAAGATAACACAACATATACAATTTTATGTATAGTTATTACACTATATGTAAATGAACTAAGTTTATAAGAACAATATTTAAAATCCGTCCCTATTTTTGTTCCTTTGTTGGGATCTTTATTGGGATCTCTCAATCACTCTCAGTGTGTGTGTCTGTGTGTGTGTATTTGTGTGTGTGTGTGTGTGTGTGTGTGTGTGTGTGTGTGTGTGTGTGTGTGTGTGTGTGTGTGTATGTGTCATACCTCTCAACCTATTAGACAGTTATCTGGCCAGCATGTAAAGTTCCAATAGCCATGCAGGACAGAGTCAAAGCCGAGTTAGATAAAATGGTGCAATAAGATGTGATTTGTCCAGTTGAAACTCAAACTGAATGGGTATCTTCCATGGTGGTAGCTCATAAGAAAAGCTCAGATGACATCAGAATATGTATTGATCAATGAGATTTGAGCAAAGCACAAAAAGACCTCATCATCCAATGCACAAAGTCAAAGAAGTTACAGCCTTTATGTCAAATGTCACTATTTTTTCTGTCTTAGATGCAAAGAGTTCATTTTGACAAATTCAGCTTGACAAAAAATCTTCATTGCTCACTACTTTTAGTACTCTGTTTGGCAGGTACAGATTTTTGAGAATGCCATTTGGGATAAATTCTGCAAGTGAAGTCTTTCAGTGTGCAAAGGAGCAAATTTTTTTCTGGGTATCCTTGTGCTGTTATAGAAGATGACATACTAGTAGGAGGTCATGATGAAGCTGAACATGACAGAAACCTCAGAAAAGTTCTAGAAAAATTCTAGAAAGGGCACATTAAGTGAATCTTAAGCTCAAGCCACACAAATGCAAATTCAGGCTACAAGAAGTCACTTATGTTGGTCATTTCTTTACAAGTTCAGGCTTATGAACAGACCCTTCAAAGCAAACAGCTATTCTTAGGATGCCAGCTCCAGAAAATGTTCAAGTCCTGCAACGTTTTCTTGGCATTGTCAACCACCTAGGCAAGTTCATTGCAGACTTGAGCCGACTATCAGCACCACTCAGAGAGCTGACACATAAAGATGTATCCTGGTCTTGGTTAGAGCAACACCAAAGAGCATTTGATGTCCTGAAACAGAGAATTGCTAGTCCACTAACTCTCAGGTACTATGAAGTTCACAAGCCAGTTACATTTTCCTGTGATGTTTTGAAATTTGGTTTAGGTGCAGTCATTCTACAAGAGGATCAACCTGTTGCCTATGCATTGAGAATTCTTACCCAAACTGCGATGCAGTATGCCCAGATTGAGAAAGAGCTTTTGGCAATTGTGTTTGCATGTTCAAAGTTCCATGATTATGTTTATGATAGACTTATCCAGATTGAAACAGACCACCAAACATTAGTCACAATCCTGAGAAAGCCAATGCATTCAGCTCTAGCCAGACTGCAACGTATGATGCTGAGATTGCAAAAGTATTGTTTCAGTCTTGACTACAAGAAAGGCAAACTTCTTTATCTTGTTGATACATTATCCAGATCACCCATAAACACCACAGAACAGCACAAGAATGAGAACCTTGATTTTGAAGTCATGGAAGTGAGACATTTTTCTTCCATATGTCTTGATGAGCTAAGGGATCACAAAGCCACAGATCCAGTTTTACAAAGTCACAACCACCTTCTTAATCAAGAATGGCTGTCAAAGCAATCTAGTTTACCTCAACAAGTGCATCCTTATTTTCCATACAGAGATGAGATTTTGGTTGACAATGGTATCATAATGAAAGTTCTGAAAGTAATTGTTCCAAAGTCCTTGCAACCAGAGTACATTACTATCTTGCATTGTAGTCACACAGGAACCAAATCTACCAAAAGAAGAGTGAGAGAACTAGTACTTTGGCCTTCTATGTCACTAGACATTGTGAGAGCACTTTCTTCTTGTTCAGTGTGTAATAGTACAAAGCATCATCAACAGAAGAAACCACTTCACCTTAACCAGATTCTGGAACTACCTTGGTCGGCAGTAGCCACTGATATTTTCAAGTGGAATGGTCAACATTATTTGGTGTTAGTAGACTCTTACTCCAATTGGTTTGTGATTGATCTACTTCCCAACCTAGCATCCAGTACTGTCTTTATTAAGATGAAGTGTCATTTTGCTGTGCATGGGAGTCAGCACAAAGTTATTTCTGACAATGGCACACAGTTTACAAGCCAACAATTCAAAGGTTTTGCTGAAGAATGGGACTTTACTCATGTCACAAGTAGTCCAGAGTACCCACAGTCAAATGGTTTGGCAAAACTGCACATTCAAGTTCAAAGTGCAAAACAGTTATTAGAGAAGTCAAAACGAGATAATCCTGATGTTTTCCTGAATCTCATAAATCTCAGAGATGTTCCTCATGATAAACATCTTGGTTCCCCTGCTCAGAGACTTCTGTCGAGACAAACCAGAACCACATTACCAATCAGTAGTCAATTGTTGGTTCCAAGTGTCAAGAACAACAGATCAGTGAAAAACAATCTGTTGAAGAAACACCTATCCCAGAAGTCCTACTATGATAAGACCAATAAACTGCTCAATCCATTATGAGAGGGAGAAGTGATAAGGATACAAACGTCCAAAGGTTATGATTAGATTGGTGTCATGAAGAATATTGGTCCAGAGCCGAGATCGTACATTTTGGAATCAGAAACATTTGAGACCATGTCTGAGCCTATACCACAGCACATTACCTGTGAGAATGACTCTTTATCTCAGAGTGAGTTGTCTGGTGTTCCAATTCCAGAGGAAGTTTGAGAGGACATTCTCATTCCTGTCATGAATTCAGAAGTTCCTGCTATGAGTTGTGCACTGTAGACTGTCCTTGTTGATAAATTTTGTCTCACCTGTTACATTACAAGATATGGTAGAATCTCTAAACCCTGCAATGGATATAAAGCAACTTGGACATGAACATTGTATTTTGTTTCCAATGCATATAGTAATGCATGCCTAACTCTCATATTGTTTTGCATAAAGGGCAATCTTTTTAAGAGAGAGGATGTAGATCAATATGTGTGTATATACCTTTAAGAAGTTATCCAAGGGCTTGCACAAGTTTATAAATACTGAGCACGTGCAAGCCTGACTGCCATTTTGCAGTTAGCTGCTGAGATGTAAGCATGTATGCATGTAAGGTCTGTCTGTTAACTAGTTCATTCATATTTAATGATGCTGTTATCCATCCTGATGTGTTTGTATATATTAAAGCATCTGAACTAAACCCCAAGCCTTCTTGTTATATGGATTACAGATGAACGAGTGATAATCAGGAACCTTATAGAACCTGTCAGGCCTCTTAGGAGCTAAAGGATGAAATTCTGGAGTTTTAGAGGAAGAAACAAATGCATCTAAGGAAGCTGCTAGGACTGGAGGAACTGCAGAGGGTGAAGGAACCTCCATCTGAAGGAGGTCATAGTACCTCTTCTGCTCTTCAGAAATCCAGAAACAATCCCATTTGAAGAACTCCCTCATCTTATTAATGGTTTGTCCATAGGAAATTTCCTCTTGAGGGGAATCTCCTCTATTAGATTCCTCCTCAGGAGATGGATATTCCAAAGGTGAAGCAAGTTGGGTGGAATATGCCAAAGAATCATCATCAGAACAGGAGTCTTCAGAAACTGAATCAGGTACCTGAGACACAGCAGCCTGAACTTGGGAGGAAGAGAAAGACAGCAGAGGCAGTGGGGCAGAAGGTTACAAGGCCATCGACGCCTTAAAATGACCCTGAGAAAAAGCTTCCCTATCTGACTGAGAAGAAGAAGAAATGCTAGGGTGCTTAGTTTTTTTGCTTCTTCTTAACTTGTCTTTCTGGAAGAGGGGACAAAGAAGAAGAACCCAATGTAGGCCTAACAGCAGATGAAGCCAGACCCCTAGTTGCAGCATCAATGGCAAGAATGTTGCCAGAGTCCTCCAATGAAATGAGCCGTGGTTCCCCCATATCACCCGAAAAGGACGTCTGCAAAGCTTCGGACATGCTGGGTTCCGTTCCCCTAGCAGCTTCCACTGAGGTACCTGCAGAAGAAGCAGACTGACCTCTGACTGTACCATTGGGACCAAACTGACCTAAAGGAGTATGTCTGGGGCAGAAGGCACAGTGGAAGAGGATTCAAGCTTCAGTTTACTCACCTTCCTCTTCAAACTTGGCCAAAGGACCCTGGGCACCCTCCATAACGTCTTTAGCCAGACATTTGAGCCTCTGATTCTCCAGATACAGATTCAGAGCCAAAAGATGACTAAACAATATTTTAGGCAGAAAGGCCTCACAGATAGAACAGGACTGGTGGTCGTGACTAGGCCCTAAACAGAAAAGACAGAGCTCATGGCTATCTTTATGTGGACTCTGCCTTCCACACCTACACTTGCCCTTCCTGGATAACATGAACAAAACAAATGGCAGTAACAAGAAATAAAATCCCCAACAGGGCACTTATCTGAACTGGTAGTGACACACAAACGAAATCCAACTGCATACCGAATCTGTCAACCTTCCGAATGGCAGCAGAAAAGTTCTGAAGATCGTACGTTCGGACATCCTTTTATGGCTGACGTCAAAGCAGACATGCAATGTCCCATGTACTGGCAGTAGCTGGAAGCTTTTGTATACTGGCCAGACATTGGGTTGTAGGGTGGAATACAACCCATACGTAAAGAATACTGCAACATTGAAGAGAAGGACATCTATGGTTATGGCAAGATTTTACATAATTGAAAGAAAGCCACGGTGGTACAGCAGTAGCGTTGTTGCCTCACAGCAAGAGGTTCTTCTGTTCTATTCATGGCTGGAGTGCCTTCTGTGTGGAGTCTGCATGACCTCCCCACAGTCGAGTGGCCTCCGAAAGACATGCATGAATGGGCGTGCCTTCGCTGAAGGTTGGGCATCGGGCTGGCAACGCGGCACCATAAAAAATCTACTGCCAATCATTAGCAGACTGGAGTTCTGCAGTGGCGACCCCTAACCAGGAAAAGCCAAAAAGACAAACATTCTGTCTTGAAAGACAATGGGAAAGACAATAGGGGGGAACAGTTAATTATATTAACTAATTGCATGGGCTTTATAATGTATAAACTCATAGTATCATTAACTTATTACACAAGAAGCTTTGAACTGATTGCTTGCAGATGTCAAGGAATAGTGACTGACCTTAATGTTTGAGGTGAGGCTGGATAATATCCATTATGGTGATGAAGAAGTATTACAGTATGAAGCTACTCTGTGGAAAGAAATGCTTTTTATTGGCTGCCAAAAAGACATTGATGATTTCAGGTAGCATACTTCTGATGAGGACAACATATTTACACTAATCTATGGGAAGCAGAAAAGACAGTCATTGAAAATAATTCTAAAAATCTACAAGCTCTAAGTAAAAGTAAAGTCCTGACATCTGAGAAAAGACAAAAAAAGGTCCTAATTGTTTATATGATCAACACTCGCAACTTGATAAACTTTCCAAGTTCATAACTTCACTGTGCATGTGACCACTGAACAGGAATCATTTCAGAAATCCGAACATGACCTCACTTGTTGCATATATGATTTGCATATGCATGAGCAGACTAAGCTGCATGAGTGTAAACAAACACTTTTGGCACAAGAAAATATGTTTTTATTTAGATGCTTAAACAAAGGAAGAATGAGTTAGCAACTTTCAAGTTCAGCACAACTGCTGCACAAAACTTTGAAGCAGTGGTGTAGCTAGGATTTTCAAATTTGTACTCACAGCTCTCAAACTGCTACCCCCCTCCCCAGCCAAGCTACGGCCATTCTCGTAATTCACGGTTCGCTCTTTTAGTGTCGATGAAGAGGCATTCGCTGTAATGCCTCTTCAGTAATATAATATAAATTCACTCAAACTCGGTTCCTTGAATTGAAAATTAACCTGAAATGTCAGTTCTTTGAAAAATGCAGCATGGTAGTTGGGGTAGAGAATTTATGCTTTTGTTTTCTGTAACTAAGGTACAGGTTTTGAGCTTGAGTAAATTACTAACCACCTGCTACCCCTAACTAGGATGTTTCATTCACACACACACACCCTACCTACTTCTTGGTGCAAGAAATATGGACAAAGCCTAAAATAAACAGGGACAGATATTAAATAATGCAGAAAGTTGCTAGAATAACAGGATTTGTGCTAGTATGAGAAAGTTGCTAGAACAGGATTTGTGCTAGTATGAATTTTTCTAAAGGACATGAAGTCTGAAACTCAAATGTCTGTCATTATTTAGCAACTTCAGCATTCAAATGATTTTCTAGAAAATCACAAAATTTATGAGGAACAGACAAAAAATATGGGGCAAAAATCTGGACATTCTGCAAAATTTGGACAGTTGAGAGGTATGCTACCTACCACACACACACACACACACACACACACACACACACACACACACACACACACACACACACACACACACACACACACACACCTCTCAACCTCTTAGAGCAACAAACTCATAAATAAAACTGAGGCAAAGGCCCAAAAATAAGGACATTTTTTTAAATATTGCTCTTATAAACTTAGAAAGATAATAGAATAGTAGTTGGTCTTGCATTAGTACGAATTTTCTGAAAGGTATGAAATCTGAAACTCAAATGTCTGCCATTATTTTCTAACTTCAGTCTAACAATTTGCCAGAAAACCGCAATTTTATGAAAAACAGACCAAAAATGTGATGCAAAAATATAAAATTGCCAGACAATACAGCTGGGAACCTGTCAAAGAAGGGACACCATTTTAATATGAGCACAGTTAACTTAGAGCAGCTGACAAAATTAGAGAATCTACATGCATTTCTGAAATAAAAGTAATGTATAACTCTGATCATTACAGTTATTTATAAAAGTAAACCCTCCACGTTTTCTTCCAAAATTGCTATTTTGCGGAGATATTATTAGGGGGAGAGCAACATTTTGAGCCAAAATTGGGGACAGTTGAGAGGTTTGGATATTCCTAATTCTATAAAGCGATTTATTTGCACATACCTCTCAACCTCTTAATGCAGGAAATCTGGACAAGGCCAAATATATTGGGGGAACATACAAACAGTACTAAAAATTGACCTTGTATAAACTTAAGACAGTTGCTAGAATATCAGGTCTTGCTTTAGCATGCATTTTTCTGAAGATAATGACGTCTGAAACTTAACGTCGGTCATTATTTAGTGATTTCATTCCTAAATGATTTGCCAGAAAAAGTTGTATTTTGCATTTTACAGCACAAACACCAATAAATATCTGCTAAACAAAGCAATGCAGTCTCACAATGAAACTAGACTTAGCATTAAAACTTCTCTGCCCTTGAAACTCACATTCATTGAAACAGCATTGAAACCCACATTCAAAGAAAATACATTTTGCCAGTGGCCGATAAAGATTAACTTTGGGCTGTTTTCAAATCATAGGCCCCTTGCACATGAAACATACACGTGCTCTTTGATACACCTTCCATCATAAAAGTCTACTCAAACTTCTACAGTCCACTAGTATCAGTAAATATGCACAATCTCTGAACTAGTAAAAACCATCTACATAATTCCACATTAGAGAAATCTGTAACTAATGAAGAGGCTGCTGCTAGCAAACAACTCTATATTTCATGGTTTCATCTACAAATAATGTGCCTGTTGCCCTTGAGGAATAAATTGCCTATGTTGCATTAAAAACAATGATACGCTAGTAATATTGCAATAGGGAATGGATGGCAAACTGATAACAGGTTCATACTTACTACTAGATATCTTCGCCAAAACAGACTACAGCATCCACACCCCTTTACAACACAGTACAGTATCAGCAATGCATCTACCTACTGTGGGAGAAGAACCCACAGCCTTCTGCATCAAAAGCAAGTACACTACCTGTTTTGCTATTAACAGTACAAGCAGACTCCACATAAGCATCACTAAACTTAAGTTCCTCTGCAGCTCTCAGCTCCTTGTAAAATGTTGACACTCAACTGTGACACATTTTAAACATTGCTTGTATAATTTTGAAAAGTTGCTAGAATAAAATGCTGTGTTAACACCATGCATGTCTTGAACCCAGAACCATATGCACTGTAGTCAGTGCAACATACCACTATGCTAAATCAGCAGTTTGAAAAATAGGAAGACAAACTTAATGGCTATCATTTAGATAGCTCTCAACTTCTTAGCACAAAAAACCTGGACAAACAAAGCCAATAATGAGGGAATACAAATTCAGTTCTCACTTCACACCTTAGCACAAAAAACCTGGACAAACATCAAAAACAATAATGGGAGAAATACAACTTCAGTTCTCACCATAGCTCACAACCATTAGAAAAGCAAATCTGAACAAAGTTCAGAAATGGTGGTGGTTAGGGACTTTAGGCTGTTCTTACCCTGAAGCAAAGGTACAGGGTTTGAGCCTGAACACCTATAGCCAGCAGGTGTATTATGTGGGGGCATGCACACACACACACACACACACACACACACACACACACACACACACACACACACACACACACACACACACACACTCCATTTGTGAATGCCCTTGCTTACTTCAATCGTTGATTGCCTTCCTCACCTCTTCTGAGCACTTGCTTGTCAGTGATAATCCATTTGCGAGTTTCCTTGCTTGTCAGTGATAATCCATTTGCGAGTTTCCCGCTCGCAGCCAGCACACACCCCTCTTCCGAAAATCCATTTGTGAATGCTTACTTCAATTGTTGATTGCCTTCCTCACCTCTTCTGAGCCCTTGCTTGCCTTCCACCAACTCAGTGATAATCCATTTGCGATTGTAATCGCAATTTGTGAGTTTCCTGCTCACAGCCAGCCGGACATGATGTGAGCTCACTTCCGACTGGTTGGTATGCTCCTTAAAGGAGCCAACACCCTTTAAATATGTACGTTTTTTTTTTCAAAAAAGCTACCCCCCTTCTAAAAAAGTTGTACTGAAATCAGTACAGTGCGTATGCCTCCCGACATCCCTGCTTTGAAGTACTGAATAGGACAAAATCCCTTAAAAAACAGTGCAGAATGAAATGCCCATGAAAAGCAAAACAATTTTTTTTTTTTTTTTTTTTTGCAAGAAAGAATGTACTGGCATGTGATTAAAGAACTGCTAAATGAAAAAGTAGGGGTGCTGTCACATTAGCAAGGCCCTGATGAATTCTAATGATACGGAAGATAATACGTGATGTGATGAAGACCATATTCAAAGTGCTCATCTACCAAGATGTGCAACACCCACAGCAAGATGATTTGTTTTGTGATCACAAAAGATGGATAACCAGATACAGTCCCAAAGATGAGCAACCAGATACAGATGCTACAATGAACAAACAACAATCCAGGTTCTCTATGATCCAAATAAGAGTTGCTGAGTCAGCAGTAAGGATTCTGTTCCTGAGGTAGATTCAGCTCTTGGACCTGGTCAGATTCCTGCCTCAAGATTAGTAGGACTTCAAAGGCATTATGTAAAATGTTAGAGGAGACTTCCTCAGAGACTGAGCCTGTGAAGGGGTGAGGGGGATATCATGAACCCACAATGTGAAAGTAGCAGACTCCAAATCTGACTTCAGACCAGTGACAAGTGGAGTACCACAGGGTTCAGTCCTGGGATCTCTCCTGTTTGGTATCTACTTCTCTGAAGTACAGGCTAACACAGAAGGTCTTTGGCTAATGAAGTTCGGAGATGACTGCAAACTAGGAGCCATAATCGAAACTCCTATTGATGTGGACATCCTACAAAAGGGCCTCACTGAGACAGATGCATGGTGTCAAAGCCATTGCCTCAAGCTCAATGCCAAAACGTGCATTGTCATCTCCCTTTCGTAAAACCTCTGTACCCATGAACTACCACATAGGCAGTAGTCTACTTAACACCGAAAGTGTGATAAGAGACCTTGGCACACAGGTGCACAGTAGTCTCTCCTTTGATAATCACATCGCCACAGTAGTCAGGAAATCCTTCTACGTGGCACACCTCATCAGAAAAGGTTTCCCATCCAGGAAAAAAGAGGTCATTGTTCTCCCCTACTCATCACTCATTAGACCCATTATAGAGTACAACGCCCCTTTTGGTATGTACCTCACAAGACATCTACAACAATTGGAAAGGCCACAGAAATACCTCACAAAGAGGATTACTGGCCTCAAACAGATGCCCTATGCAGACCGTCTCAAAAAACTCCAGCTTTACTCCGTCGCATATAGCCTACTCAGAGGCGATCTCTGCCTAACATACAAAGCTATGTCAAACCCAGAGCTGTAGGACATGCTCCACTTAAAGAAATCCCAATCTCTCCAAGCTACACGCTCTAGGGATCTAAACCTTGTCACCACAATAAACAGAACATGCTGGAGGGATAGATTCCTTTCCCAGAGACTTCCCATACTCTGGAATAAACTACCTATCTATATCAAACAAAGCTCCTCATTAGTACTCTTCAAGAAAAATATTGTTGACTGGTTGGGAAATAGGAAATTCACCCCAGGGATCACTTCTGTGGCTCTGCTCGACAGGGGCACAGGAAAATAATTTTCTTGGGTGGTGAAAGCCAAGGTACCATTTTAGCTAGGCTTATATAGGTCCTAGGGCCAATAGCCTAGTACCTACCTATGAACCTATGAAATATAGAGGATTAGCATTACTGAAATTAATACGTTAAATGGCATTGAATTGTATGGCATTTAGCACAGAGGATCAAAGCTCTACACTATTAACACAGTGCTTTCTGTAATTCTGGGCACAGGGTTTGATTCCTTCCACCTCCATCTACTTACTATGTGATTCTGAGTAAGTTAATTAACAACAGTGTTTCTGGCTCATCCCTGGAAAGGACACTTGTGTTCAGTGGGCTTACCTGGTTAACACAAATATAAAAAATAATATTTTGTAGTATATTAATAATACTATCCAGTAATCAGATAATGTCTGTGTCAGTTAGTCAATGGGAAGCACACTCAGCTTTGATGCTGAAAGTTCAGAAGACTAAAGATTGTGGGTTTTATCATACATCAAGTGTTTATATTTATTTCTCATTACAGACACTACAGTATAGGATGGGGGGGGGGCTTTACCAATGAAATGGTCTGAGCTGGTGGTAGCACAGGTGGATCTGAAGGTTTCCATAGTACGTATGGAAACAAAGAGTGGAAGAACATTGCTAGTGTCCTGGCCCCTAATCACTATGAATACCATCTCAGATCTCACCTTAAAATAGGCCAAAACCTAGTCCACAAAGCATAAATGATTATTAAATACTGAAATGATGTATACATGAATAATAATACATATGAAGCTTACCATGACAATATGTAACTGACATCCATTTGTAATGAGACAACTCTATTCCACAGTCAAATTAATATCAAGGTAATATGCAAATAAGGCATCATAAATGTGTACATTAATTGTGAATAAGCTGCTGTGATAAGCAAATGGTATATGTCCACTGGCTCATTATATAAGTCATGAAGAAATGTAGTGCATGTAACTGTAGTAGACTTGTGGACATGTGCAAGTGTAAGTCTATACCCTCCTGACTGTGCTATTTAAGTAAGTATCCTTGTAGAATATAAATGTGCAATGCCTCACTCTTAATGCTAACATTTTTACTTAAATCCAACAAATGCTGATAAAACTAAGAATTCACAGAAAAAATGCTAAAAGCTCAGGATAGCCATAGAAAATGTTTTATTCCCAAAACACAAGATGAACACTTTCATTTTAACCATTTAAAACTTCATCAGATAACTCCATTTGTTACAGTCCCAGTTTTTATACTACTTTCAAAATGGTGGAGTATATCATGTGATGGCCAAGCCCCCTTCTAAAAACCACATTTAAAGAAACAGGAATTAATTTTTTGCAAAGTAAAGCTTTTAAACACAATACATTTACAACAATTTTCCTTTTTACATTTTACATTTAAAAACAATACATTTTGTATAAAACCATCAAAAGCATCAAATTATTTATCTAAGTAATGCTGAACTTAAAATCATGTCCCGGATACTCTTGAATATGTTTGGAAAGGGCATTTGTATCTTTCTTCTTCTTAATGTCATATAGATGTTCATGTGCCCTATCCTTTAACTTTTTTCAATCTTGCCTATATAGAATTGAGGGCAAGACTGACACACAGCCACATACACCACCCCAGCAGTATCACAGTTATAAATTCCTGACAGCTTAAATAACTGTGAATTAATACTGAACTGTTCACCTTTGGGAATGTATTTACAATAAGTCCATCCCCCACACTTGCCCATGATGATTTTTTTTTACTACTACTTATATATTGCCTTTGAGAAATCATCCAATATATTTTTTATGTTTCTAACCTTTCTATACACCACAACTGGTTTCTCACTTAATTTCTATGTTATTTACCTGTCTTCCTTAAGAAGTGACCATTTTTTTTTTCAAGGACTCATCTAATAAACTGACTATCTGCATTAAACAGAGTAATGAATGCATTCTTATAACATTTATTGTTATTGTATTACTTATACTTGTGTCCTGCATCTTTGTTATTCTAACTTATAGACAGTAATGAGTGTATTCATGAAGTTGGGAGGGTGGCATAATGGCTAAGGTGTTTGCTTTGCAAACACAAGGTGCAGGGTTTGAGTCTCACAAGGGATAATTGGCTAGGCTTACAAGGGCAGTTAGGCTAGTACTAATCTAAAAAAATCTTGATGATTGGATGGGAAATAGGAAATTCACCCCAGGGATCACTTCTGTGGCTCTGCTCAACAGTGGCACAGAAAAATAATTTTCTTGGGTGGCAAAAGCCAGGGTACCTTTTTGGCTGGACTTGTATAGGCCCTAGGGCCGATAGCCTAGTACCTACCTATGAACATTTACTGTTATTGTTAGCCGCATTTCAGTTACTTAAACTTATGTCCTGCATCCTTGTTTTTCTAACTTATACAAAGTGACGGATGTATTCTTGTAACATTTATTATTATTGTAGACACATTTCCGTTACTTATACTTGTGTCTTGCATTCTTATTATTCTAAATATATCATCTGATTGGGAATGTAGTATAGGTGTGAAATACCCATGTTCTTTTATTCATTACTTCAGATATCAGATTTTCTACAAAGTCATTCAGATATCCTCTAGTATTAAACATTCCTTTTAGGCGCAAGCATTCATCCCAGAAATCACCATCAAGTGTAACCATTCATGTCAATTTTACAAACTGCCCTTTTACAACTGTCTTCTTCTATATATGGGGGTGGGCACTGGTAAAGTGTAAGAAGGCATTTTTTTATATGTTGCTTTTCTAAAAAGTCAAGATGTAAACCTTCTATTTATAAGATCCTTACATAGCAAAATATCTAAATAGGCTATATTCACCTAAGTTACTTCATATATAAAGTGCAAAAAAATCTGTTGTAGTATTTATATATTCTGCAAAGACTATTATTCTTTCTTTACTATCATCCCATACAACAAAGATATCATTCAGATATCATAAATAAAGTTTTACCTTTTTAAAGGTATGTACACACATATTGAACTACAAGTTGTGTGATGACAGGAGATACTGCCAATGCAGCTAGCTGGAATTTTGTAAATAATTATATGTCATTTGCGAATATCAAATTGATTTATACAAGATGCTTGTGTTACAAATGTATTAGAACTGTGGGTCATACAAGATACTAGAATTGCAAATGTATTAGAACTGTGTATATCAAACTGATTTGTGCAGACATTTGTGATGAAAAGATATTTGTAAAGTGCTTGGGTTGGAAAGGCATCCACAATGTGTCTTACTGGAAAGAACAGAAATGTACATGCATTACTGTAACCGTTTAAGTGTATATGATTTTTTTTTTTCAAAAATCTTTATTGTGTTCTATGAATACATCATAATTATCATACATTACAGACATATGTCATTAATTGTATTGGCAACATTAACTAGCACTTTCTAGTACATAAAAATATGCAACATACATTTCCCAAACTATATACAAACTATATACAAAAGTGCTATCTGTTTACTCTTGTAAAATAAACAATTAAGTGTTTCTGATTTAAACCTTCAGAACTAGTTTCTAAGACAAGGAGGCCCTTATAAGGAGAAGACAAGACACAATTTAGTTACAGGAAATGAAACGGGATCCCAGTCCTGAGGAAAATAAAATTAAATACTATGGTTAGTTTAAAAAATGGTCAAATAGCAAGTTCCAATATTCTAAAAATGACGGATGTAATTTTTGGCTGTGGATTAAATATTTATGTACTGTTATATACTTGATAGCAATTTGTTTAAACCCTTTCCAAGATATTTGGGATCTGTCTTTCCAATTCAGTGTAATACAATATTTAATTGAAGTGAAGAGAGTAATTAGAACATGCATTTGTAATATTGTCAAGCCTGGAGGAGGGATATGTAGCATAGCAAATTTCTATGAAAGGATAGATTTCTCATAGCCCATCTTTTGAAATTTGATTTTCAGGGAACACCAGAGTTTAAAGGAGCATTTACAACACCAAAAAATATGTGAGAGATCCATTCAATAATCTGTGACAAAGTGATGATATAACTTTTAGAAAGATTGAGTGCGAACCTTATTTGTATTATAGAATGATTTTTAAGAGGATATAGATCCAGTGACCATTAATGTTTTAAGAGGGGAAAGTTATTAAGATTGAACATTTTATTGTTAATTTTAAAGTTTGAGTTAAGATGTACTGGTTGTAAAATGTTAAAGGCATCGGATAATATTAAAGTGTCCATACATTTTTGAAAATTGAATATTTTGTTTTTGAGGGATATGTGTAGTTTAATATCTTTTAGAAGTTTTTTGTTAAGAAATGGAAGAGCTTTAGGGTTTAAGTTAAAACTTTTAACATAATTATAATAGACTTACCCAGACTGGTGTCCATGATTGCATATTAGAGTTATATTCTGATATTAATTGCATAGACTTTAACTTAGTAAAGAAATGTTTATTAGAGTGTTTTAAGTTAACACTTGAAGCTTATAGAAAAAAAGTTTCATGAGCATAGACGCAAGGCAGATGAAAGTGTGTGTGTTTATATTGCTGAGATAAGCACTTATTTTCATAGGTGGGTGAGTGGGTGTCAGGTCACCACTATGGGCAAGTGTGGGAGATGCACTTATTGTAAATACATTCTTGAAGGTGAACAATTCAGTATTAACTCATAGTTATATAAGCTGTCAGGAAATTATAACTGTGATACTGCTGGGGTGGTGTATGTGGCTGTGTGTCAGTCATGCCCTGGATTTAATATAGGCAAGGCTGAAAGAAAGTTAAAGGATAGGGTATACAAACAAATATGTCATTAAGAAAAAGAAAAATACAGACACTATTTCCAAACATATTCAAAAGTGTCAAGGACATAATTTTAAGTTCAGCATTCCAGAGAAAGTGACCACAAGTATAAGAGGGAGAGCCTTGGTCTCTACTATTAGAAAAACGAGAGTTGTACTGGCAGCTTCGCTTTAATGCAAGAAATCCGCCAGGTCTAAATGAACAAACATCAGCTGCATGTTTACTGAAGTGGAAGGCAGTAGTGAGATAAATAATTTGATGTTTTTGATGGTTTTATACAAAATTTATTGTTTTTTAAGTGTAAAATGTAAAAAGGAAATTGTTGTAAATGTATTGCATTTAAAAGCTCTACTTTACAAAAATGAATTCCTGTTTTTTAAATGTGGCTTTTAGAAGGGAGCTTGGCCATCACATGACATATTTCAACATTTTGAAAATATTAAAAAAACTGTGACTTTAACAAATGGAGTTATCTGATGAAGTTTTAAATTAAAGTGCTCATCTTGTGTTTTGGAAAAAAATGCTTTCTATGGCGATCCTAAGATTTTAGCATTTTTTTCTGTGAATTTTTTGTTAAATGTTATAGAGTCTAAGTATAGGGAAAATTCACATTTCATCTTTATGATGCTGGCACATGTAAAAGGAAGTTTGTTATATATCTGTATGATGGTGCTATAATCAGTTAGATTAGGCTGAGAAAGTCTGTAGGCTGAAGAAAGCTAGAAAGTTGAAGAAATCAGCCAAAGTAGATTTCAGTATATGAAAACATTTAACATGATCTTCTATAGTTCTTTCCAATTATGTAAGGAGCCTCTGTGTCACAGGCCTATCAGCTGACATAAATGCAGTGAGAACTTGGTCGGTGCCATTAGTTTCTAAACAGCAGTGATTGAGCAAACTAAGATTTTTTTTTAATTGTTTAGAAGACTACCTTTTATAGCAATAGGGGTATTGTGTTGATGTTTCACACCCATCCAGCACCAACAAGTGCTGATAATTTCAAAATATGAAATAAGCTTTTATAAAGACAGTGTTATCAACAAATATATCAAAATGTTGTATAAGGCTGCATGGGTTTATGTTCAGTCATCAAATTAAAATTTCAGTGAACTTCTAATAATCAAACTTAAAGCATCGAAAGTTTAAATTATCAAACACATTTATCTTTGAAAATAAAATGATCGAATGGCCATAGTTGGCCAACAACCAGGAATTACTACAATACATAAGGTATGCTAAACAAACCCTTTTATAAGTTTGCCACATTCCCCACTGTAGTTTGATCTTGGAGTTGGTATATATAGTTATGGGGTAACAGCCCCCCAACATTGGTTGACAAGGTGCACAGCATCATCGGACATTCAAGATGTTGGCCAACTATGGCCATTCAATGATTTTATTTTGGAAGATAATGTGTTTGGCAATTTAAACTTTCAATATTTAAAGTTCGATAATTAGCTGTTCACTGAAATTTTAATTGGGTGACTGAACACAGATAGAGGTTGCATACCTCTCCACTGGTTAGTTTGCATTTCCCATCTATTCTCCCATTTTACCATCAATGCCAAAGCTACCTCCTCCATAGCCATACTCCTTACCTATTTAGTACTAAAGCTGCAGCTTATGTTGCATATTATTGTTTGCAGCATTACCTGGGCTGCAGATTTTATCATAAAGCTGTATCAGATGTATTGCTGTTGTTAATGGGCACAGACTCAGCAGTGTAGTTATTTTGAACAGTTTTACTTCAGTGGTAAAAACACCAGGAAATCTGTCTATATACCTTAGGCAGACATATGCCTGTCTTACAATTTAGCTAAAATGCTTCATATTTAAGTAAAACTACTGTATACCTCTCTCAAGCTTTCTTTCCCTTTTGCTTTCATCTTGATTTCTCTCTCATTCTCTATATGATTTTGACAACTTGTTCTCATGTCTGTCACACAAGGAACAGATTTGCTGCTATTGTTGCTTGGCAAGGGATTTATAAAACCTACTTTAAGGTTGAAGAAGGCATCAAAGCCATTTATATGAATGGAAATGGGGAATATTTTCTTTTAGAATGACTTATCATTTTATGATGAAATTAATTCCAAATTGAAGCTTTGTTACACCATATTGCTACCTTTAGTCACATCTGATACACCAATGTTATGGCAATTTTATCACTTGTGTGTTGGCAGTGATGCTAAGAACTGTACTGAGAATACAAATAAACACTCATGTATCAATGCTTGCCAATGAGTACCTCTAAATATGTTTTAGTAACTATTGGACTTTTTGCAGTACGAGGGTGCCAGTTGGTCTAACAAGGTGAAGCCTCCTATAGAAAGTGGTCCACTCTGATTTATTAAGAGAACCCCATCTATACCTCCTAATGAGGATTAACTTCTGTCATTCATGATATAAATTAATATGTGTACCCTTACGGAGTTCACATCTGTCTCCCTCATGGAACTGTCACACAGTTAACGTCATTTGCATTCATTAAAATGATATGTGGCCTACAGCTTGTTTTGGTGAAAAGCTATGAGTGTCATTTACATTGCTGTCACTGTACAACCATTGTCTGTTCTTCTTTGATCATACCTGACTTTAGGATACTACTGTGTTGGGCACTTTTGTGCAGTCAGCACTCAAAGCTTCCACACGTACAGCAGGTGAAAAGGCCCAAAAAACTCCAAAACCAAATTCAAAAAAACAGCCAGCACTCCCATGAGAGGTCCATCCAATTCTTTTTAATAATAATTCTTTTTAATAACTGAATAAATTAGTGTAAACCATATACTAAAATAAAAAACAAACCGGTTTCGGCCCTTTAGCCTTAATCAGTGTATTATAACCAAAGGGTTCTTCACAATATATACTTATTACAAAGCATTAGGTCCACCCTTCTCATTAAATAATTAAATTTTATTTAACATTTAAAGGTGCTCATTCAAACCAGGGGACAAATTCCTCCTAATTTAATCATCCAGGTTATTTATTTTTTATTTAGAATGTCATGCCATCCAGCTTTCATATTTCTGTTATCTAGGACTTTGTTAATGATAATACATTTGAAATGTGCTGTAGGGTGTCTGATAGTATGTTTGTACAGAGCAATAGACTGATATTTATTTCTAATATTGCTTAAATGTTCCGATATACAACATCTGAAAGGACCTATGTAAAAGGCTGAACATGTACATGTAGCAAGACATATAACCCAATTGGTGCTACAACTGGCAAAAATATTAATATTAAAGATTTTAGGGGTATTTAAAAAGCAGAAAGGGGGTTCAGTCAAGGAACCAATCCCTGACACAATAGGCCTACCGGTGGTTGATAGGGGTCTTTGTGTATTTTAGGGAGTAAATAAAGCTATTATGACAATGGATCCAAAATGGTTAAATGCTGTAAAGTTTATTTAGTAGTTATACCTTCACTTAGGCCTAGATGCAAAAAACTATCAACCTCCTTTTTAAATTTGAGCATAAGATCAATGGCCATATTGGTATAAAATCTACCATCCAATAATTGCCTAGCCGCCTCAGCCAAATACAAAGACCAATCCATAACAACCAACCTGTTTGCTAATGTAGTCCATCACCAGTATGAGCAGCAGTGGGCTCAGAGCTGAACCCCGATACACACCCACTTTCACTGGCAATCCCTCTGTAAGACCAAACCATGCTTGTGCATGAGTCATTGGGTCCTTGCACATTGCATTAGGGAATGGTTCTTTGACTGAACCCCTTTCTGCTTTTTTGACCACTTACCATAAGCCATTGTTGAAAGGCAATAGGGCTAGAATCCAGGACACTACACAATTTTTGAATATCATTTCTTTTTTTTCTTTTTTTAGAAACATCTTTATTAGTTTTAACATATAACCAAATTAACTTGTTAATTTATACATACAATTGACAATAAAAATACATAAATCTTTAACAATCACAAAATAACTGATGTATTTACAAAGACATCCACCTTTTTAAACTTCATTAATAAACGCACACATTAATTTTTCATGAAACAACAAATTCTTTTTCTAACAACCTCTGTAAACTAACCCACATATTATAGGAAAACATTTTTCTAGATGCTTGTGATTTAATTGCCAAAAGTTCTAAATGACATACATCAACAATAACATTTTTGAATTATGTAAAAGATGGAGGAGAATCTGAAATCCAATTTCTAGTAATGATCTTTCTAGCCACTGCTAGAATTGATCAGAATAAAGGAAGTTTAACTTTTTTAACGCATTTTGGAATGGGTGCGTTGAAGACTACCATGGATCTAGATATGGTAAAATTGTCGGTAAATATAGCTTGTAATAAGTTATTAACATTTTCCCAATATACTTTTAGTTCTGGACAATCAAAAAACATATGTGCCTAGTCAACATTCATCTCTAATTTGCATCTCTTACATAAGTTGTCTTTTTTATTAATTTTACACATGACTTGTGGTGTGTAAAACGACCTATACATAAATTTCCAGGTGCATAGCTTCCATTTAAGTGAGGAAGTTGTTTTACCAGCTGACTCCAGTATGTACTTTTTGTCTTGCTCTTTAGGTGTTTCATTATTAATGGAAAAGAAGTAATTCCAAAAGCTTTCTGGACGATTATAAGTTTAATCTCTTATGATCCTACAGATGTTGAAGTTTGAAGTTTTTTGTTGAATATTCAGTACTAAGTAATCTATCAGTATAGGAATGGATTCCTAAATTATAGGAGATATTAAATCAAGATTGTTTGAAAGGAATTGCCTCTAGGCCTGAATTTCTAACCAAATGATTTGTCTAGTTCAAATTCTTGTATCAAAATATCTATATTTTTCACTTTGTTATCTAACATAATCTGAAACCAGAATGTTATTTTTTTTTCTGTTTAAGTAAGTGTTTTATTTGGGTCAGATGATGAAACAATACATTGTGTATATGCTATAGGGTTTAAGAAGAAGATCCATTCATTATATATTGGATGTTTATACAAAAGTTTCTGAAAGTAATTATAATATTTAAGATATAACTGGTTGAATGTATCAGTGTAACGTATGTGGTAAATACATCTTTTAATATCCACAAAATAGGGTTGTTTAAAATATCAGTTTTGTACGGCTGAGATTCTATAATTAAGTCCATGCTTATTATTTCCCAGTATTTTTTCCATTTAGTGGAGTAAGAGGAATCTACTAATTGTGATACAGTTTTAATTATGGAAGAAATGGAATATAGGTCTAGGTCAGGGGAAGCTATTCCACCTTTGGTCCAGCTATTTAAATGAATCCATAGAATTAAATAAAGAAGTAATAGAATAATTGTTCCCATTTAGTGTAATGAGGACATCATCAGCAAAGAGCTGAATTTTAGATGGTGTATCTGTATTTATATTAAAGCCTTCTATATCTTTATTCATTCTTATTACATTGGCCCAAGGTTTCATTATTAAGGTAAATAGTAAAGGAGAGAGTGGGCAACCCTGTTTAGTTCCTTTTAAGATAGGAATTTTTTCTGAGATATATGTACCAATTTTTATATATGCTAAGACCCCTTTGTATAGCTGTTCTATCAGATTTACAAATATATCTGAGAAATTCAAGCATTTTAGTAATATAAACAGGTAATCCCAGTTTACCATATCAAAAGCCGCATTTATGTCTAAGCTTATTAATGTTAAATCTTTCTTTTTCTTATTAGCATAATCTATTAGAGTTAATGTTCTTTTTATGTTGTCAAAAGTATTTCTGTTAATTATAAAGCCTGTTTGATCTTCTTCAATTATGTTTGGGAGAAATTTCTTTAGTCTAGCAGCATAAATGTTCATAAACATTTTATAGTCAACATTCAGTAAAGAAATAGGCCTATAAGAGGAACACTTTGTTGCGTCTTTATTGGATTTCAATATTGGTGAAAAAAAGGTGTATTTCCATAATGGGGGAGGTATAGATTCATTCTGAGCTGTTAAGAATACATTTTGTAGTAATGAAAGAGCATTTTTTGGCATAATTTTATAAATTTCTGGTGTGATACCATCATTACCTGGTGTTTTATTTAATTTAAGTTTATTGATTTGGGTTTGGATATCTATGAATGAAATGTGTTTATCTATTAGTTCTGCTTGTTGTTTGTTAATATTTTTATTTATATATTTAATTATGAATTATTTTATTTTATCTCATGGCTCCATTTTAACTATGTTATGATTAATTTTATGAAAGTAGTACCTGAATTCTTCTAATATATCCTGTAGATTAGAGACTTTCTTTTTTTTCTTTATGGAAAAGAACTCTTTAATATGATTATGTTTATTGAGTCATTTTATTTTATTTTTAAGTATTTTTGATTCATTGAGAAAGCTAAACATGTACATATTTCTAGACAAATCCTAGTCTTATGATTTAAAAATTTCCTTATATTCATTGTTAAGTTTGTTGATTTCTTCTGTTGTATCTTTATTGGTAAGGTTATCTTTGTTATTAAATTTGAGTTTGCCTAATTTATTCTGTATCTCCTGTAAGTCTTTATCCCAAGATTTCATTTTGCTACTATACCATCTGTTAATTTGCCCATATAAGTATGCTTTTAAGGCATCCTATATATATATATATATATATATATATATATATATATATATATATATATATATATATATATATATATATATATATATATATATATATATATATATATATATATCTGGGGAAGCATTTGTTTCTATAAAATTTTGTGTCTCCTGCTTTATGAATTCTTTGAATTATTTTAGTTGGGAAAGATATGCTGTGATTCTTCTATATTGTACATTATATGTCACATTTATACTGAGTTTGAATTTATTGAATTGTGATCTACATAGTGGGCATGAGATAATCATAAATTTAGATTGATCGTTGACTAATTGATTAGAGATCAAGATTCTATCCATCTTAGAATAAGAACCATGTCTATTTGAAAAGAAAGTATATTTTAATGACTTTGGATCAGCTTGATTATTGATATTCAGATGGTATGAATTTATAAAGTCTTTTAGATGTTTAGCCTGGGAAGATATTCTTCTTTTCCCTGAAACACTTATTTCACTTTCATTTAGGATACAACTGAAGTCACCTGCTATAATGATATCTCCTTTGGAAAGGAGAACTATTTGATTTAGGTGTTGCTTCACTGTACTAATACCTATACCTGGTATCCAGTAAACATTAATGAATGTAAAGATATTTCTATTAATTTCAACTATGACGAAACAAAACATTCCTTTGTCATCCTGATAGGTCTTTGAATATTATTTCTGAGATGCAGTTGGAACCTGGTTGGATTATGTGTACCTTAGATTTTACATCATTGTACACTAATATACCACATTGTAATTAAAAAAAACACTGCCATGGCTTGGAACCACTCGCCGATACTTTATTAAACCAAGTTACACAAGATTGAGCGCTTTCTTCCCTATGCCCAGGGATTTCATCAGAATCCACATTGGGCTGGTTTAGCATCGGAATATTGGCTTGACCATATTCCTTTGTATAGTCCTGGTTTCAATACTTTTCTCATTTGTCTCACGGAACATGTCCTTACAAAGAATGCGTTTTATTTTAATGACAATTGTTTTTTACAATTAAAGGGTACAGCTGTGGATGCATCTTTTGCACTAATATATGCTGACCTTTCTATGGGATATTTAAAACAACATATTATTTATGATTATAATCATAATTTGTTTCTTGATGTAATTGATATTTGACGAAGATATCTTGATGATTGCTGGTTGGTGTGGAGGCCTAATGTTGATTAACTTCAGGAATTTATTCAATATTTGAATGAAAATAAGTGGGGGATTCAGTTTATTTTACATTATAACACTGATTGTATTTCATTTCTGGATGTTCAAATAAGCTGCCAGCAGATGGTACTTTGTCAAGCGATGTTTTTCGAAAGCATCCAGGTTCGAATACCCGACTACATGCATCAAGTTGCCATCCCAGACACATTATACGTAATATCCCCTAAATCTCAATTTCTAAGGATTCGTATGATTTGTTCTTCTGATGACATTTTTTCTTCACAACAACAAAACCTCATTACGAGATTTTGTAATAGAGGTTACTGTAAGTCACAACTGGTTCATACTAGTAATCAAGTACAAACTTATAATAGGGGTGACTTGTTACAATATCAACATAAAAATAAATAAAAATACTATTGTTAGATTTAATACTATTTATTGGTGTAACACATTTGGATTTATGAACCTGATTCAAAAACATTGGGATATTTTAATGGCTGAGGAAAGATTATCAAACATTTTGGGTCCCTGATATCATTTTTCATTTAGAAGAGTCAAGACACTGGGTGGGTTTTTTAATCATTATAAACATAAGGTACAATATATCTCAGGTTACATTAGAAGGGGGTATATTGTTCGGTTGTGTCCCTTGTGGTCATTGTTCCTTTTGTAAACATGTAATCCAGACTAAAGAACTCACCAGTAAAAATACCCCTAAAATCTTTAATATTAATATTTTTGCCAATTGTAACACCAATTGGGTTATATATCTTGCTACATGTACATGTTCAGCCTTTTATATAGGATAAACATCACGTCCCTTCAGATTTCGTATATCACAACATTTAAGCAATATTAGAAGTAAATGTCAGTGTAATACTCTGTACAAACACACTATCAGACACCCTACAGCACATTTCAAATTTATTATCATTGACAAAGACCTAGGTAACAGAAATATGAAAGCTGGATGGCATGAAATTCTGAATAAAAAAGAAAGAACCTGGATTATTAAATTAGGAGGAATTTGTTTCCCCTGGTTTGAATGAGCACCTTTAAATGTTAAATAAAACTTAATTATTTAATGAGAAGGGTGAACCTAATGCTTTGTAGTAAGTATATATCACTGATGAAGGATAAAGGGTCAAAACCAGTTTAGTGTATGGTTTACACTAATTTATTCAGTCATTAAAAATAATTGTCATTATAAAGAACTGGATGGACCTCTCATGGGAGTGCTGGGCGGTTTTACTTTTGTGCAGCGCCATAAGCTCATGAACCTTGACTTGAGAAGCAGGACATAGCTCTTTGCAGTCTCTCCCTGTGATTTATTGTACTTTTTCCATTTCACTTGAATTAAATTCAGGACATTCATATTCTATGATGGCAAAGTTTCTATAAAATGGGACGTGTAGTGAACTATTAATAACTTTCCTGTACATACACAGAGCATGGAATGAGTACCTGTTCCGTACCATTATGCCCTAGTTAGAAGTGCCTTGAGCATAGTTTTAAAACTGTATTTAACTAGTCAAGAGTGGTATTGACTGATTTTTTTCTGCTCGATCTCATTCTTGTTCAAAGTAGTTAATAACTTTCATGTGATGTTAGTACCATTTTCCCTGAGAGTTTGCTGGAGAAAACACACCCTAAGGCATATTCACAGTACAGTATCAGAAACATATTCCTTCATAGTAAAAAAAAAACAAACTTCTGGTGTCCTGGTTGCATGATCCCCAGTTAGTAGTACAAAATAAATTGCAATGCTATTTGAAGTGTGTGTGTGTGTGTGTGTGTGTGTGTGTGTGTGTGTGTGTGTGTGTGTGTGTGTGTGTGTGTATGGGTCTGTGTGTGTCACT
The DNA here is from genome assembly GCF_019279795.1 of Protopterus annectens. NCBI lineage: Eukaryota > Metazoa > Chordata > Ceratodontiformes > Protopteridae > Protopterus > Protopterus annectens. Next base: position 1,452,960,996 of record NC_056735.1, read on the forward strand.
GCAACAGAATTTGCTATATTATGTGGCTGAGAAAATCACCTACTGTTTACTGATAGTAAGAATGTTGTATTTTAATCTTCTAAAGTAATTAAAGAAATACTTGTTACTTTTACATGTTGGTACCAGATTCCTTTTATGGTTTATTCTGGAGGTTGTGATAAGCTTATCTATTTATTTATTTAGGCTTGTATATCAGAGCAGAAAACTTATCCAAAGGACAAATGTCAGGCACAACCTGGGGAAAGAAAAAGCAAAAATGTACAAGGACAATAAGTAAATAGCATGATAACATCTATAATTTATAAGAACAATGAGCTAGCTGAACCATAAGTAGATAATAATATCATTACAGTAATATGATAATAGAAGAGAAAGAATGAACTTAAGAAATCTGGTAAAAAGAAAGGAAAGATAAGGAAGAGTATGAAAAATGTAGAGGTGAAAAGTGCAAAAGTCCAAAAACTAAAGTGGAAATAGAGATGACAGGACAGGAGAAGAACAAAAGGAAAGAATGGAGGTAAGATAAAGAGGGTGAAAAATAAAAGAGGGGGGTATAAGAGAAGAAACCTGGCTTTTTTGAAGGATATGATTGTTTTTAATTGCAAAGTAGTACCGATTTTTTGTGTTTAACATTTTATTGATTATCAAGCTCTACCACAATGACTTATTAAAAAGTTTTCCATATATTTATATCTAAGCGGTATGAAGTCATAAATATAGTGGCTAATAATGTAAAACGAAATGCTTGTAACTTGAGCAGTTTGTGTTAAGTAATTAAAAAACAGTATTGTATTTATAGAACAAGCTACTTTTTAACATTGTAATTTCTATCATAATAATCTTAAAAAGAAGATTTATTGACTATATTGCCTTTTAGTCTTAGTTTACAAGGTACAGCATCATCCTCATTGCTAATTTATGAGATCATGACTGCAAGTGAGCAGCAAAAACAGTCTAAGCTTCTTAGTTTTCCTAAGAACCAAAGCCCGTCGACTGATGTTGGAATATCTATTCAAGATTACTCTGGCTGAGATATTATTCTATTGGATATAGTCTTATTTCATTGTTTCATAAGTCCTGGTGTGAAGCCAGAAAGTCGTCATGTTATAAAGTAAATATTGTAGGTGTCTTATACTGTTCTATAATGACTGTGTTCAGCATTATTCAAATTATTATTTCATCATCTAACTCTGTTTTGTTACCATGACATCTGGGATTTAAGTTATCCTTACAAATATTTAGACACAAGCACACTGTCACATAATTATTATTTGCCTTGCAACCACAGGAGGAGAGAAAGCATGGAATTTGTGGTTTACATTTTCATTGTCTTAACCAAGCTTCTAGGTTACATACTCTTTGTTAAGTTTCTTTTATTAAGTAATGCTGTACTTACCTCAGACTTGTATCTTGCTTATTTGCCATTTTGTTTGAATTTGTGAAGGTCTGAAAAATACATGGACGGAGGGGATAGGTAGTGAAACATTACCTGCTCATTAAATGTACTCCCGAGGAACAGAGGTAAAGCAATATGTTCAATAGATTCTGAATTCTCTTACAGTGGCAACATATCCTTAACTACTTCATACATTTCAAAATATTAATTTGATATTCAGGTGTCATGAAGTGAGGGAATTATCTCACTAAATATAAGGGCATTTCTCATGTTTGAAAGGATATTCATTAGCCACACCGCATGCTCTTCAAATCCAATAACTTCCTCAGATTGTTCACTACAACATGAATAACCTTATCAGGACAATCTTTCATTCTTTTTAACCTAGTTGAAATGTCCCTTATACTGGTCCCATGGAATCAGGTCAAGGTAAGGCACTCCTTGCAATGCCTATTAGATATATTTTTGTACAATGAACTTAGAATTACAAAAGTAGTTCTGGGGTGGGTGTTGTATGGGTGTCTATGCCTAGTTACAGTTTAATTTAATCCCCACTTTGTTTGCCATGACCACTGTCATCTTCCCCATTGGAGTGACTGTGTTCATATGCATTAGTATAGTCAGCAGGTATGTGTAATGTAGGAGGTTTTCATTCTATTAAGCTTAGCGTTTTTTTTTTCTTATATAAACAAAACTCAGCAAATGTCAGTATGGATCTATGTACATTCTCAGTGTGGGTGGTTATGAGTGAAAATTTTAGTGTGAGTCTGCATATATTCTTAAATCTCTCACAGATGTTAGGTATGTTATCAAAAAGTAAAACATTTTCAGGGATCATGACTCGGTTCTTACACTTCCTCAGGTAAACCATCATACACAATGGCTACACACATTTTTTGTAGGTCTGTAATCAAAATAAGATCAAAATACATAATAAACTGCAATACCTAGCGGAATATATATATATATATATCTTTAGGAATATAAAAATAGACAACTTTTTGTAGTGAAATTCAACCATAAACCTGTTGTATTAAGTTTTATCATTATCTTTTTAGGAAATATTGTTTTGTAATGCACCATTTTTTCTCTCTCAAATATTAAAGATGAAATCACATTTTCTCTACAGCAAACATGCTGGGAAACGTAGGTATGCCTTTTTTGTGATGTACTTTAACTTAAACTTAATTGCAACAGCTAACCTATTTCCTTTCTAGGTATACTAACAACCAGAAATTTAAATTGTTGCACAAATTAATTGCCATTTCATATCACTAAGAAAATGAGGAAAATTTCTGAGCCCTATACCATTCAAATGATTCTGTCTTCAAAGTAACAACCTTATTCATTCAAAAAAGTGTGCAGCTGCATACGTTATGTACCAGTTACATAAACCGTGTTGTGTAGGATAAGGATATCTTAAGTACCAGTTACATGAACCATGTTATGTAGAACATGGATATTGTAAGTACCAGTTACATGAACTGTGTCATGTAGGACAGGGATATAGTAAGTACCAATTACAGGGATATCGTAAGTACCAATTACATGATCCGTGTCATGTAGGACATGGATATTGTAAGTACCAGTTACATGAACTGTGTCATGTAGGACAGGGATATAGTAAGCACCAATTACATGACCCGTATCATGTAGGACAGGGATATTGTAAGTACCAATTACATGAACCGTGCCATGTATGATAGGGATAGCGTAAGTACCAGTTACACAAACCATGTCATGTAGGACAGGGATATCATAAGATGGATTATGCTGCATATTTTGTGTTTCAGATTATTTTAGCAACCTTAAGACCTACTGGCTGAGACCCTCACAGGCTTTTTACCTATATCAACATTTTACAGTTTTAACTATATCATTTAAGCATAAGTCCAGGGTCTAGCCTTAAAGTATGAAAACAGTAAATGATCACTCACTCCAGAAAAAAGAGGTACAGATTCATTTTAAACATGTACTCAATAGATAAGGCATTGTTATAAAAGAATTATTAGGTGTTTCAGCATGTAAATAAAAAATTTCTTCTTTTGGCTTTTCCCAGTTAGGGGTCACCACAGCAGATCACCTGTCTGCTCATGATTGGCAGTAGAGTTTTACGGTGTCAAGTTGCCAGCCCAGCGCCCAGCCTTCCACAGAAGGCACACACCTGCATGCATGCACGCCTAGGGCTAATTTAGATTGTCCAATCCACCTACACCATGTGTTTGGGATGTGGGAGGAAACTGGAACACCCGGAAGAAACCCACAGGATCACAGGGAGGACATGCAGACTCCGCACAAAAGGCACCCCAGCCGAGGATCAAACCAGAGAACCTATTGCTGTGAGGTGACAATGCTAACCACTGCACCACCATAGCCACCCTATTTTAACCACTAAAATAATGATCCTATATAAAATGTAAAGTTAGACCTTAAAATCTGGTCAAGCTTGCTACATTGTGGGGAAGTACTGCAAGAGATGTTAAAAATAAGAGACAGTCTATCTACACAAAAGTTGAGTTATTTAAACATATATTTCCTTAAAAAAAGAGAAGAGAAGATAAATGTACTTCTCTGTATACAGCTATGTTTGACACTAAATACTCGCATGTTGTAGAATAAAGTTCATGCTGACCATACAAATATAAAAATCTATGTAAAGGTGCTGCACTTAAAAGTATTAGAAACAATTCTTAACAGTATTACAGTCAATTTATCAATATTTTCATTGTTTATGTAATCAAAGAGCATTAATAATATGCTTGCATTGAAAAGGATTTTGCTGGAAATATGCATAATTATGTATGTTTAATAAGTTAAAAGTACATTGACTTGTAATGATGAACCATAAAATTGTCACACCCAACATTTCAGTTGGGCGCATGAAGAAAGATCCCAAAAGTGTGAAAAGAAGTTAGAAAACAGCAAATGAGGCAGATCTGTACAGCTGCTTTAAGACAATCTGTATTAAAGGGGCAAACAAAGCTGTTAATATTTAAAGTGACAGGTTCGTGTCTACCTCCAGAGGTATTCATCAAAAATAATGTTTAAGAAGTTTATTTTTTGAAAAGTGGGATCACTGGAGAACTGAGACTAAAACTGTGAAAAAAACTGGAGTACTTGCCTATTTAACTGGTGTCTTTTGAACTATTACATGAACTCAAGACTGTCAAAGTTCCATTCTCATCTCATGACTAATGCAATTTTATTCTGTATTAATAACCATATTTTGAGTTTCCTTCTTTAGATCATTAGCATTGTGTCTTTCATTTCTTCCACATCTATTGGTGGTCTGTAAGAGTAAATGGAAGCATATTGTGATTAAAAGACTGCATGCTCCTGAATTTCCAGTTTACTAAAATAAATAAATAAATAAATAAGAAATCCTAATAGAGCCCATTGAGGTAAAAAACTAATGCAGAGCAGATAGTCTACGGATGTTTTTCTACAGCATACAGCTGTTCTGCATTGAGCCATATAATCACGCAGCTTTATCCAGTAGAGAGCTAAATAAACTAACTAATTTGTGAATTAAAAATAAAACAGCAAAATAGCAAAATAAGCAAAGGGAAAATAAAAAAATGGTTAAATGCACAGGACTCAAGCAATAAATATAGGTATTAAAACTAGATCATGTGGCTAGCAGACACAAGATCCACTGCATCAATATTAACGTATCCACCTATGTATATCAATCAGTGTATCTCTTGAATGAACTGAGGGTGACTTTAGTCCCCTAAGGACATATATGAAATATGAACCTCCAGCATTTGGGAAAAAGTATGACTGAGTTTTCTAAGTGACAGTGTGCAGGTTAAGTAGAAAATGTCATTACCTAGGATCTCTTTTTGCTGTGGTGAAAATGTCTTATCTTAATGGTTAAGCATATATGGATAAAAATGTGAACCAACCACTCCTAAAGTTGTTGCCACTATTTTAAGTCAGTAGCTGAACAGTGGAATAATAGCATATCAGCTTATATAATTTCTGTCTTAGTAGTACTAATCAGGATGCCCATAACTGTATTTTCTGTATAAAAGTTATGTGAATGCCCTTTGTATAACTTGAGAAAAGCATGATGCCAAGATCTTACCACTTGTGAAATCATCTGCATTAAAATCCTACTGATTTTGCCTGAAATAGCCTTACTCTCTCCTTTAGCAAAAATCATGGAAAAATGCATCCACCGACAATTGCTAGATCACTTACTACAAAATAACTTACTAGCTAACTGTCAGCATGGTTTTAAGCCATTCCACAGCACCACCACTGCTCTCTTGTCCATTAACAAAAATCATAATAACAATATGCTATCCTCTGCACTCTTTATTGATCTCTCAAAGGCCTTCGATATGGTTAACCATCAGCTTCTTTTAAATATATTTTAATCCCTCTCACTAGATACACACGCATTTCAATGGTTCAACTCCTACTTAGAAAATAGGCAACAAGCTGTCATTTGGGATAATAATCTATCCACACATCTTCCTATTACCCTTGGTGTCCCACAAGGCTCTATTTTGGGCCCTCTCCTATTCTTGGTTTTTATCAACGATCTAAATGTAAAACTTCCTCAAGCTAACTGCATACAATATGCAGATGATTCTACATTAATATGCTATGCTACTTCCTTAGCTGAACTCCAGTCCCTCACCTAAAAAGTGTTTAACAAAGTTGAAAACTGGTTCCTACAGTGCTGCCTCCTCCTGAACCCCCCAAAAAACAAAATTATTGCTATTCACTCCTACACAAAAGTCCTCCCCAATAGACTTCACAGTTATATCCAATAACAGCACTGTCATATCTCCCAGCCCAACCACCAAACTCTTAAGTGTAACAATTGACCATAACTTTAACTTTGACACACACATCAACACTATAATTAAATCGGTTAACAGAAAACTAGGCTCCCTATACAGGATTAAACCCTTCCTGACACCATTAGCTAGAACTACTATTGCCCATACCCATCTTATCTCCACCATCCTGTATGCCTCACCCATTTACACCAGTCTATCCAAAAAAAACCTCAAAAAAATGGCAACCTCTATAATAACATTGCTAGATTTGCCACTGGCTCCCCATTTAGAACCCACCATTGGCACAACCTAAAACAGCTAGGATGGCTCAAACTGCAAAATCAGCTTCAGCTTCAACAACTTATTATCACCCACAAGATACTCTATCATCCTAGTAACACTCCAATACTCACTAACCTTATCTCCCCCTAGAAAAGTCTCATAACCCTATGATATGCAGATAAATTACTAGTAGCCTTACATAAATCCAATAATAAGGCGGGGGACTCTCTGTTCTCCAACTCAGTGGGATAAATGTGGAACCAGCTTCTCAATGAACTCTCATCTATCTCTCCAACACCACTTTTCAAAAAGCAACTTAAAGCTTACCTTAAAACTTACTAGCTATGCCCATGTACTAACCTAGACTAACAATCCCCTTATCCCTTTCCAGCTATGCTCACTGGATGTTCAGAGAGTAGAAGCTGTAAGCTACCTTAACTCTGTGCTTACTCTTTTTTGGGAACTTCCACAGAGTATAAATTTGCATAACTTGCTTTCTAATGTATGAACATGTCTCTACCTTATAAATTCTTGTTTTCTTTCAATAAGTAGGATTGGTTAGTTACCTAAAGTTGGTTGTAACTTAGTTTTTCTTTAGAAACCCTCTACAGAGTATGAACTTGCTTAGCAAGCTCTGAATTGCATTAACATATTTTCTACCTTATAAATACTTGTTTTTTTTTCTTTTTCTTCTTTTTAAAATATGTTACTTATATTATCACTAAGCTGCTATACAAAAAGTGCATTCTAGTCTTAAATTGTACTGTACTTGTTGTTGCTATTACCTGTTTAGTATTTTATCTGCTTAGTGGACCTTATCTCCCCGGGCCTCTACTGAAAATGGACATATATCCAGTTAGACTAGCCCAGTCAACAAATATAAAATAAATAAATAAATAAATGAATAAAATAAATTTATTAATTCCAAACTGTGTAAGTAAAAGATAATCTTCTGTAAAGTGCTTAAAGTAAAAAATCTGTCATCACAGTGTTGTGTTGCTCATCTGACCAGCCTACTCCTTTCCTTACTTGTAAACAAATGACAAAAGAGAAAAATGTTTTAATGGCTGTATCTCATCCTATGAAAACACTATGGAGATGTGTGTGTGTGTGTGTGTGTGTGTGTGTGTGTGTGTGTGTGTGTGTGTGTGTGTGTGTGTGTGTGCTTGTATAAAGTTAAAAGTCATATGTGTGGAGTTTAAATCCTAAAAAAGGAGTTTATAATAACATAACTTAAAAAATGTCTATATGCAATTAATGAGGTTATAATCTATTAATCTAAGGAGGATATTTAGCAATTTACAACATACAGTACGAATACAGCTGCCATACCTCTCAACCTGTTAGAGCAAGAAATCTGGACAAAGCCATAAACAATGGGGTGGTCAAAGGCCCACAAATAGGGCCAATTTTAAGTATTGCTCTTACAAGCTTAGAAAGTTGATAGAATATTATGTTTTGCATTAGTATGAATTTTATAAAGGATATGAAGGCTAAAACTCAAATTTTTGTCATTATTTTTTGACTTCAGTCCTCAATGATTTGCCAGAAAACCAAAATTTTTGAAGGAACAAATACAAAAATATAAGGCAAAAATCCAGACATTCTGTGAAAATCTGGACAATTGAGAGGTATGAAGCTGATAACATCTGACACTTCTTGTATTGCATGTAACAAATGTTTTTCTGTATATCTACATGATATTTGGCTCACACAACTTAAAGCATGCTTTAGTGAAAAAAAAATGTAATCTTCTGTCTAATAAAAAAAATTGTAAAGCTTGGTTTCTGTAAACAATGACATTGGCTATTTGACTTTTCAAACAGTTTGTGCATGTGTATATAGAGTATGTAGTAAATTAATATGTGCAAAATTTTTCAAACTAGGCTTTCTTAGACTATTAACTTTCATATGATTGTTTCAAAGATTATAAAGCATTTGCAGTATAAGCTAAATTTGGATCTCAGCCTCGATTTGTAAACATCATGCCTGGCACAGTGAGTTAACAGTTTTCCCCTCCACTGATATCAAGTGATTCCTAGCAAGTAAAAATAGGGAATGTGAGATTATTTAAACATTAAGAGATAGTATGCATTAAAATTTTTAAACCATAAAGTAAATTTGTTTTTATATGTTAAACTGTTTTGCATACAGTAATTGACAAACTATACAGTGCAAGTAATACAGGTATTATTGATATGATACAAATCATTATTATATTATAGCCTGGCTAAGTATTAGCTTTATTTAATTATGTACTGTAATGCTAAGTATTAGCCAGACTTAATTACACAGACGTAAAAACTGCAATCATGAGTGTATTAATCAACATCTATAATTAGAAATAGACTAAGCATGAATCCTCTTGCAAAGTATAACATTAAATTACCAGGTCATTCTTTTATAACTTTTCATATTTTGGAATTGGTTAAGATGGGTTCACTGGAGCGGCACTGTAATGTCATTCTTAAAAAGAAGGAGCTGGAATGGCAAATTCACGTTAATGCCCATAACCAGCCTGGACTTAATTCTGCTTGTTCCTTTAAATGCATTCTTCAGCTTAGAAAACCGGAGCACAAATTATTTAATTTGTGGGTTTGACATGACATATCTGCTCCTTTCTTAGACATTTTTTATGCCTGCATTTTAAATGTTTTTTGCTTGTTTTTGGTTCTCTTACAACATATACATATGCATAGTCATTTGTATTTTTTCACAAATTTTATTGATTGTTTTTTGCCAATTTTAGTGTGTAATTGATTTTATGGATGCTTAGTTTTAAAAGTGGTTCAATGGAGCACTGTGGATGAAAACACTTTTCTCTTTTTAATTCACATGATACAGTTTTCATTTTGATTCTATTTTTATCTGTGAAGTTTCTTTATGCCACATCTTTCTAAGGTTACTATAGTGGGTACTGTTTGCTTGATTCATATGCCTGTTATCACACACACGCACACACACACACACACACACACACACACACACACACACACACACACACACACACACACACACACACCACACACTTCTTTATTTCAGCTCTCTGATTTTTTTGTTTTGTTTTTTTAGTTTTTTAGTTTATCGCCCCCTTTTGGAAGGATCTTATTGTCAACTTGGTGCTAAATAGCCTTTAGTGAAGGTAGTTTTGTGACACCTTGTTCCTGTCTGAAGACAGACTAGGAGTTAATTATTAGTTCTGCACTTCAGTTTATTTGGACTTTTCTTTATTATTAGTACTCTTTCTATTTCTTATTATAGTTTGGATTGTAAAAAAATTACTTCTTTTAAATCAGGCTAGCTTTTAGTTGCAGGCTAGGCTCATTAATATGTAGGAGGTTGTTAATGATGATTTATGATCCTTTGTGCTTTTTTGTGTATATATGTATATATATATATATATATATATATATATATATATATATATATATATATATATATATATATGTCCCCTTCAGTAGAGCAAACGTTTACAAGTTCGAATCGCATATAGCCAAGACCATATGTTTGAACTTGTAAAAGTTCGATTGAACTGAATGGAGATCTCTGCACAGTGTGGAAAGGGAAGATTTCCCATTTCTGCAATGTAGTGAGATCTCGGAGTTGGTATATTTAAGTAAGGTGGTGTGAGGGGTGCAGGGGCGTAGCCCCCCTGCTATAGACGTTTAGTTTTGTGTTTTGTCGTTTTATTTGTTTTTACTTCAGTGTTTAAACTTTTAAGAGTTCGAACATATGGTCTCGGCCATATGTGGTTCGAACTTGCAAAAGTTCGACCTACTGAAGTAGATCTATATATATATATATATATATATATATATATATATATATATATATGTGAAAGCTGTTATTGAAAAGTTGATCTGATGATGTCCAGTGGTGGATGAAAGTGCTTATCATCAATTAAATCTAATCCATCTGGCACATTTCTAGTTCAGCCTGGATATTCAATTAGCAACTTGAAGGTAATAAAATTGTTGCCAGTAAAACATAATGACAGAATGAAAAGAAAGATATTTATAAAATGATATTTATCAAGACATTGAGTTATATACACTGTTCACAAATCTACAGTTGACTTATGGTGGTATGAAAACAGAGTTTGACATTTATTATAGTGGAAAAAGAAACAGACAGAGAAACAGAAGGAGAAGATTTAATCCCCTTGGATAAATGAATATGGGGAGAATATGTGTGTCTTATAGATGGGTGAAGGAAAAGTAGGATGTCAGTGCAAGGTTATAAGCTGTAGAGGGAGGATAGAATGCAGAAGAAAGATGAATGGGAGGATACGAGAAGGATGGAGAATAAAAAGGTGTTAGGGTATAGAGTAAAGGGGAGTTAGGAGAAGTTCCTTTTTGTGACTGCTACCTGATTTTAAGTACCTTTTACTGCCTTTACCTTTGCGACTGTCTATTCTTGCCGTAAGTGAGTAAAAACTGCTCTTCTGTTAGAATTTAGCTTGCTTCCTGCATTTATTTAATACCTGCACTTTAAAATTTGTCTTTTGTTAATTTAACTGCTGAGGCTGCTCACTCAAGTGCGCTAGCCTGTGTAAAGTATTTACTGTGCATTTTCTGTTGCCTGTATAGAAAAAAAGAAAAAAAAAAAAAAAGTTATCCTTGTTTTCCCACCTTTTCTGAGTTAGAATAGTCCCTAATGCAGGTATTGCTGTATTCTGGACTTTAGAATAGTTCCTGTGTTGCCCATATCCTTACTTGGATAGCAGGAAGCTTCTTTGTTCACTGGTGGGAGTGGGGAGCTTTGAGCAGCCTATCTGCCCCTGGAGGAGTGATCTCAGCACAGAATCTTGTTGTTTATTGGCCATTTTGGGCTAATTCCTATCTCTTTCTAGTCCCCTGTTTAAAAACCCACTTTGGCGCGTTTTTTGCGCTTGTTCCGACTTAGCAAGGCTCCTTGTGGTCCTGCAGAGTGGTGCTAGCAGCAGAGAGATGAAAAAGAGTGACTGCTACCTGATTTTAAGTACCTTTTACTGCCTTTACCTTTGCGACTCTCTATTCTCGCCGAAAAGTGAGTAAAACTGCTCTTTTGTTAGAATTTAGCTTGTTTCCTGCATTTATTTAATACCTGCACTTTAAAGTTTGTCTTTTGTTGATTTAACTGCTGAGGCTGCTCACTCAAGTGCGCTAGCCTGTGTAAAGTATTTACTGTACATTTTCTGTTGCTTGTTTAGAAAAAAAGAAAAAAAACAAAAAATAATCCTTGTTTTCCCACCTTTCCTGAGCTAGAATAGTCCCTAATGCAGGTATTGCTGTATTCTGGACTTTAGAATAGTTCCTGTGTTGCCCATATCCTTACTTGGATAGAAGGAAGCTTCTTTGTTCACCAGTGGGAGTGCAGAGCTTTGAGCAGCCTGTCTGTCCCTGGAGGAGTGATCTCAGCACAGAATCTTGTTGTTTATTGGCCGTTTTGGGCTAATTCCTAGCTCTTTCAAGTCCCCTGTTTAAAAACCCGCTTTAGCGTGGCATTGCACGATTTTGCGCATAGCATAGCATTGGGCAGTGCCGCCTAAACAGGTTTAAACTATTACCGGCTCCACAGAGTCTGAGTCTGCTCTTCACTTTTTCCCTTGGAACTGATCTGTATCTCAAAGAAATCACTCTATTTTCACATTATAACCTTTCACTTGCACTTAGAAGAAATTTTAAAGCACTAAAACCTCTCTTATACTCTTCTAAATACTTAACTGATCCTCCTAGATCAGTCAAAAGTAGTAATCATAAATATCCCGACATGTCCAAAGGTCAGTTTCATGTGTACTCTCCATTCCAGCTGGTGAATATGGGAATCTTAAGGCAATTTTACAACTGCCTTATGTACACAGACAACCCTCTCCTCCTCCCAACAAACTCTAATATATGTGAGAGATGCAACTATATTGCCAAACTGGAGGCTGAGCTCTCTCAACCCATGACTGACACAGTCAATCAGGAGAAGAAGGTAACCACACACACCACAAATCCAGTCTCACACAGACCTATAGCAACAACAAACCAAACACATAAACACACAAAAGCATACTCGAAGGCTCTAAATAAAAATCTGCCTAAGCAGCAGAGACCTCCAAAGCAGACACCCAAACAACTGCTACCCCACAACAATACCCATGTATCACATAGTCCACAAAGTCAGTGTGCCACACAGCCACAGCCCCTAAGGCTAAACAACACACCTAATACACTTGTAATAGGTGACTCTATAGTCAGACACACTGACGTCCCACTCACCAGGCTGAACAAGGAGAAGGTCACTGTAAGCTGTCTGTTGGGTGCCAGGATCCGCCACATAACACACGCATTCAGGTAACTCCAAAGCAAGTGCAAATATGACTCCATCATTGTCCATGCTGGTGTGAATGACCTGAGACGTACCTCCCTGGACTACATGAAAAGAGACATAGAGGAGCTCTCTGATCATGTAGCCCAGGCTGGTATGACCCTGACCTTGAGTAGCATCTTAACCTCACCAAGAATGATGCCACAGTATAAAGATGAAATGATAAGTTTTAACAATTGGCTAAAGTATTGGTGCCATTCAAAGGGGATCCAGTGTCTGTCAGCGTGGGATGACATGCTCGGCAAGCCATGTTGCTTTGCTAGGGACGGCTTGCACCTGTCACCCCTGGGCTTTCGAATACTGGCTAAGGCTTTTGCCACCCCCATAGTGCCTTTTTTAGGCAAGGCTCAAAAGACAAACCCACCTCCATAGACAATACAAGGAAAAAGAAACTAAGGGTAATGCGGATCAACGCCAGAAATCTAAACCTCAAAATGCATGCACTTGAGACTCTCCTCAGTATGGAGAACATCGATGTCTGTGCAGTAACAGAAACCTGGTTCAAGGCTCCAGAAAGCACCCCAGCACTACCAGGTTATACTTCATACCATGCTTTTTGGCCAAAAAACTCAGACCGAACCACAAAAGGAGGGGGAGTATCCATATACATCAAAAATACCCACACCTCCAGGTTAGTAGCACTGCATGAAGCAACGGAAACCATCCATGTGCAACTAACAGTGGGCAAAACTGCCTTTCACTTTATAGCCTGCTACAGACCACCCTCCCAAACTCAGGAACCCCACTCAGCCTTCCTGAGAACTCTGGAGAGCATGAAGGTCTCTCCAAACACCATTATATTGGGTGACTTCAACTACCCAAACATTGACTGGGTAAACTACTCAAGCCCACTCACCCTTGCCCAACGGTTCCTAGAATTTATAAACTCAAATGCTATGGAACAACTCGTAATCACCCCCACAAGAGGGGAAAACATATTGGACCTGGTCATCACAAACATAGGGACTCTATGTTCCACACCAGAGGTATACCCCTCACTGGTAAGGTCAGACCACAAATTAATCTCACTGGACATCCATATGCTGTCCCCACCCCCAGCCAAGGTAACCACGGTGAAGAACTTCTCAAAAGCAAACTTCACACTTCTCAAAACTGAGGTGTTATCCTTCAAAGCCCCTGGGCCAGTGGAAAACACGGCTCAAACCGCAGAATCCTTCACAAATGCATTCTATGGACACCTACAGGAATGTATGGATCGTGCTATCCCAAATAAAACCAAGACTCACTCCTCCAAAGGCAGGAGACCTGTCTGGTGGACCCCGGCCATAAATAAGCTATACAACAAAAGGAGGAAGCTACTTCATGATAGAGTAAAATCCCAAAAAGAGAAGGCATCTTTGATCAGTACTAGCAAGAAACTACGATCCCTCATAAATTCATCTAAGGCCAGCTTCAAAAGAAAAATTGCACAAGATACTAAGAACAATCACAAGGCCTTCTTTAGTTATGTCAGGAACCTGGGCGGCAACTCCCAGATATGCTCCGAGTTAGTGCAAAATGACAAAAAATACACTGAACCCACAGACATTGCCAACATCCTGGCAGACAGGTTCAGTGCAAATTTCTCCCCCCCCCCCCCCCAAAAGAGCAAATCTCCATCATAGCAGAGTGTAGCCTCCCAGACATCACAGATGAACAGATGAGAGCTGCCCTCTCCAAAGCAAAAAACACAGCATCAGTGGTACCGGACGGTGTCCCGGGCTGCATTTTACACGAGCTACAAGATGAACTTAATCCCCACATTAAGTCACTGTTCAAGCTCAGCCTTACCACAAGATATGTACCCAAGGAATGGCGTACAGCAACAGTGGTCCCGCTCCATAAGGGAGGTGCCACAACAGACCCCGGAAACTATCGTCCTATAAGCCTGACTAGCCTGGTCTGCAAAGCTATGGAGCATATCATCATGGAACTCATAAACAATGACATCGGAAACCTTCAGACACTGGATCCTACCCAATTCGGCTTTGTTAAAGGCAGATCCAGCCTCTTGAACCTGGTCGACTTCTTTGAAACAGTTACCAGGGCCATAGACGAAGGGAAGGTAGTCCACACAGCCTACCTGGACCTTGCAAAAACCTTCGACACAATAGCCCACTTGGGAATCATAGATAAGCTCACTAGCTTGAATATCAACCCCTATGTCACAAGATGGATTGCAAACTGGCTCAGGGATCGAACCCACATGGTCAGAATTGCAGGTGCCTTGTCAGACTCTAAACCAGTCACAAGTGGCATCCCACAAGGTTCAGTCCTGGGACCTCTCTTGTTCGGTATTTATTTCTCTGAGTTACAGGCAAACACGGGAGGACTATGGCTGACTAAGTTCACAGATGACTGCAAACTGGGTGCCATAATTGACTCTCCGGCTGACACAAGCATCCTCCAAAAGGGTCTCACAGGGACAGATAACTGGTGCCAAAGCCATGGCCTGAAGCTAAATGCTAAAAAATGCATAGCCATACCCTTTGGGAAAAACAAAGTGCCCACAGACTACCACATAGGAGGTAATCCATTAAGTACTGAGGAAGTAATTAGGGATTTAGGGACCCAAGTAGATAGCAATCTCTCCTTTGACAATCATGTTGCCAAAGTGGTTAGAAAGACCTTCTATATAGCCCACCTCATTAAAAAAGGTTTCACATCTAGATCAAGAGAGGTCTTTGTGCCACTCTATTCATCACTCATCAGGCCCATAATTGAATACAATGCCCCATTTGGGATGTACCTTACCCGACACCTGCAGCAACTGAAAAGACCCCAAAAGTACCTCACCAAGAGGATCAAGGGACTCAAACAGATGCCCTATACAGTTAGGCTAAAGAAACTCCAGCTCTACTCAGTTGCTTACCGCCTACTCAGAGGCGATCTGTGCCTGACATATAAAGCAATGTCCAACCCAGAATTAATGGACATGCTCCACCTCAAGAAATCCATATCCCTTAGAGCTACATGCTCCAGAGACTTAAACCTCAGCACAGAAATAAATAGGACATGCTGGAGGGACAGATTCATATCCCAGAGGCTCCCCTCACTCTGTAACAAAATCCCAGTCCAGGTTAGGCAGAGCCCCTCACTGACCCTCTTCAAGAGAAATCTTGATGATTGGATGGGAGATCGTAAGTATACCCCCGGTATCTCTTCTGGGTCCCTGCTAGACAGAGGCACAATAAACTAACCGTAAAGGGGCTATATTCTGTGACCTACTATTCAAAGGCACAGTCTACAAATCTAAAAGGGTGGCGAAAGCCAAACACACTTTGGCTAGGCTTATAAATGCCCTAGGGCAGATAGCCTAGTATCAACCTATTAACCTATGAACCTATGAAGAAAAAGAGAAGGCTGTGAGTGTAGTAACTACAGCTACGTCACACTATTTTTTGAAAGCATCTGCAGTGGGACAGTTTGAGCAGCACTTTTTCAGTTTGACTCAGAATTTGGTGTAGGTAGGAAGGACTTTAAAATCAGAAATGAACTTTTCCTCTCTACTGACAGCATCAAAGAATATTTGCAGGTTTATAACACTTTTTCCTTGTTTTTGGGCTAGCACTAATAATGCCTTATCTGTTGTCTGAAGTTTGTTTTGGCGACTGCAAAGCATGGAGATGTAGGAGGATTAGGATCTGAGTTTGTATGAGGGGTTTGTTGTGGAACACCTGTTAGCAAAGAAGGAAAAAATGTTTAGGTTTATGGGTTTGTAGATCAGAGAACCAATAAGTAGTATGGTCCTTAAATGAACTAGTAACCAATTTGCTTTACATAAGGTTTAGCGTGGTGTTCTTTTGGAGGAAAAAGGGTTATAAACCTGCAAATATTGTTTGATGCTGTCAGTAGAGAGGAAAAGTTCCTTTCTGAAAAGGTTGCAATAAATGGAAGATCATACTCGAAAATAGGAAGTAGAATTCCCTTGCCTATGGTTGATCTTGCTGCTAGGGAGAGGAAGCGTGAGATTTGTTTTTGCCCAGAGATACTGTATATTTATTTTGGCTTTAGCTATCTGAACATGGTTTTTGAAATTAGAGATGTATCCAGCTGTGCACCCAGGTGTTTAAACGAAAACACTGTTTCTAGTCACTTTTGTGTTCTTGTATTATGTAGACCATTTTAGTGGTTTCAGACATTTTGGCTTGGTTCTGAATAGCACAGGATTGTTTTAGTGCTGAGATTGAGTTTGTTCTATGAGGGGTGGTCTGAAAGTTAATATAGATCCTGTTCAAATGTGGGAGTTAAGTTTGCTGTAGAGAAGTTGGCTCTTCATATGACAAGATAGGGATAACATAATTGGAGATAGGACAGAACCTTCTTGTATTACACTCCGTAATTGGGGAAAGAGAAGAAGTAGTAAGGTCTAGTTACACTTCCAAGTGTTTTTCAGTCAGGAAAGATTTGAACAATTGGAGTGCCTAAGGGCAAACTCCTGTCTGTCCGAGAAATAATATGAGAGAATGGTCGGGGGAGGGGTGAAATGTTGCTTGTTTTTAAAGATCAGTGAAGAGAGAGCCAGTGAAGAGCCTTTTACTTATGTACTGTAGTATTTTATCAGATTGTATAATGTTGTCATTGTGCTAATACCTGTCCAGAACCCATGCTGGTGGTGGGATTAGATAACATTTGACTGACTATATTCTGCGGACTGATCATAGACTCATTTTAATAGTATTTTGTCCAGGCTGGGTAGGACTGTGATGAGTCTAAAGTCAATGGAGGAGGAGCAGGGATTGGAACATTTTGTTAGAATACTGTTATGCTCCATTGGGGTCATGGTCTGTTTGAGGAGGCAGAGGCTGTAGAGAACTTTGAAAGGATGAAGGCCATGGCCTTGGCCTGGTTTGATGAACCAGGAGTGGAACAGATCTATGTCTTCGTGGGTGTCAAATAATACCTTTTCCAG
Source organism: Protopterus annectens (assembly GCF_019279795.1). NCBI lineage: Eukaryota > Metazoa > Chordata > Ceratodontiformes > Protopteridae > Protopterus > Protopterus annectens. Next base: position 1,452,978,736 of record NC_056735.1, read on the forward strand.
TACTGCTGCAATACCTTTCATTTTTATTGTTTTAAAGCTGACAAAGGAGAACACAGACTGTAGTGAGGTGAAGGTATGCCATAGGGATTTGTTGTTATGATTTGCATTGATTCATCTTGATAAACTATGTAGGCAGGAGAAAAACATGTAACAAAAGCAAGATAATTATTCTGTGTCCCAGCCTAAAAATGAACATTTTAATTACTAAAAGTCTGCTAAAAACGAGTCTGCATAAAATATGTAGTTAGACATTAAATTCTAGTCAAGCTCGTTACATTTTCTCAATAGTTTTCAGCTGTACGTAATGTTAAAAACAAGATGGAGTCGATCTAAGCAAGGATTCAGCTATTTATACAGTCATATCTTTGAAGAGAGAGAAATAGAGAGGATATGTGCACTCCTCTGTGTATAGCTATGTTTGAGACTAAACACTCATCTTTTGTAAATACAGTCATGCTGACCCTGCAATTAAAAAAGAGGATTACATAAAGCTGCATGAGTTAAAGACATTAAATTATTAAACATGTTACAGATACTGTAAAAACACATTATCATAGGTTCATAGGTTCATAGGCTGATACTAGGCTATCTGCCCTAGGGCATTTATAAGCCTAGCCAGAGTGTGCTTGGCTTTCGCCACCCTTTTAGATTAGTTGACTGTACCTCTGTATAGTAGGTCACAGAAGATAGCCCTTCTGAGGTTAGTTTACTGTGCCTCTGTCTAGTAGGGACACAGAAGAGATCCCAGGGGTAAACCTACGATCTCCCATCCACTCGTCAAAATTTCTCTTGAAGAGGGTCATTGAGGGACTCTGCCTAACATGGATTGGGATTTTGTTCCAGAGTGAGGGGAGCCTCTGGGATATGAATCTGTCCCTCCAGCATGTCCTATTTATTTCTGGACAAGGATGAGCGCACTGAGGATCGTTAAACAATACAGTTAAGGTGAATAATAAGACAAATACATGTAAGCAGTTTTACATATCACAGGTGCAAAGAAACTACATTAAAGGCAAACAAACACATTTTAATTGCTGTATCATAACAGAGAAAGAGCTTATAAATGCCATATATAAAGTTCCACATTTTGCTTATCACTAGTACAAATACCCAATAAAGCTGAAGGTAAAAGGCAGGACTCATTAGTGAGAAGAAATGAAAAGTATTAAATGTATTGTTGTGTTGTGTCTTTTGGCTTTTCCCGGTTAGGGGTCGCCACAGTGTGTATTAAGTGACACTAAAGCAGGAACACTTGGTACTTGATATATGATGTTTGTTTAGAGTAGTCTTGAGGTGAAAAGGGCATCTCTGTGAATAATACTGCTAGACAGTGAAGTCCAGAGATATAGACAAATATACTAAATGTTGCTAAAAGAGGTATTCTTATCTGAAGTTCCATATTTTCTTTTTTACTTTTTCGTTTTGCCATAACTTGTCCCCAAGCCTGCTGATCATCAGCCTACTCCAAGCCAAACGGCCCACTCATTTCCAATAATGAGGGTGGCAATCAAACAGAAAAGGACATTATTAAGGCAGACATCAGAGGCAGTCCAGGTTTTTTTTCATGCTTACCCTTGTATCTCTGCCCAATCTCAGCTAACGCAAAGAAAGAGTATGTGCAATGGACTGACCTCAAAGGGTCTTGTCTTACTTCTTCAAGGGAAGTTTCCTTCTGGCAGCTCCACCCACCCAGCCACCCCAAAGCTTGGGAAGTGGTTTCCCAATCTCTGCCATGGAAATCATAGCTATATAGTGTGGCTTCAAATGCATATGACATGGGAATGTAATATGTTGGAGCTGATACAGTGGTGTTAAACATCTATAGAATTAGTGGCTAATCTTGCTATTCCATGATAGAGTCTTGTTTAACTGACAGCAGGCAGTACTATACTGCTAAATCAGTAGTGACTGTAGATGGGCATTTGCTATATGTACTCTAGTATTAGAGGATGAGGCACTTTGCTATGCTGCAGATTGTCCCGATATTTTGGTTGTTTTTTTTAACTGGGTGATTAGCATGAGTAGTGTGGTTAAGTTGTTGATTTAACTGCATAGCCATTCATGTGCATTCTGTAAATTATGTGTACATTCTATACATGCTGCGCACATTCTAAACATTCTGCATACATTCTGTATATTTTGCACTACCTAAATTAAGGTGTTAAACAGGGTTCTTACAGATGCCTTTTGTGCAAACCAGAGTAGAGCTTTGGATTTTCTGGGGTTTAGACTTCAATTTTTATGCATATGCTATGTTTCTAGGCTGTTGTTTCCAGTTTAAAGACCTTGCTGGATGACAGATGCTATTAGTGTGAAACTTATAGTGAAGGGTATTGTGAAGACTGGTAGAGAAGGGTGAAGGCTGCCAGCCTAGCCAGATAGAATTGTGCAGATAATTCTGTCATTTGTAAATATGAATGTAAACTACAGGCGTGTTGTCTTAAATGTAAAAAAAATACTGTTACATGTGGAACTGGAAATAAATGTGACAACAGTGCACTCTACTGCCAAAGTAAAGCATGTGGTGACCCTTTGAAGTAGACAGTGGTGCCAAAAAGTCTAGATGAAGAAATTCTTTCTATTGTTTTAACTCTCTCTCTCTTTTGGCTTTTCCCGGTTAGGGGTTGCCACAGCAGATCACCGTGTAAACAAGAAAGCACACTGAACAGCTAAACAAGGTGAAAAATCAGTCACAGCTGCTTGCCAAAGTAAAACGAAGCCTTAAAAGCTTTGATTAACTGCAATTTATTTGAAGTGCTTTTCGTTTGCACAATGTGCAAACTTCTTCAGAAAACAGTATAAAAATTTTAAAAGTCATATAAATAGTCTCAGGTGTAAACATTTAACCATGAAGCAAACCTTCCTTCCCTACTTCCTTAAAGGCACACAAGGAAACCGAATATGTTTCCATAAAAAATATATATGTACATATAAAGATACATCACTAAAACCAAACATGTAGTCATAAATAAAATTCAAAACCCATTACAAATGACACATTAAACTCATATTATATATGCATAAAAACGTATAATAAATACATAATGAATGCTGAACCTACAAAATCTCTCATTCATCTCCTTAAGCTCTTTAATTTTAAAATACTGCTTAAGGAACAGGTTTCATTCAAGCCTGGAAAATTGTATGAATTTAATTTAATCTGCCAGGCTAATTCTAGTTCCTCAAATTGCAAGGGCAAGGGGCCACCCCTGATGTCCTGATAAACCTGGTCGATGACCAAATATTTAAATTTATGTTCATTGTTTCCCTGGATGTGTTTGGCTAAGGCGTTGTCCAGCTTCTTCCTGCTTATAGCATATTGGTGCTCATAAATTCTCTCATGGAGCCTACACTTCGTTTTGCCAACATAAAAAGCAGGACAGCATTAGCACCTAGCCAAATAAACAACCATTCTCGAGTTGCAATTGTACCTCAATTTTAATCTAAACTGTGAACCTCCTACTGTAAACAAGTTCACTACTTCTACATATTTACAAAAATTGCAACTTTGACATTTATCCATACCTGTTATTCTAGGGTAACTACGTCTTTGTTGTTCAAGTAGTTTTTTCAAATTTTTACCTTTCCTGAAAATAACACTAGGAATATCACCCATTTTACTACAGATGTTGGGATTAGTTTTAAATAAATCCCAATTTTTCCGGATAATGTCAATGCACCGTGTCCGTTCATGATTGGCAGTGGAGTTTTACGGTGTCGAGTTGCCTGCCTGGCACCCGACCTTCCACAGAAGGCACACCCATGCACACACTCATGCCTAGGGCCAATTTTTTAGCGTGTCCAATTCACTTGCAGCATGTCTTTGGGGATGTGGGAGGAAACTGGATCACCCAGAGGAAACCCACATGACCATAGGGAGGACATGCAGACTCTGCACAGAAGACACCCCAGCCAAAGATCGAACTGGAGAACCTCTTGCTGTGAGGCGACAATGTTAACCACTGCACCATCGCGACCGTCCTTTCTATTGTTTTAACCAAGAGTTAAATTGCTAGATTTAAACATGCAAATGTATTTTTATTGCTCTGTTCCTGACCAGCTACAAGATAACAAAAGGGAGATGCTAAGAATGTAAATGCAGTTACTGTGTAGCCTGAGAACTCCAGGAAAGTGAAAAAGAATGATGTAATGTTTATCAGAACTGCAATAGCAATTTAAACAGAGAGAATCAGAAGGCATTAAAAATTTTTGTCTTGATCATCCAACCCACAGCACTGCCTCTTGCTCACATGTAAGTTATCTTAGACTTGTGTTTTCTTTTAGAGATAGCTAGAACTGGAAATATTAGACTAAGTGTTTTTCTGTGATGTCAGAACTGTACTACTGAATTATTTTAAGTATTTCTGGGTGATCTCTGAACTTTTGACTAGCAGTGTATAGTAAAAAGTACTGTCTTGTGGTTTTAATTATTTATTACTAAATATTTTAAAATCTTTTTACTGTGCCTGGTTTGTGTAGAGATAATTTAAGCTCTGGAGTACATTGCATTTTATAGTGGTTACTGTCCAAGTCACTCCAAATAAGCTTTGACTGATTAGTCATACTACCAATTGGATAATAATATTGCACAGTAATAATTGGACACCCTTTTAAGGGCCTTTGGGCAGCTGATAAATATTAGCTGGGTGATGGCAAGTGGTACTAATGTATAGGCTGGGTAAAAGGGGCACAGCTGGAGAACCTGTGCCAGCCTTCCCCAGAAGTGTCTGTGTGGTTGTGTAAACTGTTATCTCAAAGTGTGTGTGTGTGTCAGCTACTTGGGCAGGGACACGAAGCACTGGTTGGGCAGAGAGGGTGCTGGAGATTTTAGCTTGCCCTGCTAGACTGAGATCTGGACCCTATTGCTGTGCCAGTGGAGTCTTATTGGGGACCTGGGGAGCAAGGGAGCGACCAGCCCTGGACTGACTGTGATCTCTGTATGCTCTTAAGGGAAATTGCACTTTACTGTGTGTATTTGTTATCCTTTCCTCATATATGAGACTCCCTCTCTGGTGTTAGTGGTGAGGATTGAGGCTCCTTGATTGCTGGGCATGGCACATGCGTCACAGGTATCATTGGCCTAGAGTGTACAACAAAACATGAATATGAGCAATACATAATCCCAAATTGCAGACTGTAAAGATGATAAAAACTTAATAAATCAGAACAGACTGTCAGTTGGTGCACAGCATTAAAGCTTTAAGCTTTAGTTCCTGAGGTACATGGTTTGATTCCCTCAACCCTCATTTGTGTGACCTTGAGCAAGTCACTTAACTAGACAGTTCTTGTGAGCAACTGGGAATTTGGGCTAGGTTCCTCAATGTTCCCCTGGGACTGTAAGCCTAGTAGCTACCTATGAACAAGCATTTTGCAAGAGGACAAGCCTCCTGCACCTCTATGTGGGGAACCTAGGACCCTACATCCCATTTTACAGTGAGGGCAATGGAAAACCTCTGCTTGACAATACACAGCAGTATCACACCAACAGCCCCACCGCACCTGTAACTATGACATCTAAAATAGGATAACAAATGCTCTCTGACCATGACCAGCAGCAACTGGAAACACAAACAACAACTATGTTATTGTGCTATATCCCATAACCATATCTAAATTGCATGAAACTTTACATGGATGGGAAATGTAAGGTATCAACTTTAACCGAGAGAATTTGCAAATTACAAGAGTCACAATTTTAACAACTATTTTCACATTTGCCATACTGGCATTATCTTCAACAGTCTATACCCATTAGAATACTGTAGTACACTGCTCAAAGCAAATTTGATCCACAGACCAAAAGCATGGATGGAGAGAAAGAAAGGTCCAGGGACTGGAACCTGAGGTACACTGGTAAATACTGTAACAGGGTCATGCATATGGATGTCATACATTGCACCCTTAGGCTGATCTGCCAGGAAGCTGGGAAACCAGTGGTAGAGGAACTGCTAATGCTGGGTTGCAAAAACCTACCACACCCTATTAAGTGGCAAACCATGTCAAATGTTTTTGGCAGAATTTCTAGACAGGTGAAGTAAGCCAAAAAAAAAAAAAGATGACAAGTTAGCAGGTTGGTGGCTATAACTTTATTGAGACAGCAAATATATGTGAAGAGATGTCTATGTTGAATGGAGCAGGGGCAAAACGATCAGCAATAGAAAGATAAGTAACAGCAGAGTAACAAAACAATCATTAGACTGCTACAGATGAAATTGTCACCTCAGTCACTAGACAGCTGTGACTTTGTGTATTGGAGCTCTGAAAATAATGCTAAGATGTGCTACAGCAGCTGTACAAGAGCTTGAACAAGGGTTTACCTAGGATGGATGTGAGGTCAGCGTAATGGACTTCACCATGTGCAGTAGATGCAATGGTACAGTGTATCTGTCAGCAGGGTCATAGTTAGGTGTAGAGACTACAAGTGTAACAATGCATAGCCTGTAGTATAAGTTGTGGAAAGGTAATCACAGTTTTTATCAATGTTTCCAAGAGACTTCATTGTGTTACCTTAGCAATGAGAAAATGCAAAAGAAAGATGTATACAGTGTTATCTCAAATGCCTAAGATTAAGGGAAAGTGTGTTTTGGTATGATGCATATTGTTGGCTAAAGATGTGTTATAAGAAGATTTTGTCCTGGCACTTAGATTAGAAGTTTACCAGTAGTGATGCCTAACTTTGTGAGCTGGCACATGTCAGTCAAAATAATACGACTGGGTTCTTAATATAGATTTGTTATGCTTAAATTGGTTGTTTATTACAACATTTGCAGCGGTTGCACCTCTGTGTGATAGAAACGACTACAGCAGTAATTATGGTAATGCATTGTTTTAAAGTACTGGAGATCTAAAAGAAGAGGAAGAGGAAGAGAAAGGCACATGTCTGCTGTGGTTTACCAGAGTAGTTAGAATCATTTCTTTAGCTTTAGCTGCAGTGCGGTAATAGGTGAAAAAATGTGAATGCATATGTATGGATTATCAAGAGACTTTTCAGCCAGTAATTTATTCACAAGAAAAAATGGGAGAGTACGCAAAAATACAGAATATTTTTCAGCTTTTAATATGTATTACATAAGGCCAAACAATTATAACTGAAATGGAGAAAGGGAATAGAGAAGGGGGGGGGGGGTTATAAATGAAAACAGGTAGGACTAGCGCCCAGCAAAGTTTTATAGCTAGAAACAATTATCAGCTTTTGAGAGAAGTCATTTAGAGATCAGAGCCACATTAGTAGAATCTTCTATCAAATTTCAGCCACCTAAAACATTAATCTAGCCTTCACAATAAGGCAAAAACCACAAATAGGAGCGAAAGGGCCTCAGAAGTATAAAGTTCCCAAAGATGTATAAAGGTTCTTCAACCCAGTCAGACGCAAGTCAGCATCTAATTCAAATAAGAGATGATTTATTGTGCTAGCGAGTGAGCGCTTTCACCAAACGGCTTTTTCAAACTTCAACAATAGCTATTAAAAACAAGCAACTTATATACACAAGGGAAGAAGTTCATTGGTGTGATCAAGTTAATTGGTTAATGATCAAAAGTATCGCTACATAAAAAACATATCCATATAAAATAAATTAAATCAGCTATATACAAAAATATACATATGAAGGAATGCATATATATATAAATATATATAAAATAAGTATATAAATATATAAGGATTTATATAATACATGGTAGTATATAGAAAATACATAAAACACCTATTCTGGTATTGCAGCTATTAATAAAACTATTAAATCTAACTCATACTTTAAATCTATGTAACTTGTGCTTGATAAGGATTTAACCTAGGCTTTATTTATCAATGTACAAAGAGGTATAGAAAAATGTATGAGAAAAAATATATACATAGACATATATACACATACTAATAAAAATATATGTGGATAGTGAGTATATATAAATATGTAAAAAACACATATGTAAAGCACATATATAAGAAAAACATATATATAAAATCTAAAAAGGGGAATATATTACATAGTAATATATAACCTATCCACTAGATATGGTACTACAGCTGTTAAAGAACTAATATAAAAAATCTAACTCAAACCTTATGTCTAAACAACCTTTTCCTACGCAGTAGCGGTTTAACCTGTACTTTGTCATTTATGCCAGGGAATTTATTTGCTCTTAGGTGGACTATCCATCTAAGTTCACATTCCTGTAAATATGAATCAATATCTCCACCTCTAATGCTAGGTTTGACCTGTTGTAGCACACTAAAAATAGGTCAAACCTAGCATTAGAGGTGGAGATATTGATTCATATTTACAGGAATGTGAACTTAGATGGATAGTCCGCCTAAGAGCAGATAAATTCCCTGGCATAAATGACAAAGTACAGGTTAAACCGCTACTGCGTAGGAAAAGGTTGTTTAGACCTAAGGTTTGAGTTAGATTTTTTTATATTAGTTCTTTAACAGCTGTAGTACCATATCTAGTGGATAGGTTATATATTACTATGTAATATATTCCCCTTTTTAGATTTTATATATATGTTTTTCTTATATATGTGCTTTACATATGTGTTTTTTACATATTTATATATACTCACTATCCACATATATTTTTATTAGTATGTGTATATATGTCTATGTATATATTTTTTCTCATACATTTTTCTATACCTCTTTGTACATTGATAAATAAAGCCTAGGTTAAATCCTTATCAAGCACAAGTTACATAGATTTAAAGTATGAGTTAGATTTAATAGTTTTATTAATAGCTGCAATACCAGAATAGGTGTTTTATGTATTTTCTATATACTACCATGTATTATATAAATCCTTATATATTTATATACTTATTTTATATATATTTATATATATATGCATTCCTTCATAGGTATATTTTTGTATATAGCTGATTTAATTTATTTTATATGGATATGTTTTTTATGTAGCGATACTTTTGATCATTAACCAATTAACTTGATCACACCAATGAACTTCTTCCCTTGTGTATATAAGTTGCTTGTTTTTAATAGCTATTGTTGAAGTTTGAAAAAGCCGTTTGGTGAAAGCGCTCACTCGCTAGCTCAATAAATCATCTCTTATTTGAATTACATGCTGACTTGCGTCTGACTGGGTTGAAGAACCTTTATACATCTTTGGGAACTTTATACTTCTGAGGCCCTTTCGCTCCTATTTGTGTTTTTTGCCTTATTACATTTGTTTTGGATTTAGGAGCGTTGATCTCCCCACAGGTGCTTTGTTGTATTTTTATTATTTCTTGTTGCACCCGTTGAGAGAAATGGCCATCAGTTTATCGGGAACGAATGTGGAGTTACTTTACAGACCGGATGAACCGGATCTGGTTACCCGGAAGTTAACACGCTTCAGGAACTGCCTGGCTGCCACGGAGAACATGCTGTTGCTTTTCGAACCTGATGTTTGAGCGGATAATGTCTCTGATATTGCAGAGATAGTGAGAGACCTTAATAGAATGGAACTGGATTTTATTAAACTCAAAAGACTTCAGTTGCAGCGGCAACACTTTGAGGCATGTATCGAGAAACACGTAATACCTCGAGGGTTACGCGTTCTCAAGATGCCAACCTCAGGTAATAATTTTCCTGAGCTGTTGCTGAAATGGCAGCAGCTCAATCTTGAATTACGTTTCAACTATATGAGACTCCTAAATGAGTTTCATTTACAAGAAGAGGAGTCATTAAAGAAAAGTGTCAATGAACAGTATGAATGTTTTGTCAATAAGTTCAAGAGTTCCCAAGCACAGTATGGTATGGAAAAGTTGTTAGACAATTTCCAGTTATTTGAAAAGAGGAATTTGGAAATAAAAAAGAATAAACTTTTAAGGGACATACAGGATTTCCGATGTGGGAATGTCTTTACTTGGCCACGTTTTAACAAAGATCAGAGTAATGGACATGTGCTTAGAAATGTAACTGAAGGAAATGCTGATAGTAATGTTGATGTAACTAAAGCTGTATTTGCTAATTCTGGGTTGACCAGTGTATGTGATAATGAGGGTGTTAGTCATGAAGTTTTTAGTGAAACTAATACTGACAATGTGTCTGCAACTGCTGATGTTAGGTTGGTTGAAAATACATCAGATGTTGTCCACATTGTATATGAAGGGAATGTTGTAACCCCTACCTTGAATACAGAGAAGGTGGTTAATATTAATATGGATAAAAGGAATGAACCTGTGGTTAGGAAAAAGAATATAAAAGATTTGAATAATTCTTTTCCTCAAGTTTATGATACTAAATCTCCCATCTGTACCCCTTTCCCCATAGCCAACAATTCATTCCCAGGGAGAGGGAGATCCCAAAGCAGAGGGAGAAACAAACGGAAAGGCTCGGGAGGGGAACATTCAGGACCGACCTTAAAGAAAATATGGGAGAAAACAGGGGGACCCTAGTGGTTAATCTGTCTAGCAGGCCGTTGAATTTATTTGAGGAAGAAGTCCTGAATAAGGGACTAAGTTTCATTCCCACTTGTGACAGTGATTTAACTGATTCCATATTAGATATAAAAATGTTCATCAGAAATATTCAATTGAAATTAGATTTTGGAGCCCAGAATGATATAGGGACGAAGGAAGGTACAGAGAGGTTTCGACCCAATAGCTTATATGTTCCAACTTTACACCCACTAATAGAGACTTTTTCCAGAATGGTAGAAAATGATATTTATAAGTACTATGACAGCAAGGGTAGAGGTATAAAAGGGAAGCGTTATTTCAATCTTACCTATCTACAGAAACAAGCCTTGAATAGCCTTAAAAATGACTATTCAATAGTTATAAGACCAGCTGATAAGGGTGGCCCTGTGGTCATTTTAGACACTACTAATTATGTTAATATGATGACATCTATGCTGAGTGATGAAGTGTTTTATGGAAATATAAGCCTCTTAGAAGTTGGTGTGAAGGTATTTCAAGTATATGACACCTTAGAAGATCTACACAGAAGTTTCATTATACCTGATACCTTGCTTGAATACCTTAAGGTTAAAACCCCCCTTATACCAATTATACAAGGGCTGCCAAAGATTCACAAATCATTGACAGCCCCTCCCATGAGACCGATAGTAGCAGGGCAAGGGTGGTTAACTGAACCATTCTCTGTTCTATTGGAGCACTTTTTGAGACCTTTAGTGGATGGTAATAAACATATACTTAAAGATAGTAAGCATTTTTTGCTTGATCTATATGAATATACTAGGACGTTGGAAGATAGGGAACCCTATTTACTCGTGACACTTGACGTTGTAATTTTGTTTACTATGATTCCAAATAGTGAAGGATTGTTAAGGTTTCAAAGGTACATTCGGAATAAATCAGAGTTTGATGAAGGGACTGTCGATCTACTTTCACTGTTCCTAGAGATTGTTCTTGAGAACAATGTGTTTATCTTTGAGGAACAGATTTATATACAAAAGGATGGCGTAGCTATGGGCACTTCGTGTGCCAATAGTTACGCCAACATTGTGATGGCTGATTGGGAAGAGAATTCTTTGTTCTCCCTACCTCTTTTCCAGAAATGTATTAGTTACTACAGACGTTTTGTAGATGACCTTTTCTTTATTTGGAAAGGGGATGAAACATCGCTTTTGGAATTCTTTGACATTGTCAATGGACTGACAGATTTCTTGAAATTTACCATCAATTACTCCCATATTCAACTGTCTTTCTTAGATGTACATATCAATAGACTACCCACTGGTCTTTTGAATACTTCTATATATAGAAAAGCATGCTATAGGAACACACTTTTACATCGTCAAAGCATGCCTCCTAGGTATGTTTTTGAGAACATCATGAAAGGACAGTTTATGAGAGCCTCTAGGTTGAATCCGTGTCCTATGGGACATTCCAAAGAGATTGATGCACTCACGAACAGGTTACTAGAAAGGAAGTACATGATGAAAGAGATAGATAGGAACAAAAATCTGGTTGACAAACTGAGGGAAAGTGTGGCAAAACCTTACTTTTCTAGATGGGAAGGCTCTTATGTAGCGCCTGTTATTAATAGAAAGGATGATGTTAGGTTGTCCCTATTTTTCTCTAGAGATGTGGACAAGATAAGGGACATCGTTCGTAAACATTGGGAAATACTTGGATTGGACAATGATATATCTAAGGTAATGGGTGATAGTCCGAGTTTTTCCTTTAAAAACAAACGGAATTTAAAAAGGACTTTATGTCATTGCTCATTGGTAGGACACAGCAATAGAATGCTAATAAGAGATTGCAATACTATACCCTGCTCAAAATGTAATCAATGTCAGTATATAGATAGTAGCAATAGTTTTCTGCATCCGTTTACACAAACTGTTTATAATTTTAATACTGGGACTAGTTGTATTAGCTCTAACGTGGTGTATATGGCCAAATGTGTCTCCTGCCCAGTATTTTATGTAGGTAAGACCTGCAGGCAACTTAGAGAACGTATTAGAGAACACGTATATAATATTAGGACTGCGTCTGAGCATAATGCTCTAGCCAAACATGTTAGGAATACAGGACCAGATCACCATTTTATTTTTAGTGTGCTACAACAGGTCAAACCTAGCATTAGAAGTGGAGATATTGATTCATATTTACAGGAATGTGAACTTAGATGGATAGTCCGCCTAAGAGCAGATAAATTCCCTGGCATAAATGACAAAGTACAGGTTAAACCGCTACTGCGTAGGAAAAGGTTGTTTAGACCTAAGGTTTGAGTTAGATTTTTTATATTAGTTCTTTAACAGCTGTAGTACCATATCTAGTGGATAGGTTATATATTACTTTGTAATATATTCCCCTTTTTAGATTTTATATATATGTTTTTCTTATATATGTGCTTTACATATATGTTTTTTACATATTTATATATACTCACTATCCATATATATTTTTATTAGTATGTGTATATATGTCTATGTATATATTTTTTCTCATACATTTTTCTATACCTCTTTGTACATTGATAAATAAAGCCTAGGTTAAATCCTTATCAAGCACAAGTTACATAGATTTAAAGTATGAGTTAGATTTAATAGTTTTATTAATAGCTGCAATACCAGAATAGGTGTTTTATGTATTTTCTATATACTACCATGTATTATATAAATCCTTATATATTTATATACTTATTTTATATATATTTATATATATATATATATATATATATATATATATATATATATGCATTCCTTCATATGTATATTTTTGTATATAGCTGATTTAATTTATTTTATATGGATATGTTTTTTATGTAGCGATACTTTTGATCATTAACCAATTAACTTGATCACACCAATGAACTTCTTCCCTTGTGTATATAAGTTGCTTGTTTTTAATAGCTATTGTTGAAGTTTGAAAAAGCCGTTTGGTGAAAGCGCTCACTCGCTAGCTCAATAAATCATCTCTTATTTGAATTACATGCTGACTTGCGTCTGACTGGGTTGAAGAACCTTTATACATCTTTGGGAACTTTATACTTCTGAGGCCCTTTCGCTCCTATTTGTGGTTTTTGCCTTATTACATTTGTTTTGGATTTAGGAGCGTTGATCTCCCCACAGGTGCTTTGTTGTATTTTTATTAGCCTTCACAATAGACTAAGTACAAACTCCCCAGAAAAAAAATTAAATGTTTTAGAAACACAAATACAAAAAGGAAAAATAAAAGGTGGTCAAATACAATTTATTTTAATTATCTTAATTACCTTGGGAATTAAAAAATATGTGTTAGCAATATCAGTACTATGCATGTATGGGGGGGGGGGGGGGTAGTGATGGAGGTTGGAACACCACTGTGCCCAAATGACCTCAACATGAAGGCTGTGCCTGTTGCTTTTCAGTATGACAGCAGGAGTAATATAGGGAAGATGCCACATTTTTGTAGGAAATTCCTTAATAATCTAATTAGAGCCATACAGAATGAATTTTCCTGTATGGAGTGGGAAGGGAAAGCATGTTTGTGTAAAAAACGATCATAATACAGAATTGTATATCCATGAAAAGTAGGTATATCTGAAAAATCAAGCCTACTACAAGAAAAATTAAGCTAAGAAGCAAAGTAGCAAGGACACTTCCCCAGAAGAATTAACAGCACACAGAATAAGCAAAGATCAGAGACTGAAAGACCAGGTAAACAAGATAGTAAGATGATGAGATCATACATTCATACAGTTTCTGATTACTTGCTTAATCCAGTTCAGGGTCACAGGGGCTAAAACTAATCCCAGCATTCAGTGTGTGCAAGGCAGAGGAATTAGTGCTGAATGAAAACAGCGCACTGCAAAAGAGGCACAAACATGCTAAGTCACTGTCACACAGCACATATATCTAATGGAGATTTGGAAGAATGTCAGTTTACCTGTGCTACATTTTTCTTTGGTGTTATCAGGAGTCTCAGGCAAAATCCACTTGGGCACAGGAGGACCTACCCACTCCATACAACATGTAGCCCAGCTGAGAAGCAAACAAGAGGACAGTTTAAAGTAAATAAACAAGAAGGCATGGGGTGAAGCATGTGAAAGGGCATGCAAGAAGAATAAACAGCTAAGAAAAATATCTGCTTCACAATAAAGAAGTGTGTGTGCAAGCATGGTAAAAATGGCATGATAGGTAAGTTTAAACATAGAGAAGACAGTTAATGCAGTATAAACAGAGTGCTAGTAAACAAAACAGGACTGTGTTATTCTAACCTCTGTCTGTTATAAAATTTAGGATAGGAGGCAGAAGTAGGTATGCAAGAAAGTCTGGCGACTATTCCACTGACTGAATTGACATGTACAGCGTTACTTAGTAGCAGCTGAAGTAAAATCATTCATAAGCAACAACAATGACAGCATATCATAAGCCAAACTGAGACTCTGTGCATGTCTTAAGCAGTATTCACACAATATGTATAACCACAAGAGTATCAAAATAATAAAAAAACTACAAACAAGATGGCTAACCAGGACTACTGCCTTTTTGAAAGCCACAGTCTAGCATCTGCGTATAATAAACTTCAAGGATTCAAAAGTTGAAAGTAAACATTAAAATCAATAAATAGTCACAAAAACTGAAAGATAGCCAATCAAAAACAGAAGACAGTAATAAAACCAATCAACAAAAATCAATCAGAACAGAAAACTATGAACTGTTAACAGTGTCCTACCACTTCATAATTGAGACCAAAAGATTCCAAAGTGTTAAACTTCATAATAAAATATGAAAATATGCTTCCTTCAAAAGGATCATATCTGCTGGTGTCTACATCTCTCACTTTTGGTACCTGTTTCAAAAGATTGGCTTCAAGCAGAATAATACTGGAGATATGATAAGTTGCAAAGTGTACAATGACTGGACATTCTACTTTCAAAGTAACAAACAGTGTTGTTGTTGTTGTTGTTTGTCTTTCGGCTTTTTCCTGGTAAGGGGTCACCACAGCGGAACTCCGGTCCGCTAATGATTGGCAGTAGATTTTTACGAAACGCAGAGGTGCCAGCTCAATGCTCAACCTTCAACGAAGGCATGCCCATTTATGCACACATGTCTTTCGAACGCTACCCAACCGAAGGGAGGACATGCAGACTCCGCACAGAAGGCACTCCCAAGCCAAGCCGAGAATCGAACGGGAGAACCTCTTGCTGTGAGGTAACAAAGCTACCGCTGTACCACCATGGAAAATAACAGTTCATCTCTCCTGCCTCTGTCTCTCTAAATATGTATCAGAAATGTGCTCTGTACATTCCCCTTTGGCAACAGATTGTTTTAGACTCGTGGATGCTAGTATTGGTTTAGGAGAGACACAATTGGCAGTGGATGCAAATATTGCCTTTTAGGGGAGTTCTTCCCCACCCTTTAAACCAGATAGAGCTTTTCTTACTTAGGTTTTTCTGCTCTTCCTCACCATAGAAGTCATATAACTGATACCATTAAATTAAATGGGATAAGGCTTCTACTGTGATACCAATGAAAGAATCGTCTTGGAGACTTGTTAGGTCTACAACTTTCATTTCTCAATCTGTATGAGAAATTACCAGAAATTCAAGATGTTGGCCCTTCAGAATCTGTTGCCTGTCATTTCCCAAGAAAATATTTTAGTCAGTTTAGATCTAAAAGATACATATAATTACATTTCTGCAGCAACAGGCTTTCAGAAATGTCTCAAATGTGTTGTGTCTGGGTCACATTATCAGTTCTCTGCATTAGTCATTCTGTTATCTACAGCTCCAAGGGTGTTCACAAAGTGTTTCGCTCTATCCAATCATTGCTCATTGTAGAATGAATGGTATTGAAATATTTCCTTATTTAGACAACTTACTTCTTTTTGTGTAGTCTTTTCCTAGATGCCAAAAATCATTAGAATGGGTTTCTTCACTTCTGACCAATTTGTGGTTCCAGATAAATTTTCAGAAATCCTCATTAATCCCATCACACAAGAATGTCTTCTGGGGTGTACTGTAGACACCTCTCATGAAAAAGCTTTTTTAACACAAGAGAAGGTAGATTTTTATATGGAAACTTTCCTGAGCTTTTCCAATCAGTCTCAGATTTCATCCAGAGAGTATATCAGGATCCTGGGGTTCATGGTTTCTATGATTCTCATGATTACTTTCACCAGGTCAGTGGTTTCTAGAAAACATAATGACCCGACATTTGTCTCCTCTGGAATTTCAGATTTCAATTTTGGCCTTTGTTAAAAAGGAACTGCAATGGTGGAGACTAAAGATAGAAGCAAAGCCGGGTCTCGCCTTTTCTCCAGTACCTTCAAGCATATCTGTAACTACAGGCACCTTAGATTTCATTTAGGGAGCAGTTTCTGTGACAATAAAGGTGCAAGACCCATGTAACTCCTCAGACAGAGCAAAGCACGTCAATGTCAAAGAAATATTGGCTGTGATGTATGACTTAAAATCTCTTCACCATCTATGGTCTCCTGGACCTCCTCAGATGATTACAGGCAACACCACAGTGATGTGGCACATAACCAAGCAAGGGAATACAAGGCCGTACCCTCTACGCATGGTGACTATGATGGCTTGGGAGGTAGCCCTTCAGAAATCCTTAACCCTCCATTGTACATTCTGTCAGAGTAAAACAAAGTAACAGGCAAACTGAACAGGACCAAAACAGACTCTTACGAATGGAAACTGAATGGATTCAGTTGTGGGGAACACCTCAAGTAGATCTGTTTACCTCATTTCAAAGCAGACAACTGAACAAATTCTGCTCCAGGACTCCTTGCAACAAAACTGGGAAACAGATGCATCTTCTTTCCCATAGTCATGAATGTTCCTCTGTGCCTTTCCACCCCTCTTCACTATCCAGAGTAATTCTGAAGACGTAGAAGAACTCTCCAAAGATTATTGTGGTGATCTCCTTTTGCTCCAAGCAACACTGGTTCTCCCTTCTTATGTAACTGGCCAAGGGCAATTGTCAAAAGATTCTTCACAAACAGGATCTACTCACACAAGACAAGAGGAGTTTGATACAGCCTAGTCTCAAGCATGTTCAGCTAATTGTTAGGATGACTGAATTCTGATTCCTTTTAGGCCTCTCTTTCCAGAGGATGTGCAGCAGGTACCAAAGGAGGCAAGAAAACCTGATATTAGGAAATCATAACATTGGTTCATGGAAAGGATGTTTTAATTAGTGCTTAGCAAATAATCAGGGTCCATCAGGGATTATGTACCAGATGTGCTTAAATATTTCTGTGAGTTCATAGGTTCATACTAGGCTATCTGCCCTAGGGCATTTATAAGCCTAGCCAGAGTGTGTTTGGCTTTCGCCACCCATTTTAAATGAAGTTTGCTATGCCCTTTTTTGAGGTTAGTATACTGTGCCTCTGTCTAACAGTGACACAGAAGTGATACCCGGGGTAAACCTACGATCTCCCAGCCACTCATCAAGATTCCTCTTGAAGAGAGTCAATGAGGGACTCTGCCTAGCCTGGACTGGGATTTTATTCCAGAGTGAAGGGAGCCTCTGGGTTATGAATCTGTCCCTCCAGCATGTCCTATTTATTTCAGTGCTGAGGTTCAAGTCTCTCGAGTGCGTAGCTCGATGGGATTTGGATTTTCTGAGGTGCAGCATGTCCATTAATTCCGGGTTAGACATGGCTTTATATGTCAGGCACAGATCGCCTCTGAGCAGGTGGTATGCCACTGAGTAGAGCTGGAGTTTCTTTAACCGGGCAGCATATGGCATCTGTATGAGCCCTATGATCCTCTTGGTGAGGTACTTTTGGGGTCTTTCCAGTTGCTGCAGGTGTCTGGTAAGGTACATCCCAAAAGGGGCATTGTACTCAATTATGGGCCTGATGAGGGATGAGTAAAG
Source organism: Protopterus annectens (assembly GCF_019279795.1). Taxonomy (NCBI): domain Eukaryota; kingdom Metazoa; phylum Chordata; order Ceratodontiformes; family Protopteridae; genus Protopterus; species Protopterus annectens. The sequence goes on from NC_056735.1 coordinate 1,452,997,026, forward strand.
AGGCACGATGACCTCCCCTGATCTGGATGTGAATCCCTTCAGGATTAGGTGGGCTATATAAATGTTTTTCTAACCACTTTCGCCACGTGGTTGTCAAATGAGAGATTGCTATCAACTTGGGTCCCCAGGTCCCTAATTACTTCTTCCGTACTTAATGGATTACCACCTATGTGGTAATTTGTGGGCACTTTGTTTTTGCCAAAGGGGATGACTATACACTTTTTGGCGTTTAGCTTGAGGCCATGGCTCTGGCACCAGTTGTCTGTTTCTATGAGGCCCTTTTGTAGGATGCTTGTGTCGGCTGGAGAGTCAGTTATGGCGCCTAGTTTGCAGTCATCTGCGAACTTGGTCAGCCACAGTCCTTCCGTGTTGGCCTGTACCTCTGAGAAATATATACCGAACAAGAGAGGTCCCAGGACTGAGCCTTGTGGGATTCTACTTGTAACTTGTTTGGAGTCTGACATGGCTCCAGCAATTCTAACCATGTGGGTTCTGTCCTTGATCCAGTTTGCAACCCATCTAGTGACATAGGGTTTATATTTAAGCTGGTGAGCTTATCTATAATGCCCGAGTGGGGTATTGTATCGAAGGCTTTTGCGAGGTCCAGGTAGGCTGTGTGGACCACCTTCACCTCATCAATGGCCTTGGTGACTGTTTCAAAGAAATCAACCAGGTTTAACAGGCAGGATCTGCCCTTAACAAAGCCGAACTGGGTAGGATCCAGTGTCTGTAGGTCCCCAATATCCTTATTTATGAGGTCCATGATGATCCTTTCCATAGCTTTGCAGACCAAGCTAGTCAGGCTTATGGGGTGATAGTTTCCAGGATCCGTTGAGGCACCACCTTTGTGGAGATGGACCACTGTTGCTGTACGCCACTCTTTGGGTATATATCCTGTAGTAACGCTGAAATTGAACAGTAGTTTTATGTTTGGGTTTAGCTCTTCTTGGAGTTCATGTAGGACGCAGCCCGGGACTCCGTCTGGTCCCATTGATGCTGTGTTTTTTGCTTTGGAGAGGGCGGCTCTTACCTGAGCATCTGAGATGTCAGGGGTGGCAGCACTCTGCTGGGATAGATATTTGCCCTTTTGGTGGGGGGGGGAGTTTGCGCTGAACCTGTCAGCTAGGATGTTGGCAATGTCTGTGGGTTCGATGTATTTTTTGTCATTTTGGACTAATTCTGAGCATATCTGGGAATTCCCACCCAGGTTCCTAACATAACTAAAGAAAGCCTTGTGATTATCCTTAGTGTCCTGTGCAATTTTTCTCTCAAAGCTGGCCTTAGATGATTTTATGAGTGCCCGTAGTTTTTTGCTAATACTGATCAGAGATGCCTTCCCTTTTTGGGATTTTGCTCTATCATGTAGTAGCTTCCTCCTTCTATTGTATAGTTTGTTTATGGCTGGGGTCCACCAGACAGGACGCCTGCCTTTGGAGGATTGGGTCTTGGTTTTGTTTGGGATTGCATGATCCATGCATTCCTGAAGGTGTTCATAGAATGCATTTATAAAGGATTCTGCGGTCTGGGTATTTTCCACAGGCCCGGGGGCTTTGAAGGATTCCACCTCGGTTTTGAGGAGTGTGAAATTTGCTTTAGAGAAGTTTTTCACTGTGGTTTTCTGGACAGAGGGTGGGGTCGGGATGTGAATATTTAGGGAGATTAGTTTATGATCTGATCTTACCAGTGAGGGATACACTTCTGGTCTGGAGCATAGAGCCCCCATGTTGGTGATGATCAGGTCCAGTATGTTTTCCCCACTTGTGGGAGTGGTAACAAGTTGTTCCATAGCATCTGAGTTTATAAATTCTAGGAACCTTTGGGCTAGGTTGTTGGAGCTAGAGTAATGCTCCCAGTCTATGTTTGGGTAGTTGAAGTCGCCCAATATAATGGTGTTTGGACTACCCTCTAGCCTCTCTTATTCCTTATATAAATGTACATCTTTTGACCATGCCCATAGATCCCCCACTTTTTTCTCTGTTTTTAAGCAGTTTCCGAAAGGAGTTTTATACTGGAGACCTACTAGAGAACAGGTTGCTCCTTCCTGGAATCTTACCTTTGTGTTGGAAACATTAACCATGTCTCCATTTGAACATGCTCATGAACCAGAGTTTAGGTTCATTACATGGAAAACTGCTCAGTGTGTTGCTCTGTCATCTGCAAGAAGGGTATTTGAATTGCAAGCTGTCAGGGTGGGTGACCCCTATCTGGTCATCCATTGAGATAGGATCAAATTATGAACAAGTCCCTAATTCATGCCTAAAGTTGTATCCGAGTTTACCTTGAATCAAACAATCAATCTGCCATTGTTCTGTACAGATCCTCAGAACAAGGGAGAGAGAATTGTATATATTCTGGACATGCATAGGCAGCTCAAGTAGTGTCTTGATAGGACTAAGTCCTTTAGAAAAGTGGATCAGCTATTTGCTTCTTATAGTGGGACAAATAAAGGACAACCTATATCCATACTATTTCTAGACAGCTGTCCTCATGCATTGGCTTTGTTATCCCACCATGTTAAACAAATTCCAGGCAGTATAAAGGTTCATTCTACTAGAGCACTGGCTTCTTCAATGCCACATTGTAAAGGGGTGGAGTATAGAAGCATTCTAGAGATGGTGACAGGGTCCTCTGCGCATACCTTTACAAGACATTACAAACTGGATTCCTTTTCTGATGAACATAGTACGGTTGTGTAAGATGCCCTTACCCATAACACTAGATGTTCCAATTCCACACTGCTGCAGCAGCTGCACCCACTAACTATGCTCCTACTTCTGATTATAGTTAGTTTCTGCAATATACAGGTATGTGCTATATTATATATATATATATATATATATATATATATATATATATATATATATATTAAGTTCAGGATGAGAACGATATGTTAGAAGTTTAGTCAAGATGACAACACTTCTTGTTTACTTTTGGTTAAGAAAGTGCTGATGAAATTCTCTGAGTGCTGATTTTTCTCCCACAGTGCTATACAATCAGCAGTCAGAGGGAAGGTGTCTGAGAAAGCCAGAGCCTTTGAAACCTGGACAGTTTTTGTGTCTTGGGAGGGAGACAACCCATATAGATTAAAGGGTTCTGCATCAGTAAATAATTTAAATATCTAATTTTATGAGTAAGTGCAAGCCGTATAAAAATACTTTTGGGGTACGAGGGTGCCCCAAAAATGGGGGTTCGGGGGGGTTTGCCATCCAGAAAAAAAAATTCTTAGGGATGTTTGCTGCAGGCAGTTTTAGTGAATATTTTTTAGTCTTTTTTGTTTGCCGAAACTGCCTTGACATGAATCCCAGTAGAGCTACCTACCTATATGCAGGATCTCAGTATGCATTTCAAACCTATCTGTATTTTAATGTTTGCATTATTTTTACAGTTCTACTCAGCTACTTCTTTGAAGCAGGCTGCAATGACATTTTATGATCTGCTAGTGCAGGACATGCAAGATGTTTTTCTTCAAATGTTAGATTCATGACTTTTTCCTAGCTTTCCTCTCCTTTTACAATTGTAAGAGAAAATGTCCAAGGTTGCACACTTTTTGAAGATGAAATATATTACCAGTAGGAAATAACCAAAGAGAGAAAAATATATAACATCTTTAAATCAGTTTAGCCTGGCAGAAGCCTTGCCACCACAATGAACATCATGTAAAAATTACAAAAACAATGGATGCGCCTTTAACAAACCAATAATAAAACTTCCATACATTTAAAATACAAACTACCACAATTTTTTGATGTAACTAATTATGTGGCAATAGTTGGTAAGTATAGGCATGGAGTGCAAATGGTTCTGGGTTCTAATACAGGGTAAGCAAACCTTTTGACACAATACCCCACTCGGGCATTGTTGACAAACTCAAGAGGTTAGGTACAAACCCGAATGTCATCCAGTACATAGCCAACTGGCTCACAGACAAGACCCAGGAAGTTAGAATTGTGGAGTCTACGTCTACAAAGAGGCCAGTCACAACTGAAGTCCCTCAGGGATCAGTTTTTAGGCCGCTCCTTTTTGGCATTTACTTATCAGAGGTCAAGGCCAATGTCAGTGGTCTCTGGCTGACTAAATTTGCAGATGATTGCAAATTAGGCGGTGTCATTGAATCTCACACTGACACAAATGTTCTTCAGGAGGGGCTGACACAGACAATCAATTGGTGTCAGAGCCATGGACTAAAACTAAATGCTAAGAAATGTATAATAGTATCCTTTGGGAAGTCATCCATCCCTGGTAACTATCATATTGACAACACACCCCTTAGAGATGACCCAGTAGTCAGGGACTTAGGGACACACATAGATAGTAATCTAGCCTTTGATCATCACGTGTCTACAGTGGTGAGGAAATCATTCTGCATTGTGCAACTTATAAACAAAGGTATGGCATCTAAGTTTAAGGAAGCCATTGTTCCACTGTATTCAACATTCATCAGACCTATCATTGAGTATAATGCTCCTTTTGGTATGTACCTAACCAGACATATCCAACAACTGGAACATTCACAGAGGTTCCTCACTAAAAGAATATAGGGCATAAGTAATATGACCTATGCAGACCATCTAAAGGCCCTATCCCTGTATTCTGTTTCCTATAGGCTTTTGAGGGGAGATCTAGGCCTGACATAAAGGGCATTGTCAGACCCCACTTGATGGACCACCTGCATATCCACAAAACAAACAGCACCAAAATTACCCATTCTAAAGACTTAAACCTTGCATGTGATATAAATAGGACCTGCAGGAGAGATAGATATGTATCTCAGAGACTACCCCATCTATGGAACAGGCTCCCCATCCATGTGATACAGAGTTCCTCCCTAACCTAATAAAAGTGCAACTTGGACAATTGGATGGGAAGCTGGAAATTCATCCCTGGCTTAGCACCTATGTCTTTAATGGACATAGGTAACCGGTAAATGGTTCATCTCCCAGGCCCATGCTTACACTTATCAAGGGTACCAGAACTTGTCAGAGATTTGAGATGCATGTCTAGGCTTAAAAAGGCCCTTGTGGTCGTTTGTTTAGTAAACACCTATGAACCTATTAACCTATAAGAAAAGAATGACAAAATTTTCCATTGCAATTAACCCCCCACCCATAAATAAGTTTGCATATCACAAGGCAAAGGAAGCACCTACAGTAGTTTCCAAAACTGGGTCTTGAACAAAATGAAAGTAGTCGAGTAATGAATTTACTTGCCAAAGTGTCACCCCCCCCTCCCAAAAAAGTCAATGGCTTCCAAACCTACTTCATGATAAAAATTATTGTAAGGATAAGATAAATCAATGATCACTGATCACCTAATAACTGTTCTGCAGCCCCTGGATCTGCTAAATTTTTAACAAGTTTTACAACCCTTTCAAATATGAAGGAAGACTGGTGACATATAATAAAAGGGTTAAATATAAAAACTAGCTCTGCATGTGAAAATTTCACACCTAAAGACAACAGCTCTGTCTGGAGGTTTTTCCTTACTTATGTGCATCTCTTTTAGCATCTTCATTAAATCACATTTTAAACAATGACAGAGGTACACATACATTAATAAAAAAAATGGTAACATTTTTCATTGTTACTTTCATGCAGTATACATATATGCATTCTTTTTAACAATTATCATTCACTTCAACATTACATACATTGCTCATTTCCTACCTTCCCTTAAACCTCACTCCTCTTCCTAAACTTTGCAGCATATATCATTCCCACACATTCCATTTACTTCTATGTAATTTGCTCCTTCTCTTTTGTAAAGATCCCACCTCCAGTTATTTTTTCTCCTTTTCTGTACTTCACACAGTTGATTGAGATTTTGCCTTCCATTTTCTAGTAATTGCTTTTTTGGCAGCTATCATCATCAAACTTGGCAAGGCTTTATTATAGAGCCAATTCAGGTCTTATGTCCTAGCTCAAAAGAATAATTTCCTTAGCTACAGTGACTTGCATCTCTAACATTTCTGCCAAAGAACTCTATAGGGAAGCAACATGTAGAAAGCTGGGGTCTTATGAACGAGAAATAGTAGGTTAGAGGGACTTTTATCAGATAAGAGTGCCTTGAAAGAAGTTAATGCTGCATTATAGATATGTAAATCTTACCTTTTATTTACAAGTTTGAACAATTCTTAAATGGTCTATCCACATAAAATATTATTCACAATTCAAAATAACTACAGTTTCCTTTATCAAAAGGCTTTGCCACAATGTATGTTCTTCAGATTCTGTATGCCACAGCCATTCTTATTTGCTTAAGTTATATTTAAAAGAACTAAGTTCTTTTCCTCAGCTGTATGAATAAATCCTTTATTGAATACTTAACAACCAGTCTGATAAAATTTTGAATGTGAGCATTTGTAAAACCAGGGAAAAAAATGACTCTTTAGTTTAGGTATAAACTCATCAAAAGCATTTTCAACCAAGGACAATGGCATACATATACATTAATACTCTGTGTGTATACTGTTGAGTTATTTTAGTATTCAGACAAGAAACTGCACATACACATTTGAGTATTATAGTCTTATCCTTAAATTGTAAATCCTGAATGTTAATACAAACATTATTGTCAGTGCTAGATACCTGCATACATCTGTAAATTTGTCTGTGGCTAATCTATATAACATACAAAGACATACCAAATATTAGCACTTATGGTACAGTTTTGATTAATGGAATATACCTAAATGCTATACAGATAAAATGATTTATTAATTTCTTGCTACTTTAAAATAAAGCTCATAGCAAAAAAAAAATAGGGTATAAACGGAGCAGTCTGATTTAGCAAAAAGCCAAAAAGCATCACTGAATACAAATAAAACAAGCTCTTACTATGAAATCAAGCTACTAAACATTAGGAAATAAATAATTTAATAGCAGGGAACCCCTGATACTGGCAAACATACCTTTCAACCTCTTAGCACAGTACATCTGGACAATGCCTGAAAGAAGGGGAGGACAAAGGTCCAAAAATAGAGACAGATTTTAAATATTGCTCTTATAAACTTAGGAAGTTGCCCTAATAACAGGTTTTGTATTAGAATGCATTTTCTGAAGGATCTGAAGTTTGAAATTCAAATGTCTGTCATTATTTAGTTACTTTAATCCTCAGTCATTTGTCAGAAAGCCATAAAATTTATGCAGAACAGACCAAAATATGAGGCAAAAATCTGGACATTCTGTGAAAATCTGGACAGTTAAGAGGTTTGCTGGCAAATATAGCAGGGATGCAAAAACCTTTTGTAGCCATTAGTATCAGTAAGCATGGGATCCCTGCAAATGACCACTGTGTGTTAGAATTAGGGTATAGGAAAATTGGTAGAATGGTCCACAAAAATTGAAAACATTTCAGTGGTTTATGGTGGCAGGTTGTGGAAAACCATACAGCCATTGCTGCCTGACAGAACAAAACACTAACTATGTCTTAGAGTACTTTGGCCACATCCCCTGAATGGAACAGTATCTAAGCAAGAGTTTTATTGACCCACACCTTGTATCGCCTGGCCAAATGTCTGCCTCCTGCCCTCATATAGTATTATATTCTGAAAGATTTATTCAATTCTGTCCCCAACTTCAGAAATTTTTTCCAGTATTCATCGCAGTAAGGGAATATATCCCTTTATAAGGAACCTAACTTTACATCACCTTCAATGAAGATCCTATTACATGATTTTCTGGGGGAAAAGGCAAATGCTGCTCCATATATATATTTAAATGCCAAAAATTCTTGATTACATGTGCATGATATCTCCAAGTACGCCTTTGTTAATAGGTCTGAGGATGGCTGTAATGTATTGGGAAGGATAACATCTGAAGACCACCTGGCCCACCCTTAGATCAGACCACTTCATCCTAACAAGACATCTAACACATTCGGAGTCTTCAATGTCAGTGGAATTATTTCTCTGTTACTTTGTGAATAAGAAAACATCTGAGAGTCTAGCCTAACTAAATTACTGAATAGAATATGACCATCATAATAGTATATCTTAATTATCTGTAAAGATACCCAAAAAAACTACAAATCTAATACAATATTTGACACCTAAGACACTCAGAAACTGATAGGCAACAACATTATATGATTAGAAAAACTGCTTGTTTTTAAGCCCTGGTCTATTCCATGAGTTATAGATCTGTCCAGCTTTATCATGCATTTGTTGCTGTTTTCCTTGGTATAATACACTTCCTGATAGCTGTTCTATGCCTAACCTCCCCTCTGTTTTGCATTTTGGGAACAAAAGGCCAAACATGCTGACATGATCTGCCATTTCAAGGTAAGTGGATTTTTCACATCTTCATTTTAATGAATGTCTTCTCTTATATTTCATATCTACACCCATATACCACTGCATGGACACCTTATTAAATATTTAATAAAACAAATTTTGTGTTGTTATACGTATGTTGAGAAAATGACTTGCTTCAGTATCATACCCACAAGATCTCCCTTCTTCACCTAAGTGATACCCATTCATCCTGTCCTTTGGAAAGTAAAGGAAAAAAGGATTCCCCTACCTTTTATCCAGTACTTAGAATCTGTATATTGAATTATCTTTTTTATGGAATGATCTGAGCTAGTCAAAGCCCAGCTTAAATGAACAGGAAATGTATAGTCCTTTATAGCATTAAATGTTTTAAATGAAATTCAAAGGTTGCAGCAATTCTTTTTTTCAGTATGGCATTTTGGTTTGTTTATTTGGCCGCTGTGGTGCAGTGGTTAGCGTTATTGCCTCACAGCAAGAGGTTCTCTCTTTCGATTCTCGCCTGGAGCGCCTTCTGTGTGGAGTCTGCATGTTCTCCCTGCGGTCGAGTGACGTTTAAAGACATGCAGGTAGGTGCATACATGAATGGGTGTGCCTTCCTTGAAGGTTGGGCATTGGCCTGGGAACTCAGCACCGTAAAAATCCACTGCCAATCATTAGCAGACCAGAGTTCCACTGTGGCGACCCCTAGCCGGGAAAAGCTGAAAGACTTTAGTATGGCATTTTGTTTACATTTCTTTTCAATAAACATATTTACAGAAAAAAAAAACTATTTATACAGGTAAGAACTAAGGCTTCTTGTCAATTAATGTGAAATATTGTTCACACGAATAGCAGCAAATTGTGCAGAATTAATGATATTATAGGCATTTGCAGATGATGCTAAGCATGAGTTTGCATACAAGGTATAAACAATTAAAAAACATAATGCATTACTGAAACAGTTATCTGGATGTTTTATTATAGGTACTGATAACCATGAAGTGTTTTTCAGTTATGTCCACAATCTTAAGGCCAACACCCAACAATTCACGGTGTTAGTTTCAAATGCACCAGCTATACCCAGCTGAAAGATATAGCAAATCTGCTGGCTGATAAATTCAGCTCAAATTTCACCTCTCCATTACCTCTGGTTACACCCCAGGAAATACCCTCCACCATTTTTCTACCAGTTATGACCAAAGAACAGGTTGCCATTGTGCTCTCTAAAACTAAAAACACAGCTTTGATGGGTCCCAACAATATCCTAAGCTGCCTCTTGAGACAGGAACTATAAGGCCCACTAGGATCTCTATTTAGCCACAGCCTTCAGATTGACTTTGTCCATGTGGAGTAGAGGACAGCAACAGTTATCCCTCTGCATAAAGGGGGACAATCAACAGACCCAGGAAATTACAGATGCATAAGTTTGACTATTCTTATATGCAATGTCATGGAAAAAATAATCATGGACCTGATAAATAATTACATAGGAAATCTCCAAACACTGGACCCAACCCAGTTCAGTTTTGTCAAGGGCAGGTCATGTATGCTCAGTCTGGTGGACTTCTTTGAGGAAGTCACTAGGGCCATGAATTAGGGTAAAATAGTGCATACTGCCTACCTTCACCTGGCTAAGACATTTCACACAATTTTCTACTTGGGTATTATAGATAAACTCACAAAACTGGGCATAAATCCACATATCAGCAGATCGATAGCCAAATGACTCATGGATAGGACATGTTGTTAGAATGGGAGAATTGACAGCCAGGAAGAGGCCAGTTACTAGTGGTGTGCCACAAGGCTTAGTGCTGGGACCTCTCATGTTCGGAATATACTTCTCTGAAGTCAAGGCTAATCTTGAAGGCTTTTGGCTGACCAAGTTTGCAGATGACTGCAAGATGGGGATAATAACTGAATCCTCTAGTGATGTAGATATCCTTCAGAAGAGTCTGACTCAAACAAAATGATTGGTGTCAGAGCCATAGCTAAAACTAAATGCAAAAAATGCATAATTATACCCTTTTGGGAAGTCAAATAGCCCTTTAAATTATAACATTAATAGCACACCCCTAAGACTGGACTCAGAGGTGAGAGATCTAGGTACACGGATAGACAGCAGCCTGACCTTTGACCACCATATGTCCACAGTGGTGAGGAAGTCCTTCTATGTGGCACAGCTTATAAGTAAACTCATGGCATTCAAATCCAAGGAAGTTATAGTCGCACTGTACTCTGCCCTCATCTGACCAATAATAGAGTACAATACACCTATTGGCATGTACTTGACCAGGCACTTGCAACAGCCAATGAATGCAGCCTCAGAGGTTCCTTACAAAGAAAATACAAGGTGCAAACAACATGTCATACATGTTTTGATTAAAAGCCCTATCCCTTTACTCTTGTCTCCTACCAACTATTAAGGGGTGATTTATGCCTAACCTACAAGGCACTCTTAAATCCAGTCTTGATGCAACTGTTAAATGTGCACAAGTCAACTGCACAAACCCAATCTAATGATCTAAACATATATTGCAACATGAACAAAACATGCTGGAGAGACAGATATGTGTCTTAGAGATTATCCCTTCTCGGAAACAGGCTTTCTATTCACGTAAACCAGAGCCTCTCCTTACCCTCTTCAAACGCAGTTTGGATCAATGGATGGGGAATCGTAAATTCATTCCTGGGGTGCACCCATGTCTCTTATAAGCAAGGACAGTCTGTAAAATACTCAAAGGCGTATGCACAAACCTAAGCCATCATCTAGCCCTTAGGGATCAAAAATCAGGTAAAATTCAGTTAAAATAACTAGGTCTGTAAGGGCTGTCGAGCAATTAGCCTGGTAATGTCCTGTGACTCTATGATGGCAAGATGTTTTAATTGAATACATCATAGGCATTTTCCACTGACTCAGAAGAGAGCGAATTTAAAGTCATAAAGAACTTGTGCTACAATTAATCTTAGTAAACTTAATGTTAGCACTGCCATCTGGCTTAAAAACATGGTATTGGAATTCTTTCATTTACCCTCCACCTAATCAGATAGAAACCAACACTTTCCTAGCCCAGTTTCCCACATGAAAATAATCTCAGAATGCCTTGAGTGGTTGGACCGATACCAAAAATCTCAGAATAAATCTGCTTTCAAATTCTGGCCACCAAATGTGTTAACCTAGCCACCACAGTAATTTAAGTACAAACTCCACAGTACAAGACTAAAAACAATTTAAAAAGTACAAAATGGAAAGAAAGTGTCAAGTACAGCTCATTGCAAATTTAATGAATTAACAGTACATGCAAACCTACATTAGCAATACCTGTACCCTGGCCTTCTAACAGTACATGCAAACCTGCATTAGTAACACCTGTACCCTGGCCTTCTAACAGTACATGCAAACCTGCATTAGTAATACCTGTACCCTGGCCTTCTAACAGTACATGCAAACCTGCATTATTAATACCTGTACCCTGGCCTTCTAACAGTACATGCAAACCTGCATTAGTAATACCTGTACCCTGGCCTTCTAACAGTACATGCAAACCTACATTAGCAATACCTGTACCCTGGCCTTCTAACAGTACATGCAAACCTGCATTAGTAATACCTGTACCCTGGCCTTCTAACAGTACATGCAAACCTGCATTAGTAATACCTGTACCCTGGCCTTCTAACAGTACATGCAAACCTGCATTAGTAATACCTGTACCCTGGCCTTCTAACACTATGGTTGCCTGGGACAGGAGATGCAGCTGGCTCTAGAAGCCTCTCAATATTTAGGGCTCCTTAGCTGCCTCCTAAAAGAAGGGAAAGGGACTTTAAGTGCAAGGAGATGTCCTGCTTATATAGGAGGTACCTTAATGACTCAAACATAACTACTCAAAATGAGTGTCCCTGCTTGCATCTTGGCTTTTTTAGCCCTAAATGTGTGTGCATGAGGTAGACACCACAGTGTCTAAGAATCCACTTAGTATCAAAGATTCACAGCTGATGTGGGAATGTCACATCCATGCAGATGGTACCTTAATGATCCAAGAAGTGCAGAAAATTAGTAAGTCTGTACCCTGGCTTTATTGCAACTTAAAAGAACAGTAATCATCAAAAATTCATTTAGATCAAATCCTCAAATACATTATTGCTATATTACATATTTATTTTAATATGTAACAGTGACTCAAAACATAACTCATGTAGGGTCATGGCAATCCATGCCCTGTATGTGCCATTACATCCATTGCAGAGAACGGAAGCAGAAACATAAAATCACTGTCAGAGCTGAGATGCTAATCTCCTATGCAAACATGCAGGCACAGAAGCTGTGAAGCACATTCACAACCCCCTACACAGTAACCGGCACTGTATTCAACAAGTCCCCTGTCATCCAAATGTAACAAAAGGCTCTTTACCCATATCCTCTTAATAACTGAACACAAGTAAGGGACAGAAAAGAAATGAGGAGGCGGTCTGTTTCTTGGGATGTGAAAATGTCTTGGGCAACTACTATAGAGAGAAGAAATAAAATACATAAAGACATCATTTCTGAACACAAGAGCTAATTATAATGCAGAACAGGGGCAGCATGAATGCAGAAAAGATAAACATAGCAGAATTCTGTAAAGCCCACAGTGAAATGTAATTCCTGAACAAAGTGGGTAGCCCCATTAGTACTAAGATTGTTGCACAATCAGGTCAAAACACTCCACAAAATGCTGGCAAGACAAATCAGCTCAGGAGAAGTGGTTTTCATAAAATAAATTGCCACCAGTTAGGCAACTCAGACAGAGGAAACACCACACCACCAAAATCTGATACTTTACATAATAAACCTACTTTGTTTGGATTTCACTGTGAATCTCTTTGAAATAATATGACAATTAAAAATAGAAACACTGCCTGCGCAGGAACCCCAACGCAGTGCTTTAACACAATTCAAACGGTCTACTAACTGTTAAAGAGCTGCAACATGAGAAGTTCTGGAAGTACTACAAAGGTCTTTGTTTACACAATTCCATTCACTTCCCCATTCCTGAGTAAGCATTTCAGCTGTGTAGTGCAGCAGATTTTAGCCTGAGTAAATGAAAGCCCACACAGTGTGATAAAACAGGCTCAGTCACTTTCACTGATAGCAAGGCAGGCAACTCAACCATGGCTGATGTTCAAAATAAAAGCAAAATATACACAAAGCAACAAAGGTGCTGCGGTAGCGTCGTCACCTAACAGCATGACGTCCCGTTCGATTCTCGGCTAGAGCGTCTTCTGCAAGGAGACATGCGTGAATGGGCGTACCTTCGTTGAAGGTTGTGCATCAGGGCTGGCAACTCGGCATGTAAAAATCCACTGCCAATCATTAGCAGACCGGAGTTCCGTTGTGGCGATCCCTAACCGTGAAAAGTCGAAAGACACAACAACAACAACAAAAATATCACTTTATATGAAATTAACATGGGGAAGAAGTGGGTGGTGGTGCTAAGACACTAAAAACTAAGGAAAACAAATAGGTATGCAATGGTGTAGAGTTTTTGACTGCTAAAATGCACCATAAAATCAACCCACTGAATGCTACACCCATCTGCTTTGGTGTCATTGTGCCACAAACATCTGGCAAGTAATTGGCAAGTTATGTTTCATTTAAAAATATCAATAGACTAAGCTGAGATGCAGCTATAAAAATGCATGGCAGGAACTTAGTGCTGTACCTCTAAAATTTGTTCTGATGCTCACACCTTTGCACACATCTAGGTACCTCTAACTTGCCTCAGTTTCCTGGCAACCAGAGATTGCTCTGAGTCTGGCCTTCTTACCTCTCTCTGTCATACTGCAGAATGATAATACAGCTTTACTTACTTACTTTGTGCATGTTAGACTCTGCCATAATATTAGGTCAATCAATTTTTCCTTCATCATCTCTTTTAATTGCTGTCAACTCATATTTTTTTAATATCTCTTATAATTTGTTTGCCTGATGTCTTATTCCAACAACTCTTTTCAATAGATTAATTGACTAGTGATGTCATCAGGAAACCAGATGGCCTTATTATGGTTTGTCACCTCATTCATGCATTGTGTCCAGTATTGCGAAAGATTGGCATTTCAATTACATTATTGTTCCATGGTTTTCTTATTTTGAGCAGAAAAATAAACACTGCTCTGCTAATGTTAATCATGTGACTGTCACCAGCTGTTGTATCTCTGCCTTGAGAGCGTGATTTACTTAACATATATCTTCCTATTTTATTATGTCACGATGCAAAACTCTTGTAAATAAGGCTTGTGTTGTGTGCTCAAGCATTGTAATCATAATTGATAGCTTGATTGATTGATTACTACACGTAGAGAAACATAAGCTGTAGCTATCAGGCATGTTACTTGATGAGCTCAAACACTGTTAACTCCAGTGAAAAACTGAAGTTAAGAAACTGAAATACATAAATTGTGATAATAATCACCTGAGTATGCATACTGCGCAGTGCAATTTTTAAATGTACATTTTGGTACTGCTGTTTCTACTGATGTAGTACCCAGTCCAGCACACTGGAAAAGCTTCGTAACACCTTAGGAGTTGGCAGAGAGATGAAAAAGAAGCAGAATCATTCTAGTGTGTCTATTTCAGGAGAGGGATACATTGTCGATATGGATTAACAGGTCTCAGTCATGAGACTAGGAGCTGCAATCTGTGAAAAAACTGACAGTGGTACATACTGACAGATGTTAGTACATCATTGCACATCTGTCATGGGGGTGGGAAGTGAGTAAGTATATACAAAAAAAATCCCTACAGCAGCAAGGATGACATTCCATGAGGATGCCTCAGTCTTGTCTGTGGACCAGGAATGTACACTGGATTAAATCTGATAATAAGCAGAGTTCAGGAAACAAGAGACTGAGAAAAGGCACCAGCAGCAAGAAATGGTTGCCTGCATAGGAACCAAAACTTAAAATAAAAAAAAAACTCCATAAAAAAGTGCATTTGTGTACTCATGCCCAAATCATGTCATGCCAAACCTATAATGTATTTGTAATGCAAAGTAGTAATTCCTGGACTGCAATTACAGTGATCACACCGTGAGAGCTATTAAAGTGTCTCTAAGAGTAAGAACTATTGTATAGGGAGTGGGAGAGTGAAATTCATTTTCCTGTCAATGAATTACAGAACTAATGTTACATGTTAAGTCCAAAGCATGTGTCTTATATGAAATTAGTGTTTTATGATGTTTTATGGTATACAGTGTTTGTGGTAAGGCCTGTTTTGAGACAAGTTAGTTTGGAGAAACTTTTTTATGTCTTCCACTCTGGATTCTTTCATCCACTTATGAAGCATAATTTCTCCCTACTGCTTTGAATCTTTATCCAGTTTTGTTAAAAATATGCATGATTTGTATATAATAAGGACTATTGCATGTTTTTGTGATACTACAGGAACAGAACAAATGATTTTCTTTATCCAAAAACTGTACAGTACAGTATGTTGTGTCTTTCGGCTTTTCCCGGTTAGGAGTCGCCACAGCGGAATTCCGGTCCTCTAATGATTGGCAGTAGATTTTTACGTGCTGAGTTGCCAGCCCTGACGCACAACCTTCAATGAAGGTACGCCCATTCACGCATGTCTCCACACAGAAGACGCTCTAGCTGAGAATCGAACAGGACAACGTCTATCTGTGAGGCGACAACGCTACCGCAGCACCACCACCGCAGTCTGTACAGTACAGTATAATATTAGAAAATTGTTTTAACTTACAGACCATATTAGAGGTTTTCTTTCTTTTAATATGTCTGTGTCTAGCCTAGTTGTAAAGAAAATATAGAACGTACCACTACAAAAATCCTGTAAATACTGCCTACTCCATCATATCAGTCTAAAATTGGTCTCTGCTGATTTTCTTGCCTGAAACACTTTGTTTATTCCTTGCATCCTTAAATATTTTCACTTTGTTTATACAGGCAGTTTGCATTACAGATTTATCACCTTTTCAGGGAACCAGTTCTTTGCAAATTCCTTTTAAAATATCCACCAAAAGCTTAGGCGCACATCCTATGGTCCCAACCTTTTGGACTGTCCTATATAACAGCAGACATTTATTAGTAACCATATAATGTCACATACTAGATAATCTCAAAGACTGTGTCCTTGACCAACTCCTGAACTAAAAAAACAAAAAAAGTTATAAGATGCAGGAAGCACTTAACTATTAAAAATGCAGGGTCAAAAATGCTAAACATATGTTGTAAGAAGGCATTCAACAAATGCATTTGAAGTTTTTATGTCTATTACCATCACTTCAGTTAACCTCCACTTCTCGTGGCATGGATCATGGCAGTAGTAGATAAACGGGAACGATCATACTATATGGCATGGATCATGGTGGCAGTAGCTAAGCAGGGAAGATCATATCTTCTGGCATGGATCATGGTGAAAATAGCTAAGCAAGGAAGATCAAATCTTGTGGCATGGATCATGGTGGCAGTAGCTAAGCAGAGAAGATCATATCTTGTGGCATGGATCACGGTGAAAGTAGCTAAGCAGGGAAGATCATATCTTGTGGCATGGATCATGGTGAAAGTAGCTAAGTAGGGAAGATTGTATCTTGCGGCAAGGATCATGGTGGCAGTAGCTAAGCAGGGAAGATCATATCTTGTGACATGGATCAAAGTAGCTAAGCAGGGAAGATCATATCTTGCGGCAGGGATCATGGTGGTAGTAGCTAAGCAGGGAAGATCATATCTTGTGGCATGGATCATGGTGAAAGTAGCTAAGCAAGAAAGATCATATCTTGTGGCATGGATCATGGTGGCAGTAGCTAAGCAGGGAAGATCATATCTTGTGGCATGGATCATGGTGGCAGTCGCTAAGCAGGGAAGATCATATCTTGTGACATGGATCATGGTGAAAGCAGCTAAGCAGGGAAGATCATATCTTGTGGCATGGATCATGGTGGCAGTAGTTAAGCAGGGAAGATCACATTTTCTTTTCCACTTGCTCCTGAAAAGCATTCTCAAGCTGTTCTAAAGATATTTATGTGCCTCATACCTTACAATGGCATCATCACTGGAGTACCTCCTAAGTAATGGAAATGCAAATGTTAAATTAATACATACTATACATATGCATACAGAAATAAATAAATAAGTATTTTTTTTTTGGTTATATGTGGTAGACTTTTCTCCTTAGTGTAAGGATGTGAAGGCACGTTATCATGTGATGCTTTGTTCTGCATGAATGTAAAGTTTACCCTTTACTTCTTTTTTATTTAGGAGATCTACATTGTGCCCCATCAATTGTACAAGATCACTGTAGGACTCCAAACTTGGGATGAACTTTGAAGCTGGTATATGTGCTAATCCAGTGCTAGATGTTGGATCTATATGGAGCTTATTTATTTATTTTATTTTATTTGCAGTTTGTTTTCCAGGATAGTCCATTGGGCTACAAGGAGCCCATTTTCAATGGAGTCCTGGGGAGAAAAGCTCCAGAGAAATACAAATTCATAGTACAGAAAGAGCACAAATCCATAATATACATTTCAATTAAATGTTAAATACATATTTTGTATAGTACAAACCCATATTGCACAACAAATCCATAATATACATTTCAATTAAATGTTAAACACATATTTTGTATAGTACAAACCCATACTGCACAATTCAGATGTTACATAATACAGAAATAAAAGATTTTCATTAGGAAAATTGCATCAGGTTAATTTTTTTTTTCTTTTTTTTTTAGGGAATTACAATGAGGTAAGGATGTAAAACTTTAGGAGGTAGTGACAGGCATCAAAGTTTGGAAAGTTAGGAAGAATGTGTGGTAGTATTAGGTTGGATGAGAGCAAGTGCATTTCCATTGTGAAGTAAGGTGCGAGTGCAGTGAGGTTTTAAACAAGGAGAGACTGCTGGTGGTGTGGATGGGAGAAGGGAAAGAGTTCCAGAGGCATGCAAGAGAGAAGGACATCAATTGATTCCCAGCAGGATGTGTTGGTTTATGCAATTTAATTATGTTTTGGGAATTGGAGCTTAGGAGTCTATCTGGTTTATGCATTTCAAAGATATTTGCTAGGGAGGGGCAGGGAGAGACGGGTTATGAATGAGTTTGTGTGCTTGGATGAGCTGGGTATATGTAAGGAAGTTTGGTAATTCTAGCCAACTTAGTTGGTGAAGGAAATTACAGTGGTGAGAAGAGGCTCTATGAGTTGCCGCAAATTTGGATATTTTGTTATAACAAGATGAGAGTTTTGTTTTGAGGGAAGATTGTAGGCTGGTTAGGATAGATGCACCATATAAAAGGGATGGGATGAGGTATGTATTAGCTAATGTAATCCTGGTGGTGGGAAAGATAAAGCGACTGTGGCAGTAAAACATACCTAATTTTTTATGGGTTTTTTTTATATTTGCTTGTAGATGCTTATCAAATTTTAGTTGATTGTCAATGATAATTCCTAGTAATTTTGTGTCAGAGACTAGTTCTAGGGGGGTATTATTATTGCTGGTAATTATGAAGGACTGTTTGTCTAGGGAAGAGGTTTTGGATGCATTGAATAACATAAGTTTTGTTTTGGTTGCATTAAGATGGTTGTGGAGCATCTACTGCTCAGTGGAAGAAAAGGCGGCTTGTGTTAGATTGTTTAGAGTTTTGATGGAAGGGGAGGAACAGATTATAGTAGAATCATCAGCATATTGGATGAGATTGCAGCTAGGAATGGCTTTGAAGAAATCATTTATTAATATGTAATGGAGGCTGCTGCTATGCTGGTAAACGCTCGTGCAAGCAGTATAAATCAAAGTTATAGTAAATCAAAATAGCAGGACTGAGCGAAAACAAGTGTAACACTTAAAGTTCAAAGTACTTTATTATCAATAATTAATAAGATAAGCGCTGTGTAGCTTCATCAGATCTTACATTCATTCTAAGATTCCACATCTTATATATACACAGGTTTTAAACAATTAGTCAATCAAGTAAGTTAATTGGTATGATTATTTAAAGAAGCAGGCAGACATCAAGGACCCAGCTTAATATACAAATCTGATAAAGATAAAACCATTTAAAAACAATCTCATATATAAAGTATACATAGGAAACACATATATAAAAAGTTATATATAAAAAATATATATAAAAAACATATCAGTTAGTACATATATATTTGTAATTAAAATAGATATTAGTGTGAGAAAGATTCTATAGACAAGTATGCTTAATGTCTAACATATAAAATTTCATATATATGTATGTATAAATTAATATAATGTCTTATAAAATAAAGTAACCACACTACATGTGGTAACTAAATCTATGACGTAATGACATGGTAGTGATATAAAAGACAATTTGTTTACAGTGGGCTTTGTTGATTGTTTCTATGAAGGAGAGGAGGGCAGTGGAGGTAGTATAACCTGGTATAAAGCCATGTTGTGTAGGGATAAGAAGCTGATTATTGATGAGGTAGTGTAAGAGTTGTTGGTGTACACACTTTTCAAGTAGCTTAGAAATAGGGGATAGGATGGCAATAGGTCGAAAGTTTGGGATGTCATTACTATTGCCCCCTTTATGAAGAGGAATAATAAAGGCCTTCTTCCAGAGCTGGGGGAATCTGGCTTTCTGAGATAGACTGATTAATTAGTTTGCTGATAGGGACAGCAATGGCTTCTGCAACTACTTTTAGGAAGTAGGAGGGAATTTCATCAGAAGCACTGGAACCAGGTTTTAATTTTAGGAGAAGTTTTTTAAGGGTGTATATAGAGATGGGATTGATAGAGAAAGGTGGCAGTTGGGGGCATGGGATGGGAGCACACTGAGGAGGAGTTGTAGAGGTGTTGGTGTAGGACAACGTTAGCTTGCTTATGGACTCTATGAAGAAAGAGTTAAATTGGGTGGCCAAGTCAATGTCAGAGACATCTGCCTTGGGGCAAGGGTTTTTTTTTCCTGGGTTGAGGAGAGATGAGATTCCTTTCCAAAATAGTTTGGGATTGGTGGTGTGGTTGGTTTGGAGAGTGGAGAAATAGGCTTTGCAGTCTAAGGTAATACGTTTTTTGACTTTATTTTGTAGTGTTTTATATTCATTTAGGGTGATAGTAGTTTTATTTTTATGGTAACGTGTCCAGGCTTTGTCACAGAGTCGCATAGTAGCTAAGGTGGTTTTGGTTAACCAGGGTACAGGGTTACATTTTATACATTTTGTTTTTAGGGGGGCAAAGGAGTTGAGCAGGTTTGTGAAAGTAGAATTGCTGTAGGATAAAGTATTATCTAGGGAAAGAGTTTTTAATGGGTTCCAGTGTGTGCTTTTTTGTGCATTTGAGAAGGTTTCAGCATTGAAGTTTTTTAAGCAACGAATGGAACTATAGGAGTGAGTTAGTTGTATAGAAGAGGGGAGACAGTGGGCAAAAGTGGGGAAATGGTCAGCTAGTGGGTCTGGGAGAATACCACTATCAAAGATATAGTGAGGATGGGATACTAGAATCCAGTCTGTTGTAGTTCCAGTGATGGAGTTCTTGGAAGGCCTGGTAGTGGAATTGATTAGTTGTGCAAAGTTGTATAAGTTAATATTGAGTGAGTTAGTGGGAGATTGAATTGTGGCCCAGTTTATGTTCATGTCCTCCAGGATTATGGTTTCATGAGTAATGTTGGTCGAGACCCAGGAGAGAATATCTTCAAGGGATGAGATATTGTCACCAGGGGGAGTATAGAGGGAGAGAACAAATATGAGTTTATGCTTGTTTAGGTGGAGTAGGGCTGGTATTATTTCTGCCTTGCCAAATTTGGGAAAGGGTTTAGTATAGGGGGTGACTAAGAGGAATGCTGAGTAAAGGAGTGCTACATTCCTTAACATGCGGTAGTTGCGTGGGGTTATTTCAGAATCTTGTATGTGGGGCTTAAGCCAGGCTTCTGAGATGGAGAGAATATCGGGCTGAGAAGTGGAGGGGTTTGCCTGTTGCTTGGGGGGTTGGATGCAGTTTGGTAGAGGGACCTGGGTTTCGGTGGATGTCCTCAGAGAGAAGGATAGAGACAAGATGATGGATGAGGTATTTGGTTAGTTTGGGGTGTAGTATACAGGTAGAATGTTTTTTTTGGACATTAGATTAGTGTAGTTGGGAACAGTGTTTTTAGAGTTAGGTAGGAGTCTATAGGGGAAGACAATGCTAGTGTTGAGGGGTAGAGGCTGGGAGATATATGAGTAACAGTAGATGTGTGCCTTGTAGAGGATGGGGTAGTGGTATGAATGGGGGGTGGTTTGCATTAGTAGGTTGGGTGATATAATTTAGGTAAGTTAAGGTAATTAGAAGTATTATTTGAGTAAGTAGGGATAGACATTTGAGGGTCATGATGTTGGTTATTAGAGTAGAAGTAAGTGGTGAGTTAAGTTGTGGAGTTAGTTTGAGTAAGAGATTATGGTTTAGGTTAATTGTTTAGTAGTTTATCAGGATAAGTTGTGTTTGGCAGTAAACTCTGAAAGGTAGGCTTACTATAATGGGTGAACTGTGGGAGGAGATTCTGGGGGTATGATGGGTAGTCTGGATTGGATGGTGGAAGTGGTGGGCGTGGCTAGCTAAGTATAAATGTAGGGGTATTGGGGTGGGTGGAATTTGGGGGTAGGGTAGGGGAGCAGAGTGAGCCCGTAGAGCGAACGGAGTGGTTACACCCAAGGAAAGGAAGAATCAAGGGCAACAGTGAAAAACAATCAGTGGAGTATAAGGTACGTTCAGACAAAAGTATGGAAGGGGTAAGGGATATTCTAGCAGTGGTATAGGGAAATAATTAGAGTAGTTCATAGAGGTAAAAGATGGCACCACAGGAAGGAAAGCAAAGTTAAAGAGTCTGGGGGAGGGGTTGGAAAGAAAAGAAAGTGAAAGAAACTGGGGGAGGGGTTGGAATAGAGACTGGAGATGGATATCACAGTGACCTAGCTGGTTCGAGCCAGTACTGACAGGATCAGGTCAGTAGTGTGAAACAGCACTGAAACATGAAGAACAGATCTTCTACTAAACGTAAACATCCTGAATTAAGCAGCTCTTTCACATGAAGGTGGGCCGTGACAGTATTATTAACAGTGTTTGTTTGGTGTACATTGTGTGTGTCTTCATAACCAGTTTTTTTTTTTTTTTTGCTGTGTTATCTAATCTCTAGTGAGAGTGAGGGTTCAGTCGATTTGTCTAGCCTCTAGTAGGATAGCAAGTATGGGAAATGTCTCTGCACAGGCTTTCTGTATATTAAATGAGCTTCCTGAGCCCTACTGAGTATACCTAAATACCTTCTTAACCTCCAGGAATAGGTCAGACATAAGGCAAACCACCATACTGCTGTTTATCTGTTGCATTTTCCTTTCTTTCTTTCTTTCTTTCTTTCTTTCTTTCTTTCTTTCTTTCTTTCTTTCTTTTTCAAAATTTATTGTCTAAACAAACAAGCAATATCACACTTTAAAAACACATATGACATGTGCATACTTATACATTGACAAAGAACATATTAACATTCATAGCCAATATGAATACAATGTCCAAACCTGAATCTTTATAACAGCCCCATCATTGTCTTTGTTTATACTACAGTGCTGCTTGCCCATTTACATCTTTGTAAGTTCATCATTATTTCACTTAGAACATTATTTGTTGCATTTTCACTGCTGTACTTACAAAATTCATATAATTGATAAATGGTCTGTTAATATATATTAAATTGTTCACAAATTAACAAGAACATAATACCATTAACTGACAAATTAATTTTAGGAACAACTTGTTCAGCTCCTGAAAGTGGATTTGGTATTTGCCAAGCAAGGACTTTTGGACAAGTTAAATGAGATTTGATATTCATATTTCCCAGACCATCAAAAAAGTTCACAAAAAACTAGGTACCCTCTATAGAAATAGACAATTCCTTACCCAACAAACAAAAGCTACTATATCTCACACTCACCTTATTTCTACCCTCCTCTATGCCTCACCTATTCCCACCAACCTTAGAATAGCAGACCTAGCTAAGCTTGACTTCTGCTATAACAAAATTGCTAGATTTGCCTCTGACACCCATTTAGATCTCACCACTGCTCATCCTTGAAGCTGCTCAACTGGCAGGAACGTCCACTACTCCTGCACTACAACTAACTCTCTCTGGCCCATAAAATTTTATATCAACCAGAAAAAACCCTGCATTGCAAAGCCTACTTCACCTCCACACCAATAACAAAACTCTTTGCTCCAGTAACAAACTTATTCTCACAGTAACTAAGTCAAATAATACAGCAGGTGATGCCCTGTTTTCTAATTATGTATCCAAAATATGGAATGCTCTACCCTATAACATAACCACTATGACATCCTTTCAGACAGTTCAAAAAAGCATTAAAACTGTATCTCACTAACAACTGGCTATGCTCTTGCACTTCACCAGGCTAGACCCTCCACTATGTTAGACCCTACACAACCTTAACTATCTCACACCTCAAGAGGAACAGATAGGTCTATATTTTATTACTGTAGAAATACTTACAATATAATAAAATAGATTGTTATGCTTTAGACCCCAATAACCTTAAAGAAGTTGTTGGTTCACACATAACTCCCTTCAGCAATGATTGAGATCATTACATATATCTCTTTAGACTAATGAAACTATTATTGTAAGATTTCTCTGTTTTCACTAATTGTGACTGCTGTGTATGAATATACTACTGTTAATTATGACTCGCTGCATTTTGTATCTAAATATACTTTGCAAACTTTGTAGTTTTATTGTTACATGTTATTCATATGTGTGGAGCTTTTCTTCCCGGGCCTCCACTGAAAATGGACCTGTGTCCAGTGGACTATCCTGGTTAACAAATGTAAAATAAATAAATGCCTGGCTAGTCACATTAAGGCACTAATTAGTGTAGTCCGGGGTATAGCCAAGATTTTTAAATTTGTACTCTAAGGTCCAGTAATGCTGTCCCTCCCCACCCAGTCACCCATTTTACCTCACCTTCTCAAATGAAAGCAGAGACTTATAGATAGTCACACATTGAGATAGCCAAACCTAAAAAGGTTGACTCATGTAAGATACCACAGACACTACTGTTCACTTATAGACTTATCCTTTGACTACTGGGTGGAGCTGTTTGGTGCTCTGATTTTGGTTAATTTAACATTAACATTCTGAGTTGTTCACAGCAAGCAGCTGTGTTCCACTTGGACTGGAAGCCAGAGTAAACCATCTGCAGCAAATAGCTTCCCATCACTCAAACTAGAAATACAACAATCTAAACCACTCACCACAAGCAGCCAAACTGTTTTACTCTAAACCACAATTACACCATACATCCTAACATAAAATCTCATGCACCCATGTCTTATCTAATGTGTAAGTCATACAAACCTAGAAGGAAACCTACTGCTGGTGAAATGCTACAGGGAAGAGAACCACCCATATGCACAAAACATAAAAATCATAGCTAGCACCTTCCAGTGCTACTGCCCTGTATAGAAATCATAGGTTTATGGGTAGTTAATAAGCATGTAGTCCAGGAGACCATTGAGGAATCTAGCCTAAATTTTCCTAGTGCCTCAAATCAGTGTCTACACATCTTTCAACCTTCTAGCTACAAAATGAGGAACACTACTTCTCATAATGTGGAGCAAATGGGCAAAATGTGGAACACTTACTAACAACTTCAGCTAGGAAGCTCATAGAATATTTAAAATGTGATATTTTTACTTACGGAATAATTATTTAATTAATTAATACAATTAATCTCTATTTATGATAGATATCCATTAAAAATTTTCTCTCACTGAATGTGACAGACCCTTTCCATGTGGAACTTTCGAGGAGCATGAACTTTTTAAGACCCTGAAAGAGGAACGTTCCTCATAATGAGGTACACTTGAGAGGTATGGAGTGCCTAGTTAGAGTTGCACAGTAGTCAAACAGAAGCTGGGGGACTCAAATCTTGGACTACAGGAAGCAGCTCATTAACATAATCTTAATCCTGTGAGCTAACTGAGACACAGATTTTAATCACTGAGCCACTGTCCTGTCTAGAGATTACCGCTGGTCAGACAACGAGCATCTTTTCATTTAAAAGTCAGTATCCACTATGAGGAGCAATGACATTGCTAAAATTGGACATGTCCGTATGTAGCCATTCCAATAAACCTGCCAGTGCATGTTCCATTGAACTTGTGTTTGATGTGAAACTTTATGAGGAGCCAAGCTTCCTCAAACTGTAGTAGCACAACATAAAGATATATAAACGCACCCAAACAAAGACAGCAGGTCATGACCTGGTTAAAAGTGTTGTGTGCAGGGCCTCTTCCCTTGGAGTAAGCAAGATCAAAGTCAGGAAATTAAGAAATCACCTAGCTTTTTTAAATTGTGAACTACACAACGTGACAAATGCAGCTTGCTGCAGTGCTGGTTATACGAGAATAAAAACATTTTAAAAAAGATTCAGACACATGCCATGTTCTAAAATTTCTAGTTCACTCACTTCTAAAGAAAAGGTGTTGATCACAGGATTAACAACAAAAGCATCTGAAAAAATAAGCACTCCTAACAGCAGTTTACATTACATTCTAAAATAAAATAGCGTATTACTCAACTATAAGGCCAATGTATCAGAGAAACTACATATTTTCTCAAATGCATGGTATGCAAGTTACATAAATAATGCTTTATACAGACTGCCAACGGTCACAAGTGCAGTCCGCTGTCTAATAATTTCAACAAAGTAACCCTCCCCAGTCATGTATAAAAACTGTTAGAAACAAATCCATGTTTTTGCGCATTTCACTCCCTATATTATCCATATTATGCATAATTTTATAATAGCAAACTACTGAAACTAAAGACTAACTCATGGGCAAGTCTAGCCAGCCATAGCTATCAACTCCTTAGGTCCAAAAACCAGGACAAAGACAAAAATAAAAAGGGACAATGTGTCCAATTCACCAGACTTTTTAAATACTGGTACTACTGATTTTAGATGTTTACACACTATGATAGTTGAAATCAGTATGCATTTCAGAAGTAAATTAAAAATATGACCATGATTGTAAATATTTAGTGTTCATAACTGAGCATCTTTACTCAAAAGTCATTGTTTTTTAATACAGGCAGAAGTAAAACTGAGCACAAATAATGTTACTCATTATCAATAAAACTCAAAACAGCTCAGATATTCTAATGTAATACAATCTCTAAAATTCTCACTGTCCTATCTTGTCTCCCTTATTTTCTTTCTGTAGTGACTTTTTGGAAGTAATACAAATAAGTACTGGCTGTTATCCCTGCTCAGTGTTATGTTTTTTTTCTGTCCAATGGCTGTGTGCTGGTTAAGATTCTATCCCTTTATTTACTTGCATTTCATACCCTAAAACCCCATGCATTCTTGCATCTCTAACAATATATCAGAATTGTGTCCAGTTCGCCATACCCCTCAACACCATCTACTAACTGGGGAAAAGGGTGGTATTTCTAGCTTCTAGTAGCTTGCAGTATTCTGCATTCCAGACTCCTGACAAAAACAAACAAACAAACAAACAAACAAACAAACAAACAAACAAACAAACAAACAAACAGTTCCTTCTCTTACTCAGAACAAGGTAGACTTTCAGCTGTTCAAAGGTGTGCATATAAGCTACTAAATGCTGTAGGAACCTCCACCCCCTGTCTCATCTATTTTTTACAATGATGATATGGTTTGTGATGATGTGAGGTATTGCCACTTATGCCAGGAGAGTTAGGGCAGTGGATGTGCAATATATGCCAGAAGCTAGCTGGAATTGTATAAAGAATTATATGTCATTTGGATATTAAACTGGTTTGTACAGATGCTCATGTTGAAAAATGTATTTATAACCTGCTTGTGTTAAAAATGTACCAACAGTGTGTCCTGCTGGACAGAAAAAGAAATACACTTGTATGTCAGACTGTATTAT
The DNA here is from genome assembly GCF_019279795.1 of Protopterus annectens. NCBI lineage: Eukaryota > Metazoa > Chordata > Ceratodontiformes > Protopteridae > Protopterus > Protopterus annectens. Next base: position 1,453,024,183 of record NC_056735.1, read on the forward strand.
AACTATTGAAATTAATATTGTAACAGAGGATAATGTAAGAGAAGAGGTTAAGCTCAGTTCCAGCTAACTTTGAAAAATAGCTTAAAATTAAATTACCTAATAGGCCATAAAGATCATATCTTGCCATTCTGACTGCACCAGAAATGAAATGTCTGTGGCAGAGAATGGTTTATTAGCTCCTGTAGGAAGAATGGAAGTGTTTTATTGTTTTATGACTTCCAGAAGCTTCAACAGATCTTAGCAAAGCTCTTTGTGTATGGTAACACATATGTGCAAGATTCTGGTTCAGCTTCTAGCCAAGGGGGTAGTATGGGAACCAGAAGTCATATGACCAGATATGTGTGATGTCATTCTGTAAGCCAGCTCTGCAATGATGTTTCAATACTAGATGAGACAGAAGTCTCAAGAGCAGTCTGTTTCTGAACCAAAGAAGGAAGACCACTCACCTACTTCATCTTGCCTTGCTCTAGTAAGTGACCACAAAATAGTAATTCTTTAGAGCAGTCCAGGAAATATAATGAGATTAGTTAAGTACTGTTTTTTTGTATCTGTATGAATCTATTCATCTGTGTTATTTTAATATTTCATGTGATTGAAACTCTGGTGTTTGTTGTAAATAGATATTCATATTTTCATGTTCTTTTATTACCAATTATTAAATATATTTAAACTTTTCACTGTGGCTGGTCATTTAGAGAGTATTTTAACCTTTGGGAATACTTATATCTAGTTGGCGACTCTGTTGCCAGTCCTGAAGGCCTTACTGCATTGGACAAACACTATCATTTGTATTATAATTAATTTAATTCAGTATAATTGGGTACCCTTGTAAGAGCCTTAGAGTAGCTGGCTTTGTAGTGTCTGGTAGCAGTAGCTACCTTATAGCCTGGGCAGGAGGGGCAGAGCTAGTAAATCTGTGCCAGCCTTTCACAGGTGTGTGTGTGTGTGTGTGTGTGTGTGTGTGTGTGTGTGTGTGTGTGTGTGTGTGTGTGTGTAAATCAAATCTCGAAGTGTGTGTGTGTGTGTGTGTGTGTGTGTGTGTGTGTGTGTGTGTGTGTGTGTGTGTGTCAGCTGCTTGTAACAGGGACACAGAACACTGATTTCACAGAGAAAGAGGTGAAGAACTTCGCTTGGACTGTACAGCTGTGCCAGTGGGGAGTCTTACTGGGGACTGGGAGAGAGAGAGAAATAAACACCTCACCCGGACTGAGTGTGTTTCCTGTGTGCTCTTTAGGGACACTGTGCTTGATGCAGAGAACTGCATCTGGAAATACTTTGTGTATCTATTTTTGTTCCACGTGAATGCCCCTCTCTATTGACAGTGGTGATGATTAAAGCTCCTTGATATTTGGCCCAGAGAGGGGATGTCACATAGTTATCTGAGTAACTTTTAAATTTCACAGCTGTAGCTCTCAACCTTACATTACTACCAGTACATGTGACAGCCAACCACCAACTAAGATCACTAATTCACTGAGTCCTTTCCACTGAGACATTGTTCCCGTCACTCATAAACTTTTCACCAAAACCGCAACAAGTAATCTCAGGGGTATCCTCAATCTCAACCCTCCCTATTAACACTAAAAAGTAAACTCTATTGCACTGACTGTGCATTCCCAATCCTAGAACCTGAACTACAGGACCCCATTCCTCTCTCAATCTTAGACATCCAAAACTCTGACTTCAGACAACAACTCAAGGAACGTCTCTTCACCCAAGCAAAGTGCAGCTACACTCATTCATGTCATGTTACATGAACCCTGCAGCTGTCTCACACAGCCATTTATGCCTGTTTCATCCTTCCTTATTTCATCTTGTTATCCCCTTTACTTACTGCTGTTCATTCATTTTACTTCCCTCTTCTCTTTGCATCTCTCTCACACTTCTCCTTTCTACTCCTCTTCCCTCTACATGTTGCTCACACCTTTTCACTGTCATCTCTCCATGGTATCCTTTCTTGCAGCTATTCTCACTTGCCTCTTCTAATGCTTTCATACTTCTCTATATAATGGTATGCTGCTATCCCTGTAGCTTAAGCATCTCAGTCATTATGGCTACATCTTATCCATAAAGCTCTGCTAAGCATGATTCCATTTTTCCATCCATGTTTTGACATTGTTGATTACCTCTTGAACTAAATGTTGTAGAATATTCTTGCATCTGTAAATATGTGTATGGCTCTATGCATGTGTTGTGTGTCTGTGTGTGTGTGTGTGTGTGTGTGTATGGGTTTACTATTGTTTCTTCGAACGGAAAAACATTTTCCATTCGGAAAAATGAATAGTAATACCAAAATGAAAAAAAAAACGAACGGTGACAATGTCGAACAAAATGCTCGATGCATTTGATTCAACATTGTTGTCGAAACCACCACGTGATAGCCATATAGGAGCTGATGTAAATCAGACTCCTATATGACAAATCATGTTTTTGCAGGGAGGGCAAGCCCCCCTGCATCCCCCACACCCCCCTACTTATATATTCTAACTCCGAGATTGCACTACAGTGGGGATGTGGATGAATTTTCACTCCCTACTGTACCGTGATCTCCATGCAGATAGTCAACTTACACATATGTGAATGCAGTAGTGCATTTGCATAAGTGTAAGTCAACTATCTGGTTAACAAATGTTTGTGCGCTCGACATTCTGATTGTCAGCACATTGCAGCCGACAGAATGTCATTCGCACAAACGTATGCAAAATGTGTGTGTGTGTGTGTGCGCGTGTGTGTGTGTATATATATATATATATATATATATATATATATATATATATATATATATATATATGGTCTATATTAAATCAGTGAACGCTTAAAAAAGCGAATGCTGATTGATCAAACTTATGTAAGTGAAAGCTTAAAATATTGAAGCAACAGAAACCCGAATTTTTTCCTAGGGAAAGAATTTGGTTGTCCGTTTCTGTTGCTTTGGTATTTTCAGTGCTGTGGTGGAAAGTTACGGGTCGGGTTCAGGTAAGTGTGTGATTATGTGGATGTGAGTGTTAGGGCGGTTTAGGTGAGTTAGGGTTAGGGAGCGGGTGAGGTGAGTGTGCGATAGTGACGGACATTAGGGTTAGGGTTTGGGTTAAGGTAAGTGGATAGTTTGTGGTGTGTGTATAGTTTAGTGTAGGGTTAGGGGTCAGATTTTAGGTGTATGTGTGTGGATTGCTGTTTGTTTGGTGTGCTTGTGTTGTGTGTATGTGTTTTGGATCAGCGATTTTTTTCCCTAGGAAAAAAATTGCTGTTCTGACAGTTCCAGATTGTAAGCTTTCACTTACATAAGTTTGATCAATCAGCGTTCACTTTTTTAAGCGTTTGCTGATCTAATATAGACCCTATATATATATATATATATATATATATATATATATATATATATATATTCACTTTATAATCTCGAAATACTGAAATGTCGAATTTCAGTTTATCGAGACTATAAAGTTGTACCCACAAAACACCAAACACCCAAAACCACGAAACTTAACTTAAAATCCCGAGCCTAAACACACCATACATCACAGTACACATATACTACATTACCCACACTACCAAAAAAAAAAAAACCATACACGCACAAACATAACAACACACATTTACAAACCTACACTACAAATAAGCAGGGGAGCAAGCACCCCTGCACCCCCTACTTATATAGTCTAACTCTGAGATCGCACCAAACAGTAAAAGACAGCAAATTCACAACCATACATTCTACAATCTCTCACACACACACACACACACACACACACACACACACACACACACACACACACACACACACACACACACACACACACACACATCACATACATACAAACACCACCACAGTCAACAATTAAACACTCATACGTTTACCTGCCTACCCTAACTCACACATACAACTTCCAAACACACTCACATACACTCAAACACTTACCCAAAACCCTTACAAACTAGGCACTTACCTTAAATTCCACCTAAATCTACACATGAAACCGCACTCCATCCACACATACACTCCATGTCATGTACTGTTAAAGCATAACCACAAATTCGACATATCCGGATTCGCAGTTATGCACTTTCTCTATTCAGCAGATTCAACTTTATGGTCTTGATATACTGAAATTTGACATTTCAGTGTTTCAAGATTATAAAATTAATATATATATATATATATATATATATATATATATATATATATATATACATATATATAAAGTGTGTGTGTGTGTGTGTGTGTGTGTGCATATCCTTGTATCTGTAAATGCGTTTGCTTATTTCTTTTGTGATCCTGTGTCTGGAAATGATCCACTGAAATCAGTGCACCACCCCTTAAACAAATAAAAATAAATAAATAACCTCTTGTCCCATGAATCAGGGCCAAAGGCCAAGACATGGGACAGATTTTAAATATTACTGTTATATACTTAGAAAGGTGTCTGAATAACAGGTTTTGCATTAGCATGCATTTTTTGAAGGATATAAAATGTTGTTGTTGTGTCTTTCAGCTTATCCCGGTTAGGGGTCGCCACAGCGGAACTCCGGTCCGCTAATGTTTGGTAGTGGATTTTTACATGCTGAGTTACCAGCCCTGACGCACAACCTTCAATGAAGGCACGCCCATTCACGCATGCCTCCACACAGAAGACGCTCTAGCTGAGAACGAATGGGACAACGTCTTGCTGTGAGGCGACAACGCTACTTTGAAGGATATGAAATATGAAACTAAAATGTCTGCCCTTTTTTATTGACTGCTATCCTCAATGATTTGCCAGAAAACTACAAATTTTAAAAGGAACAGACAAAAATCTGAGGCAAAATCAGAGGCATTCATACCAATATATCCTGGATATTCTGACATGCAGAATGGACTCTCTTTCTCACCCATCCATTCTCTCCTTTTCTCTCACTCATTCACTTGTATAATTTCTCTCATTTTTTTCTCTCATCATCTCTTATATTCATTCTCTCTCTCATTTACACTGACTAGCTGTCATCTCTTCCTTTCATTCTTTCTCATTCATTTTCTCACTCTGCTGATCTAATTCTCTCACTCTCTGTGTTTTCTTCTCTCTCACTATTTCACATCGTCTCTTTCATTCTCTCCCTCTCTCTTGCTTGTATTTATTTTCACACTTTTTCTCTCTCTCACACTCCTGCTCCTTTATTTTCTTACTCTCCCTCATCATCTTTAAGTCCTTCTCAGTCACTCACGTGTTCACACATTCACTTCTCCATCCATTATCTGACCCCTTTTTAGACTCATCTATTATCTCATTTTCTCACCCATTCTTTCTTTCAGTCATTATCTCTTGTACTTTATTTCTTTCTCCGTCTTATTTATCCTCTCACCCATTCTTTTCATTCTCTCATTCTTTATCCATTTTATTTCATTCATTCTTTCATTCTCTCGCTCTCTATCTGTCATTCAAGTAGCCAGACTAAAGCATTCACATAACAGACACAGATTATGCACAACAATTTAAAGCGAAAGTAACCAAAATTATAAACAAAATACAGGTTGTACACCAATTTCTTATATTAAAAAAAAAATAAAGAAATGTTTGCAGATATTGTAGAGAATGCAGATTGTACACAATTTCTTCTATTAAAATGGTAAGAAATGCTATCAGATAATTATATAACACAAAGATAGGTCCAGCTCTCTATGGATTGATGCAGCCAACAAGTGCTTTACTATAATGTACTTAGCTTCATACCTCTCATATCATTTGCACAAGAGTTCTGGACAAAGCTAAAAATAATGGGTGGACAAAGAGGCAAAATCAGGGAAATGTTATTCTAATTCACTTAAACATTAATCGAACAAAAGGTTTTGTATTAACATGCATTTTGTGTACAATAAGTAGGAAACTGTAATGTCTGTCATTATTGACTGAATATAATTCTCAGTGATTTAGCAAATCATCAAAAATGTTATGCAGAAAAGGAAAAATATGAGTTAAAATCAGGAACACTAAAAAAAAAATTCTGGACAGTTAAGTGGTATGCTTAACTTAATTTGTACCAAACTAGAAGAAAACTAAATAACCTAAAAGGGACCAAAATAGAGTTTAGGAAGAAGTATTCACAAATTATTACATCCCAAAAAAAGATGTCCAGTTCTCTGTGTATGCAGCCAAAAATTAATAAGTTGTGATTCACTTACATTTTTGATGCAAACGTAAACTAAAAAGAGAAGGAATTGAATTAGTAATCATGTTAGTCTGTTCATTGCTTTAGTCATGTACAAGAAAAAAAACATGCTCCAGACACCTGGAAAACTAAGACAGGTCAAGTAGCAAGCAATCTCCAACACAAGAATAGATATTAAGGACTCAGTCAGGCTTGTACAGAAAAAAAAAAAAAAAACACTAGAGACTTAGCAAAAACAAATAAAATAAAACTATTCAGTAACCTAATGTTGTTATTTGTCTTTCGGCTTTTTCCCGGTAAAGGGTCACCACAGCGGAACGCCGGTCCGCTAATGATTGGCAGGAGATATTTTACGAAACGCCAAGGTGCCAGCTCAATGCCCAACCTTCAATGAAGGCATGCCCATTTATGCACGCATGTCTTTCGAACGCTACCCAAACGCGGGGAGGACATGCAGACTCCACACAGAAGGCACTCCCAAGCCAAGCCGAGAATCGAACGGGAGAACCTCTTGCTGTGAGGTAACAATGCTACCAACATACCACCACGGCATATTCAGTAACCTAATGTAATCTGTACAAAAAAGCTGAAACAAGCATTCATGGTTGTATTTAACAAGATGCAGCCTGTTAATGCGGCTGCATAAAACAGACTTACCTTTCTAAATTTCCAAGTCTTGCAAGTCTCTCCCACTGCATACAGTATCCCTATCTGCTTTGCAGTTCCATGTTGGCAATACATTTTTTTGCTGTCTGCCTTCCCCCATCTTACACTAAAACATTAGGTCACTAAAACTGTTATTCAGAAAGTCCCCCTCCTCCAAGCAGAAAACAGTCTGGGCCATGATGTGCCTCTGTAGCCATTTAGGACATCCTCCGATGGTAAAAGCATGTACATTACAAAAAGAACTCAGGAATCTTCCAGCTTTATGTCCAAAGACATGCATGTGGAATGTTTCTCCCCAGGCCTCCGCTGAAAATAGGCTCTGTCCTAGTCGGACTTTCCCAGTCAACAAATGTTAAATAAAATAAATTTATGTGCAGAATATAAACAAAACTAATCAAACTAAAGAATGATTCCAGGACACGGTGCTCCCCCGATGAAAAATTTAATGAACAGCAAACATGTTTCACTTTTGCTTCTTCAAGCTAGTATACATACAGAAAACACATAGCACATTTTATAGTGTGTTTAGCACTTTATGAAAACACATTTGCTGATTTTCATAACATTTTTCATTGTTGTGTGATGTCCTGGGAATTGATCTTTAATTTAAAGCATCTATGTTAGACAGCATTCTTATGAGGGTGGGAAAAAATTAACACGATAAGGCTTTTTTTTAACAATATATATTTTTTTTTACTGTGCCTGGAATTATTTTATTATTCTTTTTTACCATGTTTGTTACCTTCCTGGCTCACTACATGTACGCTACAGTGTACTTAGTGTTTGCTTGCTTATGTCATTTGACATTTTCTGTGTATTTTCCAATGTGTATTTTTACCCCTCTGGTGAGACCATACAGTCATTGTGTTATCCTTAATGCAGAACGTAGAAAGCACCACAAAGTCCAAAAATTGTCCGGAGAGCTGGACATTTTTGGACTTTGTGGTGCTTTCTACGTTCTGCATTACTGATCTCTGCCCTGGTGGGTGTTCATTTGATTGTGTTATCCTTCCTTTATTTTTCTTATTAGTGGAGACTAGTAGATGAGGGCTATGGATCAGGTTACAACTTGCAAATGTAGTTTTTTTCTCCTAACATTTTCTTGTACATTGGAGCTGCCATGCGCACCACAGAATCACAGCTTGCAATTCACATGACTCCAAGGCACAGGGGAATAAAGACTCGATTGTTACCCAGGGTCCCAGGAAACTGGGGTACAATTAATGGTCTCATCTGGATAGGGACATAGAGTAATGAAGGGCCAAAACCTCTTGCCTCAGGTGGTGTGTGCATGTGCCCAGGAGCATGCCTATGATGTCTCTTTTCCTTGGTAGAGTCTAGGGAAAGAGCCAAATGGTGCCTCTATGGTGGGTTGGTGGGATATGCTGCTGATGACAACCTTTGTGGAAATCACGGGCAATTTAGCACTGATATCCATAGCATGTCCCACCCACATGTTGTTGCCCGGTGGGAACATGGGTAAGACATAAAGTAAAAAAAAAAAAAAAAAATGAATGGAACCATCCCTGATGGCTGCCTTACTGATGGCCCCTCTCAGCTGATCTTCCATATCATAAATGAGGGAATGAATGAGCCAATTGGCCAACAGGGTGCTGATGATCAGTAGACAATAGGAAAACACGACTTTGCAGTGCTCGTCCAATGGAGCATATATGCTTCTATGACACACTGATTTCCAGCTATAGCACAGAGAGCTGCTTAGCAAGCCAAGTACTGTGCCTTGTTTGTTCCAACGTTAACTCTACTGCTAAAATCAATCCTATAGCTGAACCACCTGCCTTTCCATAGCTTTAATTACTCACCCCCACCCACTTGGCCATTTCCACTAACACTGAGATCCACTTGTTAAATTTGGGTTTTGTATTTTACTAGAGGGTAGGTTTGCTTGTTAAACACCTCATATATCTCTGAATGCTTCTTTGCCTGTTGAAATATACAAGTATAATATTGGCCACTCTGAAGAACTCACTCCACCAACTATGGCTTATAATTCAACTGTCATTCCTACCATTGGTTTGTATGTCATTTCTAGATCTCTGCTGTTTCACATCTTTAAAGTAATCCATCTAAATACTCTGAGTAACAGCAGCAAACACTGATCAGTTTAAGACTTGGATTAAGCAGTATTCTCCTTATCATCGCAGTTTCAAACACATAGCTAAAGTCAGACAGCATCTACTTTATCTATATACTCAGTTTTTTCCTACCTGAACTTAAAAATGGAGGACCTACACTGCAGGCTGGTGGAGGAGCCGTGCTACTTGTAAAGAAGCATCTAAAAGCTAATGAAAAGGTCAATGATTGATATACGTTGTATTGTTACCTCCTGCTCTTTCAAATGTCTTCTTACAAGGATAAGCCCTGAAAACTATGCACAAACGTGCATGGGATCTGTTTAAACTCCATCTATTTTCTTTAATCACACTGAAGATGTTCTAAGGTCAGTTTATGTCAACATGGACCTCAAAATAAACATTCATTCTCTTTGAATATTTCAGATTTAGCTGGACCACCCATCCCATGATAAGCAGCAGAATAGCTAAAATAGGTTTTACACAGTCTTTCTTTCAACTATAGAGGACCATTTAAATAAAAAAAAAATGCATTAATAAACTGGGTTATAACAAAAAGTTTTAAAAATACCACTTTATTCGAATTCTCTCTTATTGTATGTATGCTACTGTCCTCTACTGTCTGTTATATGTGGACTTTCAAGACAGCCAAACACTGAGGTTTGCAATCTCATTGAATTTCATCTAAACTATAAACTACCTACATCTGACTATCAGTGCAGCATCAGCGTCAATTCCCCATTTTCCTATTTTGTACTTGGGGCTGTGGTATCAAATCAGTGGCGACTATTACCTAGAGCTAATGTTCACATGGTACTAATTTTGGACAGCATACACAAATCCACCAACTATTTCTTCAGCTTAAGAACACTCTATTTTCTACTCATTGCACAAGAAAAGCAAATCTTGAAATACTTTAAAATGCAAATCATCAAAAAAGATCAATTATTTTGTGATCAAATATATACAGAAATTTTATTTTTTCTTGTAAACAGTTAATTATAGCCACTACTTCTAGTGAATATACTGGAGTTTTTTTTATAAATAGATCTTTATAAGTACTTTCTTATGCAGTTAGCAAGTGTTTAGTATAGGCTTATGCATTTACAGGAAATGCTTATGACTAATGGTAATAACTGTAAGGATACTCAAACACCATACTAAATCCTAGCAAATATATGTGTGAGTAATTTTGATTGAACTATAATTACTTTGCATTTAATATGTTGATTTCATTATTGTATCCTAGATATTATTTATATTTCAGATGTCATGTTTTCAGTTATTATAAAGTCATGTCTTTTAGTATATTAGCACTTTATGACAGGGAAAGAGCTTAGTAATATCTATAACTTGTGATAACACAAATAACAAGTTATGAGTTTTAATATTACCCTATTACTATAGTAGATATTTACAGCTATCTCTATCTTAATTTTGTCTTTGAGTCATTCACTTTTAAGACCTGTTATCCATAGTAGGTTTTATACAAATAATGTTTTTTACTAATTTTTGTCAATTTAACTGATGCTAGTTAATTATTATTGATTTTAGTCAGTTATTTAAACATTTGATATTTCAAAAGTTTAGGAGTTAATTAAGGACAAATATGTCTTATGGAATATTTCTAAAAATCTATGCTAACATCTTTTGGGAATGATACACACTCAGTATGTGCTAACACCCAATTCTTGTGACATTTTTATTTAGTGGGAGTGTGTCATGATAAGATTTATTCAGAGGGCAAGTAAACATAAATGCTAAATGATTCTTTGATTTTTTTCTGCCATTTTGAAGTTTTTATTAGAACTAATACAGATAACATGCTTAGGTATTTTGGGTAATCATTTAGACTGTTAATAAAGCTAATGTTTCCTTAGTCCATTAATCACTAAATTCAGATTTTATATGTATCCTAATATGTCTCTTGCTTCCTTAGTGAATAATTACTGTATAAATGTTTAATGTTTCTAATAATAGTGTATGTAACTAATTTCTCTAAAACCTAACTGGAATTAATATCTGATTAGTTGTTTATCAGTACTATTTTTCTCTTAATTTATAATATATTCTCCATTTTTTACTTTGTTTTCATGGGCTCAAACCAGCAAAAGTTGATGGTTGGGATAGGTAGTCTATCAGATTTAGTTTTGTTTGCTAGACTAGGAATCTATCTTATTCCATGCATAGGGTGTATTAAAGTTTATATCAGAATGAAATATGCTAATTTGTTGTTATTTAACTGTTTTTTCTAGTTTTGAAATGCCTGACAAAATTGTTTTACTTTTATCTTTCATGGGGAAAGTTATTTGGATTTAGATAAATAGAAATACAACAATTGATATTCTATTGTCTATTCAGGAAGAGTATTATGTATACAGGATTCTATTAATACAAGTTCCTTTATTATTTGTTATCTTTAAAGAATTCTGATATGGATTTAATTTTGATATCCTTAAATACTAATGGCTTAAACAACCCATATAAGAGAGCCAACCTACTAAGGTATTTTAAACTAAAGAAGGTTCGAGTAGTTTTTCTCCAAGAGATACACTTTAAAATCAATGACACATTTATGTGGGACCCTAAGGAATATACAACACTTGCTCAATCTTCTTATAAAAATAAGACCAGAGGAGTAACAATTCTATGGAAAAAGATGTTCTTAAATCCCCAAATCATTTACAGACATGTAGATAATGATGGACTCATTGCCTTAGTTATACTTAAGTTTAATAATAGAATTTGGACCCTGGTTAATTTATACTGGTTTCCGGGTATGGGGGTTGGACTAGCTAAGAAACACTTAGACTTAATTACAATTACTTCTAAAGGTAATATTATACTAGGAGGTGATTTCAATTGTATCACAGGTATTACAGAAACTACCAATAGGAAATCTCCTAGACTATTGTCTTCAGCCAAACAGTTAAAAAATGGACAAAAATGTTTAAATTAAAAGATGCCTTTAATGCTTTGGGACCAAATTCTTTACTATTCTCACATCAGAACTTTAGACATGGTACCCAAACTAGAATAGATAAAATTCATATCTTACAAGATCTTTATTCCAAAATCTTCATTTTTTCAATACAACCTTGTCCCTTTTCAGATCATAATTACCTGTTATTAACAATACACTTGGAATTGAATCAATTAGTTATTACTTCAAGGATTTCTTCATGTATCACAAAAATTAAAGACTTTAAATCTTGGATAATTTCTGAACTTCAGCTTTTCTTGGAGATTAATTATAAACCTGAAGTAAACACAATTATGGTTTGGGATTCTCTTAAGGCCTATCTATATGGTAAAACCATTAGCTGGTACAAAAATAAAATTAAAGAATGGGACTCAGTTACAGCAACTCCAAAATCAAATATTATCTCTTAAATCTAATAAAAACTTAATTGCTACAGATAAGAAAATAGAAGAAGCAAATAAGAAATACAATGAAATATTATCACATAAAACCAATTTAGCTATGGAAAAGCTGAAATTAAATTCTTATGCTACCTATCCTAAGCATCTTTATAGCCTATCTATGAAAGTTAAGATACAATCAAAAATTAATAACACTGATAGTATCTTTCATGAAGGGAAAAGGAAAAAAGTCACAGACATAGGGGACATTCTAGAGGCTTTTAACTATCATTATGCAGAACATCATAAAGATAAAATAAGTACAAATGAATGTGAGAAGTTAGAGAATATAGTTTCCAACATAACAAGAATTCCTGAGGAACTTAAGTTAGAGCTACAAAAACCTATTTCTCAAAAAGAAATTATAGATGGGATTAAAGGAAATAAGTCTAATAAAGCACCTGGAATAGATGGCCTAATTATTGAAATGTATAGATTGTTCCCTTCTTCTATAATCTTCTATAATCTCTCTCCTACATAAACCCTTTCTTGAAGTTCAAACATTAGCAATTATTCTTCCTTCTTGGAGATATTCTCTAATTTCCCCTGTATTAAAAGAGAATAAGGACCCTAATCATTGCAACTCATATAGACTAATTTCTTTGTTGAATAATGATTAGAAACTATTTATGTCAATTATGGTGAATAGATTGAAAATACCCATATCTAAAATAATTAATGAAGACCAAACTGACTTCATACATAACAGGCATACACAGAATAATATTAAAAGAGTATTAACTCTGATAGATTACCTGAACAGAGGAAATCATGAAGCATTGATAATAGGTCTAGATATTCAAAAGGCCTTTGACTCCTTAAATTTAGGTTATTTATTTAAAGTCTTACAATTATCTGATCCCCCTTTTTTAGAACAATGATAAATAAAATATATGAAAATAATCTAGCATATGTCAAATTAGGTCCCTTTACTCCCAAAGCAATCCGAATAACTAGCGGTACTAGACAAGTATGTCTCATGTCCCCTATCCTATTTGCTCTGGCCATAGAAATACTTGCCATTTTAATATGTAATAACCCAAAGATAAGAGGTAGAAAGATATATGACCAATATATTTCTAAAATAATGATGTTTGCTGATGATGTCTTACTTACCTTACCCAACTCTAAGGAAGTGTTAGGTGAAGTGGATATAGTAACAACAAATTTCCAAAAAATCTCAGTACTCTCCTTCAACAAATCGAAATCAAAATATTTATTATTAAATAAAAAAAAAGTTTCAACGCTAGCCTATTTAGGAATAGTCCTAGGCAAGAATATAGAGGAAACCTTACAGCTTCACTATGCTAAAGCCATAGACTTAATCAAGGCATTAATAAGTAAATGGAATAATTTGCTTATAACATTTGATGATAGGTTACAACTGATAAAAATGGTTTTGTTACCTAAAATATTATATATATAGCACAAGCCCTTATACTTCCACCAGGAAAGAAAATCCTTAAAGAAATAACTTCAACTCTGATGAAATTCCTATGGTACCCCAAAAGAAATAGAGTGGCATATTCTCATCATATCAGAAAATGGGAATAAGAGGGGTTAAAATTCCCAGAGATTGAAAATTATAAAGCATCTATAATTAAAATAGTGATGAATTGGATAAATCCTAGATACTCTTTCAACTGAAAATAGTTACACTACATTATACTAATGAATGAAAATTATTTATCAAATAATGCTTTGGTAACTGACAAAGATAAGATATGGCACTATTTAAGTTTAAATTTACAGTATAGTACAACAAAAATTAACTAAACTAACACTAATAAACAATATTTTTGATGTGTTTAGAAAATTCATTAACACAAATTTAGATATAAAACTGTGGCATAGATTTTTAATACCATTTCCTATTACAAGGGGTTTCCCTGATAAAACACAGAGAGATTTTTGGTTTATGGGAAAATAATAACCTATTTTGTTGGTTGCAATGTATTGAAAACCAACAAGCTTTGAACACACAAAGTATATTGTCAACCTATGGCCTATCCCCTAATGACTGGTTGGTTCTTCAGTGTCACAACATACACTAAGGATCTGTGTAGAATAATACATAATTCATCCTTCAAAACCGTACCAAAAACTATACACTGGATTTTTGGAATTCTATATAATAATATCAGTGTTAAGAATGAATTATCATATCTATATAACACTTTATTTGTCTATAAGACAGCTCCTAAAGATTCTTACTGGCAATACCTAACTAAAGGGTTTCAAGTATCATTATCAATGGAAGATAAAGAAAACATTTTATTTTCAGCCTCTCTTCCTAACTATCATAGTTTATATATTAACTTATTATTTAACTACAAATGTTTTTATCTGAATCCTTTTTGTCAGGCTGAATGTAAATACAGTAAATAGTTATTGAATGTTATGAATGTATTAAATTATTGTGTTATTTCATCAAAATAAAAATAATTTGAGTAAAAAAAAAAAAAGCCCCCCCCCGGCTCCGATGAGAGAAAACCCCTGGATCTGAAGAAGCAGGTGATCTCCCTGGCACCAAAGTGGAGGGATTCGAGCCCAAGGTAGGAGCCGAGCTCAGCTGCGCTGAAGCCCTGAGAGGTAAATTTGGAACTGAAAGGTTCTCCCTGGACCTGACCAGCAAGTGCCAGCTCCTAATCTCCACGGTCAGCACCAAGGAAATCAGAGTAGTCAGAAACTACAGGCCTGGAGCACGTGTCAGCTCCGGCGGATCCACAATCATCAGCTCTGAACACTCTGGCTCTGAAACCTTGAGTCAGACAGGAGGAGGAACAGAAGTAATGGACTGGGTCTCAGTTGGGCCGGAAGCCCCAAGGGTCAGCCCCGACAAAATCTTAGCTAGTGCCGGTGTCTATAGAAGCCTCTGCACCACACGATCCACATCCTTATCAGAGAGTCTTGAGGACCTTGAAGAGGCTATGGAAGAAGCCACTGACTGTAAAATAAGAGACTTAAGGGTAGGAGATACCAGCTCCAGAACCGGGGACTGGCTCCTACCAACAAGCACAAATGTCAGCTTCAAAACTTGTGATGCCGAGGTAGATGGTCTGTCTGATTTTTTTGGAGTCGATGAGCTTGTCTTAAGCTCTGATCCAGAAGAAGACTTGGAAGATTTTGAATGTTTGTCTTGGGTCTTGCCCTTATCTAATGAGCTCTGAAAGGAAGACTTAACTAGTCCTCTAGCTATCAGTTTACTTTTTCTTTCATGCAGCACCCTAGTACTGAACGAGTGGCATATGGAACAATTTTCTTGGATATGAACCTCCCCCAAACAATATAAGCAGTCCAAGTGTCCATCAGTGATGGACATCCTCTACCCACACTTACACACTTAGGGCATTTTTTGAAACCTGACTTAGATTTCTCCTGAGACATATCAACAATCCTACAAGAAACAATAATCACACTAGAATACTATAAACAATCCTTAAAGCCTTCTAATTTTAAACAGGCTATATGTTAAAGAAGAAACAGCCCTAAATAAAAAACGGGCTCACAAAAAATATATTTAAGCCTTTTATACTACTAACAATAAACACACCACACACAAATATGTATATGTATATATATATATATATATATATATATATATATATATATATATATATATATATATATATATATATATATATGTATATATGTATATATATATATATATATATATATATATATATATATATATATATATATATAAGGGAAAGCTATAACTATCAATGTTTAGAATAAATGGGAAAAGGGAGTTAAACTAGGCCTAATGAAAAATGGCCACAAAAGAGAGAGAGAGAGAGAGAGAGAGAGAGAGAGAGAGAAAGGTATGCTACTTATAATTTTCTAAACTAACTAACTTAGTTAAACTAACCTATAACAACTATATAAAAGATGAAATATTTAGAAAAAATATATTAAACTTGAGAAAAATACTTAAATTCACTGGCCAGAGCTGGTGAAACACCCGATCTGTTGCAGCGGCAAATGAGATCTGAGGGAAGCACTAGCGCATCATGGGATAGGGAGTAGGCCACGAGCTGATTGAAGACCTCCAGCTTTAGCATTTGGCCTAGTCAGAGCCAAGGATCGGCTCTGAATCCATCAGTGAGAATGAAGACGAAATAGAACAACTTCACATTCTATGATTAACTGATGGTCGGTTAAATGGTTTCAAAACTAGCATTTGGATGTACACATCTTTGCTGTTTACTGCATTTTGTAGGGAAGGCTTCATCAGCAAAGGATTTCCTTAGTGATCATTCCTGGGACATCTTCTATTCTCCGTGTTCTCATCCCATTTAATCAGTGGCATTTATGGACTATCTTGCTACCCTTTATTAAAATGACCTTATGATTCTTGGATCCTGCTTCACACTTTATACTATGCAGTCCAAACTATGAAAACAGTTTCATCTCACTTCAAAACTACTTTTCCAACAAACACATGTATAATGAACATTACCAAAAACAAGGTAACATTTTGGAACATCGGTCAGAAAATACCTCAACTTCCTTTTTGGTATGACAAAATCATTTTAAATAGCAAGGTGTTGACTGAACAACTGTTATCCATTGGCTATTGCACTTCAAAGACAGCAAAAATATGTCTATAAAGTGACCATATTCTTCCCACAATGCTTGTCCCAGTCTTTGTCAGTTCCTAGACATGTACCATGAGCTCTGCTATCCAGAATAGAGATTATTCATGAATCTCATTCTATATACTTACAGTAGTACCTCAAGTGTTTTCATCATAAACTAATTACCAAATGAAGATTTTTTTTGTTGTTGTTAATGTTTATCCTGGTTATCAGAATGGGCATTTGTGCAAGGGCAGGGTATGGAATGTTAACATGAATAATGACATTAGTACTCAAAAGTGTTGTTCTTTGGGAATCTCATAGGTGTTTGTTAGGGAACATCATCTATTTACCATGTATACTACTTGTCTAGGTGCAGATGAAGGCATAATTTATACAAACTGCACAGACAGCATTAAATTAGTGGTGGTAGTAACAACCAACAATGTCTTGCTTAAAATGCAAATAGCTCAAGATAAGTTGTATGGCATGAAAATAAAATTAATTTAACTGAACTACTCATCTCTCAAAACAATAAATCAAAGATACAGTTTTCCAAAAGAAACTATATTTTACAAGAGTCACCTGACTTGTATGTCTTTGTGATTGTAAGAGGCATTACTCACCACACTCCCCATGTTTGTGTGTGCGGGCATGTGTGTATGTGTGTGTGTGTGTGCGTGTGTATGCATGTGAGCGAGTGCATGCATGTATGTGTGTATATAGGTGTGTGTGTGTGTGTATGTGAGTATGTGTGTGTGCGTGTGTGCGTGTGTGTGTATGTGTGTAGTGGAGCACTAATATAATTAGCTCAAGAAAACTACCACATCCAGAAGAAAAAAAAAATACTCCATGTTTGTATTGATCTCAGACTGAAAGGGGTGCTTTTGTCTCCTTTCCACAAAATGATTAATCTTCTGAATTTGTTTAACACTAGAATATGCACATTTGTTGGACAGAAGTTGCATAGTGAATTTTTTTGTTTATATGAGGCATGTGAATTAGAAACCAGGATCCAACCAAGAGACACACTGAGGCACAATGAGCTAGCGCTTTCATCCACTTTTAATGATGTGAACTTCTTCAGAAAAACAAATAATAACCACCTAACCAACTTTTAAATGATTCATTACAGGAAATGATGTCATAATCTGCACAATGAAATAAATTTAAGGTAATACTATGTAAAATAATTAATATATCTATAAAAATGTATATACATACATATAAATAAATACAGTATATCAGTATTCCATGCTATATTTATCTATATTTTAAAAAACATTTTATGTTAATGACTTCATTAAGCCCTGGGTATGTATCAGCCCCAAAAAGGAGCTGCCAAAATGCTTCCCTCTGTTCTAATATATTGTCAATGTCACCACCAAACATTTTTTTCTCTACATAATCTAAAACAAAAAATTCAAATTTCTTAAAATTCATACAGGAAAGAGCATGTCTAGCTAAAGAATTGTTTTTATCTTTTTTCTTTATAGCTAGAACATGCTCATAAATTTTACATTTTAAAACTCTTTTTGTTTTACCTATATAGTAATTTTTGCATGTTGAACAAGTAGCCATGTAGACTACATTTTCACTATGGCAATTAAAATATTTATTTGCCCAAAATGTTTGTCCCAAATGTTCTGTTGTAATAAAGGACAAATTACACATGAACCTACATTGTTTACAGTCTTTACATGCAAAAGTACCTTTTTTATTGCTAACTGATCTGTCCTTGTGAGTTTCTGACTTCTGAGAAGTTTCTAACTTCTGTCTAATGTTTGTAACTTTTTTATATGTAAACTTTGGTAAATACCCCAAAGATAAACTTAATTCATTAAAATGGCAACACCTTTTCTTAAAGGTAAAACCTCTTTTTCTTTAGCAATTCTTTAGCTAGACATGCACTTTCCTGTATGAATTTTAAGAAATTTGAATTTTTTGTTTTAGATTATGTAGAGAAAAAAATGTTTGGTGGTGACATTGACAATATATTAGAACAGAGGGAAGCATTTTGGCAGGTGTTGCTCAGCCGATCTTGGCTTCTGAGGACATAATGGTGGGAGCTCCTATGACTTTACATTATAGTAACACAAGAAAAAATCAAGAATTCAACATAGCATTTCCTTTGCCAATAGTAAATGAAATTTGGTGTATAAAGGAAATCATTGAGAAGAACTGGAGAATCATTTTAGGTAACAATGAATTAAGTTTATCTTTGGGGTATTTACCAAAGTTTACATATAAAAAAGTTACAAACATTAGACAGAAGTTAGAAACTTTTCAGAAGTCAGAAACTCACAAGGACAGATCAGTTAGCAATAAAAAAGGTACTTTTGCATGTAAAGACTGTAAACAATGTAGGTTCATGTGTAATTCATCCTTTATTACAATAGAACATTTGGGACAAACATTTTGGGCAAATAAATATTTTAATTGCCATAGTGAAAATGTAGTCTACATGGCTACTTGTTCATCATGCAAAAATTACTATATAGGTAAAACAAAAAGAGTTTTAAAACGTAGAATTTATGAGCATGTTCTAGCTATAAAGAAAAAAGATAAAAACAATTCTTTAGCTAGACATGCTCTTTCCTGTATGAATTTTAAGAAATTTGAATTTTTTGTTTTAGATTATGTAGAGAAAAAATGTTTGGTGGTGACATTGACAATATATTAGAACAGAGGGAAGCATTTTGGCAGCTCCTTTTTGGGGCTGATACATACCCAGGGCTTAATGAAGTCATTAACATAAAATGTTTTTTAAAGTATAGATAAATATAGCATGGAATACTGATATACTGTATTTATTTATATGTATGTATATACATTTTTATAGATATATTAATTATTTTACATAGTATTACCTTAAATTTATTTCATTGTGCAGATTATGACATCATTCCTGTAATGAATCATTTAAAAGGTGGTTAAGTGGTTATTATTTGTTTTTCTGAAGATGTTCACATCATTAAAAGTGGATGAAAGCGCTAGCTCATTGTGCCTCAGTGTGTCTCTTGGTTGGATCCTGTTTTTTTCATTTTTAAAGTTACTAGTTTGTGCTTTCCAGCTTGGTTCACTGTTGTTTCAGTTTTTGTTTTGGAACCAACATTGATGGCAGCTGAGGTTTCTTCACAAGAAGACTTGTTAAATCTTTCCACCTATCCAGTTCCTGAAAGAGGTGAAGAGTTGCCTACTACATCAACTTTTTCATTACAACTGTCGAGTACTATCACCAAGATAGTACAAAATTGTTTGGAAGAACAATTAAACCTCAAAAAGGTCCAAAAGGGCGAGGGCGCTTTAAGACCTGAAGTGGGAGATTGCCCACGCCCTTTTCAGTCATTGGAAGCCTGCAGTGAAGAAGATCCTGTGAACCGAAATGGTGAGGGAGCTGAATCACGAAGTATGGCAAATAATCTTGTATGGAATTATATCAGTAAATCTTATGAGAATCCGCTTACAAATTTGACAGAGATTCCAATGAATGAAACTGTAAGTAAACAATTACATGATTCCAATTCATGCAAAAAGTGCATTTTTGAACTGGAGAGACTTGTTTTCAAGTATGTGTCTTTAACTTTGGAAGTACAATACTTAGGGGAATGTATTAATCGTAAAATAGTGCCGCAAGATCTGAGAATGGCAAAATTCCCAAACTGTGTCTCTCCTGGTGATGATTTGTGCAATGTTTTAATAGAATTGTACAATGAGACTGGTTTGGCCATGATGAGAGTGCTTGTTTCTCACTATGAAAAAGAAATAGTTAAACTCAAGGACAGTATTAAATCTATGGATGAAAATATAAAAAGTTACATCTGCTTCAATAATTGTTCAACATTATATAATGGAATTGAAGCAAAGGCGGATAGACATAGAGCTACCATTATAGCTATAAAACAAAATAAATTAAAGAGAGACATTCAAGCATATAGGTCGAATCAGGCTTATATCAGTATTACTGATGTGAGTGGCACCACAGTACCTACAACTAATAACAATTCTTTGGTCAATATGGTGGCTAATATCCAAGAGGGGTTGTCTACAGGAAATAAGAAGGTTTTTCCTAGAGTGAATGAAGTACCAGTTAATTTGGTCAATGATGAACAGAGTGTCAATGTAAATGGTACTACAAATAACACAGCAAGAGTGGGAACTAGTTTTGCTGGAGTGGTGGCTACTTGCAATGGACATTCCAATGGACATGTCACTGGCCCTTTTCAAACACAAGGGCCCTCCATGAAAAGGACTACCAAATGGTAAAATGTAACGCAGCAGAAAGGGAAGACAAAGGGGAAGAACAAACGGAGGTGATTTTATCTCCAAGAAATAACTTTACAATAGATATTGTCAATTTGAGTAGTACTTCCTTTTGTGCAGTGACTAACAATGTGCTAAGAAAAGGTTTTTCTTTTATTCCTACCAATAGGATGAACATTGGCAAGTTAATGATTGATTTTAGGCTTTTTTGCGTAAACTGAATCTGCAATACATTCTGCATGATGTTACTACTACAGTGGAACAGGGAAATTCCAGGCTTACTAAACCAAGTGTCTTTAACCCCCCATTGGTGAACACACTGCAAGTGTTTCAGAACATTTGTGAAAAAGAGTTTAGAGAGATCAAACATGGCAATGTTAAAAATAACTTATCTGAAGCTGAATTTATTGCTTTGGAAAATATAAGTAGGAATTCTAACATTAGAACTATGAAAGCTGATAAAGGGGGAAAAATAGTTATCATGGACACTTGTGTTTATGAAAAATCTCTCAGTACATTGTTAGAAGATTCAGACACTTATTCTAAAGTTTCTTTACACTTTGTCAACTACAGTTTTGGGGAAATTGATACCCTGTTGTTTGATATGTTTTGCCAAGGGGAAATTGACAAAGTTGATTATGATTTTCTAGTGGTAGAACATCCTAAAATGGCTACGTTTTTTGGAATTCCAAAAATTCAAAACAATGAACTAAGTCCATCTTTTAGACCTATAGTCTCTGCCAGACAATTTAAAACTGAGAATATTTCAGTATGGTTAGACAATATTCTTAATCCAATAGTACAAAAATATGAACATTATATAAGAGATTCTTGGCATTTGCTTGAGATCCTAGGCAAATATAAAGTGCCTGACAGAGACATATATTTTTGTACGCTAGATGTCACAAGTTTGTATACTTCCATTAATCAGGAAGTAGGTTTAGAGTTCATGAGAGAGTATCTTACATGTCATACTGATTTTTCAGGTGAAAAAGTAAACGCAATTTGTACACTAATGGAATTAGTACTCAACAATAATTTTTTCAAATTTAATAATACATTATATAAGCAAATATCAGGTGTAGCCATGGGAGCAAGAGTGGCACCGGCTTTTGCAAACATAGTCATGGCCAATTGGGAAAATAGGTTCTTGAAGTTTCATCCTGGTTACAACAAGGTAGAATTATACCATAGATACATAGATGATTTGCTTTTTTTGTGGTCAGGGGAACATTCTGAATTTGTAGAATTTGTATCTGACCTTAATGGCACTATAGATTTTTTATCATTTAAAATAGGTGGTTATGGTGAACAAATTAACTTTTTGGATTTGACACTTAACATAGATAATGTTACAAGAAAATTTAGAAGTAGAATCTATAGGAAGTCCTGTTTTGCAAACCAGTATTTGCATAGGGATAGTTTTCACCCAACACACATGAAAAAAGGGGTTATCAAGGGTCAAATTATCAGACTCAGTAGGCTCACTTCCGATGAACATATATTTTTAAATGAGCTTATCTTTCTTAGAGAATTATTTCTCCAAAGAGGTTATGACCGAAGGTGATTAGAGGGAATAGAAAAAGAGAAAGAAAAAGAAAAATAGAAAAATAGAAAAACTGTGTGTTTTACAACTGAGTCGCCTATGACTAAGATGTTTGCTTTTGTGTAATGCCTTAGGAGCTTGACTAGTGAGACACTGGTGTGTGATATATTATGTGTACTATATTCTGCAGAGGATGTATTATGTGAATCATGCTTGTGTTTGTGTTTGGGAGGTCTCTGATGTTTGGGTAAACTTCTGGTAAGGACCTCTGCATATGTAGGTTTATGTGCTGTTGGTGTGGCAGGTGCAGGAGGTGAGGTGTGCATGCTGACAACCTGTTTAGTACCAAATGAACTGACTGGTGAGTGAGAGAACATGGATTCTAGGTTCTTGATATATATGCATTTCTCACATTATGAATTTGTCTGGACTAGAAGAAGTGGGTTGTCAGTGTACATGGAGCAATTGCTACATTGCCTCAGGATGCCCATGTCAAACAGGCTAGCTAGAGAATCTGTGGGAAATTGTCCATCCATAATGCTAGGAAAGTTGATGTGGTCAGAAAACAGGGAGAGGACAGGAAGGAACAGGTAAAATAGAGGACAGGAGAAGTGGACAAAAATTTGAAGGGCTTGTGGGTAAGATCTGTGTTGGTACCTCAGGAGCTTCACTGAATTTATTACCTGTCAGTGATGGACAATTGCGAGAACTCACTGATGGAGAACCAGCAGAGTACTAAGGGAAAATCTGCAGGCAGAAGTGTTTGCATCTATAAACACCAATGGTGCCCACCACTGCTCAGCAATGAGTTCTGCACAAACAAGCACAAACCCACGGAAATGCGGTGCTTATGTAGCAAATGAGAGCAAACTGATTTAAGCAAATTAACATATAAAAAGCTCAAAACTGAGCTCTGTTCTAGCAGCCTTCAA
The DNA here is from genome assembly GCF_019279795.1 of Protopterus annectens. NCBI lineage: Eukaryota > Metazoa > Chordata > Ceratodontiformes > Protopteridae > Protopterus > Protopterus annectens. Next base: position 1,453,047,827 of record NC_056735.1, read on the forward strand.
ACAGATGAGTTCTAACTGCACACTCCTGCCACTAGGGTGCAGGGAAACTCTCTCCAACAAAAGATGGCCTGGTTTAGTGCTCAAGTTATACAAGCAGAACTAGATTCAGAAGGTCTGATTCTAGTCTATGCTACAGCAGACAAAGTACAACAATTTCAGAAAAAAAAAACAGTTTAAATAAGCAGTGATATGGTACAAATGCAGTTCAAAAGTGCAATATACAGTGAAAAATTCTACTTACGTTTTGCAGAGATCAGCAGATGCTTTGGATTGATCAAATAAATACAGCAGAGCAGTAGCTGGTCACCAAACTCTGTGGAGCTTTGCTAAAACAAGAGCAAACCCAAACAAACACAGTGCTTACACAGCAAATGGGAGAAAACTGATTTAAACAAATTAACCAATAAAACAGCTCAGAACTGAGCTTTGTTTCATAAACCTTCAATCAGGTGAGTTCTAACTATACTCTCCTGTCACTAGGGTGCAGGGGAGCCCTCTCCAACAAAAGATGGCCTGGTTTAGTGCGCAAGTTATACAAACAGAACTACATTCAGCAGGTCTGAATCTAGTCTATGCTATAGCAAATAAAGTGCAATAATTTCAGAAAAAAAAGCAGTTCCGATAAGCAGGCACAATAAGCATACAACCAGCAACTCACAACTTAGAAGGGCAGAGGCTACCTCTTCCCCCACAAGAGTGTAGATCACAAACCTTAATGTAAAATAACTGGCCTGAAGCCCAAGCACTTAAACCAGAAGTAAGACACTTTTAGAATAACATACACACTAAGCCTTCAACCAGTGATTCCAAACATAGAAGGATATAAGCTGCCTCTCCTTCCAGATCTTCATCACTTTCTTCCCTCCAAGTTTTCTTGTTCATCCATATTTCACAAAAGTGATTGATGTTTTGTATTCCCACATTTATTTATTAATTTCCAAGTTGCTGTTTTTCTTCCGGTTGATCTCCAGCTCCTGCTCCAGTCTCTGGTTCATTTCCAACATACTCCGATTCTTCTAGTCAACTTCTGTACTTTTCTCTGTCTCTTAAGCATTTTCATTTGAAAATAGGGAAATGTTTCACTGGTATAGTCTCTCTCTATGAGCTTTATTATCAGAAGGATAAGAAACAGAGTCCTCTTCTGCTTGATAGCTTACTTATTTGGACAAATTTTTGAATTTCTACCTTAGCATGTTCTGCATCAAAAATGATTTTGACCCTTAAGGAAAACACCTGCTTCTTGTCATTCCCTGATTGCTGGAATAAATTTACTCCTCTTCTGCCTGGTATACAGCATGTAATTATTTTCCACATAACTCTACCGACTCCAACTTTTAGTATTTTGCCCTTATACCAGAGTTTTGTCAGAATCAACTCTTTCTGCTGGTATGATTACATCTTTACACTATTAGGGGTCTTGGCTGCTTTCTCATGGCCAGGTTTGGAGCATATACACAATGTCTTCTTTCAATTAACAACTCCTGCTGTGGAATACAAGTCTAGTTCCTTATTTGTGCTTTCATAAAATTAATACAGTCTGTTCCTTCCAGATGTTCTTCATGTTTCACTGTTACATTTGGGTTATTTGCTTGCAGGTAGCCCTCAGTTGGCCTGATTAACAAAGTTTTGGGTCCTGTGTCGGTTACTGTCCCTTCTTCCATGACGTCAGGTCGTCAGGGGTATAAAACATGCAGCCGATGCCATTACATCAGTCTTTCTTGCCGTGTGGTGCCCGAAGCAGAAGCAGTTCGCAAGTGCCGGTCAGCCGACTCCTGAAATTTTCGTTTTCAAGTTTCAGAACTAAAGTCTTCAACTAAAGCGAAGTACCCTGTTGGGGAAACTTTTTCTTGCTCCTTACCAATGTCAGTAAAAGTTAATAATTGCATTACTTGTGGAAAGCAAATACCTCATAAAGATTTTCATTCATACTGTATTCCTTGCCTAGGCCCTGACCACGACATACCTTGCTGTCCGTTTTGTGCTTTATTTAATCAGCGCACTATCTCTTGTCGGTATATTTTCACCTCTAAATATTTCAGTTCTTGGTTTAATTATCCAGAAATGTCATCGTTTAGCCATCTGACTACTGGGATTCTAAAAAAATGCAAAGATAAAGACAGCGACAGGCCGCTGAGGTCCAAAACTGCAGACGATGCTTTTCCTAAGCCAGTCACCAGTTCGCCGGTACTCAGTGAAGTGCTTGATACCCACTACTTCTGATTCGCAGGCCTCTACTAAGAACCATTCAGAGTCTGGTATGCCACGAGATGCTTCATACTATGTAACCCATGGATGTCTCTACCTTGGATGGGTCCAGAGCCGCTGTGCAGGCACCGGCTTCTGAGGGTGTATTCAGGCCTACAGACTTGCATATTTAACTAACGCCTCCTTCTTCACTTAGGCCAAAATCTCAAATCATGCCTAAAAAAATGACACCCAGGCCACATGCTCAGGCCTCTATGCCTAAAAAACAAATGATAAGAATGGCTGAAGATCTAATAATTCTAATCAGGGGTAGCCACCCCCCCCCATATCTAAGAGGCCTAGGACTGAAGTTGTTTATGAATCTTCTGACTAGGATTCTGTTTTTCTGATTCTTCTGATGATCTGGATTTGCCCTTATCTACTTATGAGGATTCTGATGCAGAGGACTCCATTCCCTTTGCTTCCCCTCCAGAGGATTTTTCTTTTGGGGAAACCTTACATACTCTGAGGGAGCATTTCCACTGGGAAAGCCAGAATTTTTCTGATTCAAAAAAAGAGGCTTAGGGATTTCTTACTCCTACCTCAGCATAGGCCTTTAGCTATTCCTCCTGTACTAGACATTGTTGATGAAGCTTTTTCGGAATCTAGCTTGGCCTCTGATTCCTTGCCTCCTGCTCCCAGAAAACCTGACAGATACTACAGGGTTCCTGAGTCACACAAGTTCTTTTTTAAAAATCATATTGCAGATCCAGATGCTATTTCACAGGGGCCCAGGGGCATTACGGCTTCTACTGCTAAAAATCCTACCCCTTCTGATAGAAACTCCAGGGAGCTGGATAGATGGGGTAAGAAGGTTTACACTTCTGGAACCTTGGCCATTAGGGCTTTAAACTGCCAGTTTCATATGTTAAAGTATCAGCAACATGTTATTGGATTGCTTAAACAGAAAATTATGTTGATTCCTAACTGTGTGGAAAATAAAGAATTACAGGATTTAATGCATTCTTCTGAACAAGTTGGAAAACATACTTTGCAATGTGGCTTTGTTTCATTAGAGGCCTCTTGCAGGGCTGCTGTTACTGGGTCTGTGCTCAGAAGGCATGCTTGGCTAAAGGAGCAATCTTTGCCTGATCATGTTAAAGCTAAATTGTTGGATGCTCCCTTAAATCAGGACAGCCTGTTTGGCAACAAGACGGAGGAAGTTCTTAAAAAGATGGAAGATAAAGCTAAATCTATGCAAACTTTTAACGATTTCTTACAAGTTCAGCCTTCTAGATTTAGTAGGCACTAGCCCTCTAAGAATTGGTCCTTTCCAGCCCCATCCAGGTCTTCTCAAGCCAAACCCAGACACAGCAAAAACCCCAGGTTTCAGTCCCAGGAGATACACAGGACTAAGCAGTGGAGGGCCTCCACTTCCAAATCTGGGAGTAATAAGACTCCCCCTATGGTAAACTGTCTCAATGACTTCCTTTTAAAATTTCCAACCACTTATCAACTGACTGCCCCTTTGGGGGGAAAGATTGCTCTTCATGCAAAGAACTGGGAACTCATTACCCAAGACAAATGGGTTTTAAATATAGTGTCCCAGGGATACAGATTTCACATCCACACATTGCCAACACCAAGCGGGTGGCTGGACCTACCCCCACATCAGTGGGCAGTGGTCCAAAAACAAGTATGTTCTCTCTCTTAAGCATGGGGTCTATTCAACTGGTACCAGAAGAGGAAAAGGGACAAGGTTTCTACTCGAGACTTTTCCTGGTACCCAGAAAAGATAATTTATGGCATCCTATCCTGGACCTGTGTACTCTAAACACCTTTTTGGAGATTCCAAAATTCAAGATGCTGATTCTTCACCAATTACTTCCTATGCTAAGCAAAGATGCCTGGTTGGCAACACTAGATTTAAAAGAAGCATACCTGCACATCCCAATCAGGGAATATTGCAGAAGTTACCTACGCATCAAAGCAGGCTATACCCACTATCAGCTCTCTGCACTGCCCTTTGGCTTATCTACTGTGCCCAGGGTATTCACAAAGTGCCTAGCTCCAGTTATTGCATTTTGCAGGCAAAGAAATATTCAAATATACCCTTACCTGGATGATTGTCTAATTCAGGCAGAAAGCCAGGACATACTTTTGAATCATCTGGCCTTTGTACAAAGGGTTCTAACTTGTCTGGGGTACACCATAAATGAAAAGAAATCACATCTGGTACCCTGTCAACAAATTGTATTCCTGGGAGCAAGCTTGAATACAACTTCCCAGATGGTTACCTCATGCCATTGAAACAAATTCATTTGGCAACCTACTTCAAACAAGTGGCCACAAAAACCCTGCTATCTGCAAGACAAATACTGCAAACTTTGGGGTTCATGGCCTCCTGCATTCTTCTAAATCCATATGCAAGACTGCATATGACGAAACTACAGTGGTATCTAAAAAGCCGATGGTGTCAACATTCTCAGGATCTTGAAGCAACGATTCCTATCATACCTTGCCTATGCCTAGAATTCCTTTGGTGGGCAGGGGCCTGCCTCTAAAACAAGGGACTATCTTTCACACCACCCCCTGCCACCCAAACCCTAACAACAGACACATCAAACTATGCATGGGGGGGGGCTCACCTGGCAGGGAAGTGCATTCAGGGCAAATGGAACCCAAGTCAAATGCACCTGCATATCAATCAAAAAGAAATGTTAACTGTACAGAATGCTCTGAGAGCATTCAAGGACCACATTCTCCCAGGACAACTTATGGTAAAGACAGACAACACCACTGTTATGTGGTTCATAAACAAGCAGGTGGGGTACACATTCTTACCCCCTCTGCAGACTAGCCATGGCATTGTGGAACACAGCCTTGAGCTACCAAGTGCACCTACAAGCTCAATTCCTGCCAGGAAAATTAAATACACTGGCAGACGGACTAAGCAGAAACCTCATGGGCCCACATGAGTGGAAACTGGAACCAAGGATTTTCAACATGTTGACAAGCAAATTGGGGAGCCCAGATATAGACCTTTTTGCCATTCCCGAGAACTACCGATTGGACAAATTTTGCACAAGGACTCCCCACAAACAAGCCTGGAAAGTCGATGCTTTGTCCTTAAGCTGGAAAAACCTATCAGTCTATGCCTTTCTCCCTCTGCCTCTGCTCTCCAAAATACTACTAAAAATCAAACAGGACAAACCAAGGATGATTTTGATTGCTCCAGACTGGCTACGCCTACACTGGTACCCTCTCCTGCGCAATGTGTCATGGTTATTCCCATGGCACCTGCCTCAGACTCCTTCCCTGTTGTCTCAGCAGGAGAACCAGATCCTGTACCCTCAGTGTCTAACACTGAACCTTGCAGCCTGGCTAATTACAGTATCAGTAAACCTGTGATGGATATCATTTTAGAGGTAAGGAGGCCTAGTACTAGAAAATCTTATGCTAAAAAATGTAAAAGATTCTGTGCCTGGAACCAATCTCAAGGGATGAGCACAGCAGCGCCCAATTTACCTCAGATTTTACAATACGTAACTGAGATGCTTCACAAGGGCCTGTCTTTTTCCTCCATTAAAATCTGCACCTCAGCCATTTCAGCTCATTTTAACACAGAACCTCTCCTCTTCTCTCATCCACTGCTCAAGCAGTTCCTCAGAGGGGCCAAAAATTTGAGACCACCCAGGAGAGCTCCAACCCCAGCCTGGGACCTTAACTTTGTTTTGGAGAAACTCACTCTACCACCTTTTGAGCCAGATGCTATGCAAACTTAAAATTTCTTTCTTGGAAAACAGTTTTCCTTTTAGCAATCACTTCAGCTAGAAGGGTATCTGAATTACAGGCCCTTATGGCAGTGGAGCCTTTCATTTTCTTTCATATGGACAGGGTGTCCCTCAGAACCAATCCATCCTTCATGCCCAAGGTGATAGCTAGTGTGGCTCTTAATCAGTCCATTCATTTGCCAACCTTCTTTCCCAATCCACAGAACAAATGGGAATGGATACTGCACTCCTTAGATGTGCACAGACAACTTAGATTCTACTTGGACAGGACTAAACCTCAAAGAAAATCTGAACAACTGCTGGTGGCATTTGCTGCAGGGGCAGAAGGGAAGGCTATTTCAAAGCAAACCATTTCCAAATGGATAGGCCATTGTATTAATTTCTGCTATAAGCACCATGGAAAACCTTTCCCCCAGGGGATCAGACCTCACTCCACCAGGGCTGCATCTACCTCTACATCCTTTCTCAGAGGCGTCCCTACCAGGAACATCCTAGAAGCTGCTACCTGGAGTTCTGTACATACTTTCACCAAGCATTATCATTTGCCAATTTTCTCTAAATCCAGAGCTGGCCTTGCCACTGCAGTCTTGCAGGGCCTTATAGCTGGTCCTAATGTTATCTAAATTCCTCCTCCCCACCATAGCTTTGGGAATCTACCCAAATGTAATGACTGCAACAGTGAAACATGAAGAACATAGTACAGTTGTGTACACTTACCATAAATGTAGATGTTCAAGTGTATTCACTGTTGCAGTCCTGGTTACCCTCCCTCCAGCCCCCTAACTTCTTTTGGCTATACCTCTACTTTCCTTTACTATGCTTAAAAGCCTTTTTGGTGTATTTGCTTTTTTGTTGGAGGTATATCATTGTACTTTTATATTTAATTGCTCCCCATTAGGTGGGCACCTGACATCTGGGGCAAGAAAAACTGATGTAATGGCATCGGCTGCATGTTTTATACCACTGACGACCTGACATCTTGGAAGAAGGGACAGCAACTGATGCAGGACCCAAGACTTTGTTAATCAGGCTGACTGAGGGCTACCTGCAAGCAGATAACCCAAATGTAATGACTGCAACAGTGAATAAACTCGAACATCTACATTTATGGTAAGTGTACACAACTGTACTTTTCTCTGGTACATCAGAAAATCTCAGGTTTTCCCTATATGCTCTGTCCCCTAATTCTAGCATTTTTTGAAACATCTCTTCTTGAGCAGTCTCATACTAAGGCAGCCTTTTCTTCATTTCAGCCTATGATTTTTGCTGTTTTATGAGCTCATCTGAATATCTGTTTAAAGATTCTTCCATTTTCCAGCCTTTTGTTATTTGAGTTGATAAGCTTTGAGCTTATTTGACTTATTTATTTTTTTATCTAGACTACTGGAAGTCATATCTTCCACCAGAGCTGGAGCTTTAATTGTTTTTTGATGAACAGCTGCAGAATTGCTCCCAGCCAATGCTTTCTTCACAAGTTTTGTGGTTAATTTTCTTTCAGGTTCTCTAAATGTCTTCTCTTCTGGCATCCAGAGAGTGCACTTACTTGCTAGTACCTGAAATTCACCCAAAAAGAGAAGGTCACTGGCTTCCTTTTCTGAGTTTCTGTTTAAATACTTGGAGAGCTGAAATTAAGCTGTGTGCAGCCATCTTGGAAGATGACTCAGTAGTGATTTTTGGTTTTATTTTTAGTGTAATTTCCTTTCACTTTCCCATCCTATTGGCTGTTGAGTATGTCTCTTTTTGGCTTCTTGGTGTCAATAGGTAATGCTTGTGTAAATTTAAACTTTCTTTTAGACATTAGCATTTCTGTAGTTAGGGACATTTTGTTCAGGTAATGCCTGATAACTTTCCCATTTAGTGGCATTTTCCTAAGTTTCCATTCTACTTTGAGCAATATGGGAAATGGCAAGGGCTTAGGATTAAAAAAAATTGCACCAAATGGGGGTCACAAGAATCCCCCAGGATATGTTTGTGTCATGTGCCTTGGGTACATCATTAAAAAGCTCACTGTGACATATGTAAAAATTTCAGAAGTCAAACCTTATAAGAATGGAAAGATCAACTTATATTGAAAAGACTGTTGTCCTCTGATATGAAGAAAAAAAGGAAAAAAGAAGGACTGAGTATAAGGACAATCTAAATAGAAAACTCCTTTCTCATATAAGATTCTTAGCATTGACCCTTCTCCACTTTGAGTGGTGCAATGTCTTGAAATAGAACCACCTACCACCACTAGGGTTTCCTGACTTGAGCTGTCCCTGGTACTGGAACCTGTTCTGATGAGATAACTTGGCAGCTTCTTCTTGGAACATGAATTGTCTAGATATACAGAGTTGAGGCCATCCTCCTCAGTGTTGACTAGAATGGTGTTAAGTCTCACAATACATCTGGATTGGGCTCACATAATGAAAACTTTCTCAAGGCCCACACTAAGTTAAGTGATTTCTCTTCCCCCTCTCCTCTGCTTCTGAGGTGGCAGGAAAACAACCCATGCTGTTATGCTCCTTCCCCAGGCCTGGTTCCAGCACTGGGTTATAGGAGACAATCAGTTTGTCTGTGTTGTTTGTCGTGCATGGCATCAGCACTAACTTATGCTTTGGCACTCAGGACCTTGACAACAACCCCATCAGTGCTGAGGCCAAATATTTATGATATCATTGATGTTAACAGGTTGGTGCCAACTGTGATACAAATCCCCTCAGTACAGTTCATAGCATCTGAATCAGTAAACATCATTCCGTTAGTATTAAATCCACCTTCAGCATCAGAATCACGGTTAGTACCAGCAATTCGTGCCACTGGTTAGCCATCGATATCTTGTGGATACACATTAGGAGTGGGATCACTGACCTCAGTGATGACTGTCTAGACACTGGTTTGGACATGATGCTAATGCAACCAGTCAGGCTGGTGGACCCCAGAAGTGCACCCTCACACCGGCTTCACCATGAGAGACTTCTCATATATGGGCTTTGGTTCTTTTATCATTGTCACAGAACCCAAAAGTCACTGCAGCTCTAGACTGCTTTGGAAATATTCCTCTTCTGAGCATTCAGATGAATCCATTCCACATTTCTGATGGAAGAGAAACTGCAAGAGGAACACTCTCTAATGCAGTCTGCCACCCAAGCATGGTTAGGATGAAGGGAAGGCATCTCTCAATCCTCTCCAGATGATCACAATTCTAGGAGACTCTTGAACTCATGTCCTGGCTTGTTGAATCCACCTCAAGGAAGAAATTCTGCAAGATCCTTTTTGGCACCCCTTCCAAAGTCTTGAATGGTTTCTCACACCTACCACATTATCAATCTGGTTGTGGAGAGGGATGAACATGGCTGAGCCCATCTCAAGGAAACTGGGCAAGATCCTCGGGCCTTCCCTGGATAGACATGCATGGAGTAAAACATCTCTTGCTGACTCCATTGTGGTAGTGGCTGCCACCAAGACAGAGCCATATGAAGAGACTCCTTTGATCAATCCCTGTAAAGGAATGTTTGAGCCTTGGATCACATAAGGAAGTGCACATGTGCATCAGGTATCTTTACCATCAGGGCTCTGAATTACCTGACATATATGACACATTTTCTGTTTGACCTAGCAAAGAAAACAATAGACACACTGAAAAAAATTGCTGCATAGTGACCTACACCTACACCACAACAATGTCAGGCATGGCATCCCAGTTCATGAGGTTGATCCACAATGCAGTGGATGAAGAAATGAGGATAGCTAGACAGGCATTACCATGAAACAGAAGTGGCCTGACTATGTGGTTTTGTGGAGAACATTAAGGCATCCTTCACCAACTCCCATTTTATTGGTTCTCCCTAATTGAATCTCAGGTGAAACAGAAATTGAGTAAGAGTGACAAAAGAGAGTAAAAAAAAGCAGAGTGAGCAAGAGTGGAAGATACTCACAACAGTTGGGTTGAAGTTCTTCACTGTTCAGCAGACCTTTGGCAGATACCAGTATCATGTCAATCACTTGTGGTTTTGCAAATCTCAGTGACTGTCTTTCAAGCAATGTTCAGACAATAGTTCACAACATTTTGAGAGTTTATCAAATTTACACTGCCATAGACACAGAGGTGACCCATAAAACTAGGGATTCTGTAGACCTTCTACTGGAAGTCAGCTACAGCATCCCTGAGGACCTGGCAATGATCAAATGTCCCTTTGTTTAACAATGTGACTGGACTTCAAGCATGACAGAGGGATAAGGAAATTCCTTTCCAAAGGTGGTACAATACTCTTTATATTACCTCTTCAGATGACCTCCCTTCCTCTCCCAAATATCCCTCTCTATCAGACAAAGGTGAACAAATGAGATGCTCCTAATCTCCTCACAAAATGTGATATCTAAGAGGCCCCACCAGACCAGAGAGGTTCTTTTTAGTTCTCAAAAAGACAAATTGACCACAGGCCAATTCTAGAGCTAAATGTCAAATGTTAAATTGTTGCTAAATGCTAATTGTTATATTGATAGTGGCTGGAACTATGTTTGTTTTCTGTGTAGTGCTTGCTATTATTTCACCTACTACTATTGCTTTACTTTAGTGCATTTTATCCTTTTCATAGATAGTGTTAATTTTCTGCTGGCATTAAATTCAACCTCTGAGGTCTAACACTGCATCAGGAGCTGAACCCATGCATTCCGATCTTATACTGATATTGTTTATGTACCTGTTAAGACCAGGGCTATATATGTATGAACCGAGTTACTTGGCTGCACATGGCTTTACAGTTAGTGTTTCTACTTTTTTTCTGCAGTCAATTTATATATTTTAGCTGTTTTTGTACAAACTGGAATTATTAGTTATCTGTGTTTATCTGCAGTCTGTCCACTGATTGTAGCTGAGGTATAACCAAACTATTATTAGAATGTTATTGCTAAGTAATTCTGCTGCCTAGTGTTTGTTATACAACCTGAATGACATTGATATTAGGTTTGTTTCACTGAGGTTGACTAACTCTTTTATTACACTTTCTTCCTTCTCTATTTTCCTTTGGTGCCTGTACATCGAGACTACATAACGGGTCTGGTTTGTTCCCCCTCCCCATGCTTGAGAGCATGAACACTCCAAAAATATAAACCTAAGAAAACTTTTGGACAACTAGTTGATCACCTCCATAGCCTCTCGGCTTATGGCCAGGTGCTTACAATGGCTATTTTCAACTAAACTTCACTGAATTTTGTCTTTTAATCCTTTCAGTAGCACTAGCTACTGTTTTGTTAAGCAAACTGGTACTTGTAGTGCCTTTTGGTTGAGCTCGGTACTGACAGCTGCAGTACATTCCCCCAATAGGTTCATAGGTTCATAGGTTCGTACTAGGCTATCTGCCCTAGGGCATTTATAAGCCTAGCCAGAGTATGTTTGGCTTTCGCCACCCATTTTAAATTAATTTTGCTATGCCCTTTTTCGAGGTTAGTATACTGTGCCTCTGTCTAGCAGTGACACAGAAGTGATACCCAGGGTAAACCTACGATCTCCCATCCACTCATCAAGATTCCTCTTGAAGAGAGTCAATGAGGGACTCTGCCTAACCTGGACTGGGATTTTATTCCAGAGTGAAGGGAGCCTCTGGGTTATGAATCTGTCCCTCCAGCATGTCCTATTTATTTCAGTGCTGAGGTTCACGTCTCTCGAGCGTGTAGCTCGATGGGATTTGGATTTTTTGAGGTGCAGCATGTCCCTTAATTCCGGGTTGGACATGGCTTTATATGTCAGGCACAGGTCACCTCTGAGCAGGCGGTATGCCACTGAGTAGAGCACAACAGAACTCAGGCATTTCTAATGAATACAAATGTTACTATGAAACTTAGATCAAAAAGAGACATAAACAGGGAGGGCATGCATATTAAATATCTAGGTATCATTATTGAATCTAATTATAAAAAAAAGTCACTCACATCTAATTACCAACAACTTGTAAACTCAACTACTAGTCTAATCGACAATTGTGACAGACTCTTCTTTTTCACATTTGAAGCAGACTAACTTTAATCAAAATGATACTATTCATTGGCCAAGCTCTGATAATCCCCCCACCTGTCAAAATTAAACAGAAAATTAAAAACATATTACTCAACTTCCTTTGGTGTCTCATAAAACCAATAATTTCTCTTTACTGGCACACCACAAGCTGGGATGAAGGAGGTGTAGGGTTTCCAAATATTGATTTTTATTTAAACTCCACATTTATTAACATAATGTTGCTTTGGAATAATTCTTCTTATACATATTATTGGAAATCAGTACATAAACCTTCTTAATAGCAATAAGACATTGCTTGAACCATATACTCAAATACATACAAACGTCTTTATATGGATTTTAAAAATATAGAGTGAACAGTCAAAACTTGTTATTACACATCATAAACCAAATATTGCTGTTGTTTAAAAAGCTTATTTTTTCTAATCAATTAATTAATTAAGAATGTATTAATAATTATGTTTCCTATTGCTTACACAAATGAATGATATCTTTTGATACTCAGAAAATGTTAGAATTTAAGAAGGGTGACCTATTATATTGGAATCAATTTCTCTCCCCTAATAAAATAAGTTCTGCAGACTATTTGATCAGAAGATATAGTTTGCAAAATTGCAATTGGCTGGACATCCAAACTTGTAAGGATTTTATACATACTCAGCTCGTACCCTCATTAGAGGCATACAATAAGAGTAACTTTGATATCTTGGATTTTATCTCAGCAATTATTAATAGCTCACCAAAGAATACGTCATACATATCTGTTATTTAAAATTCTCAGAAATTATTTTAGCAAAACAGATGTTTATTTTGGAATTATTTAAGTGAAGTTAATAGACAAGTATTCTCAGAAAAAGATATAAATCTTTGTTTACAGTCAGTGAAGGAACCCACGTCTTCCCTGTTCTGGCATGTATACACATGGAAATGTTTACATAGATGTTTTTTTTTTTACCCCACATAGACTAGCAATAATGCACAAGAAAGATGAAATTAAATGCTGGAGATGTAGACATCCTGATGCTGACTGGATACATATGGTTGTTAACTGCAAAATAATTTCCCCATTTTGGTTAAACTTTAAATATCTTTGTAAAGCTCTATGGAATGACAATTGTATAATTTCTGACTCCCTTATCCTCTTCAATATTCCTGTTCCTGAAGTCATTCCTAAAAACCAAACGTTTGTACTATGGTCTATCCTCTCTATAGCAAGGAAAATTGTTACTAAAATTGGAAATCCCAATCTACTCCTGTCTTTAAAGTTGAGTTTATTCATCTTATAAAATACATTTGTAAGAATGAGATTGCTACTATAAAAGCAAGGACTAAACAACACGACTCATCATTTAATTGCTTGGACAAAATTGGCTAATCTGTTGGCGAAATATTAAGTGTTCTCCTATGTATATTGCTTTTTTTAGTTGTTATGGACATTGTCTATAGTTTATCTGTTTTTCTTGTAACTATATTGTTAAGTTATTTTGTTATAAAATGAACAAAAACATTTTGGAAAAGAAAAAATAGCTCAGTGCAGAATCCAAATGTGCCCTTGCTCAAACTTTCTTACTACCCACCCTACTCTATGCCTTCCCTGTCCTGACTAACCTATAATCTTCCCTTATTCACAAACTCGAATCAACATAAAATAAAGTTGCTAGATTTGCTGTAAATCACCCCTACTCCTCCCACCAGTGCCTGGTCCTACAGAAACTTCACTGGCTTGAACTCCACATCAACTTACTCTCACTCAACTCCAAACTGCTCACTCCCTTCTCAATAACTCCACTACCTGCCCATCACTTTCCAAACTTCTGTCCTATTACATCCCCATCGTCCTCTTAGTAGTTCCAACCAACTCTAACTACTGACCTATAAACCCTGTAAAAATATAGGCAAAAACCCTTATAAAAACTGTGTCTCTTATATCTGGAACAAACTCTCGTTATATATCAGAAGTATAGCTCATGCCAACAACTTTAAAAAGACACTTGCTTAACTGCAAGATCTGTTACTGCAGTCACCCCACTTAACCTCCCATATACCTCTGTCTATTCACACTCTATAACCTATACTTAGGAAGTTTGTTGGCATTACTTTTAATTCTTGTAAATATTAGAACATGCGAGCTTTAAAGCACTGTGACTAAACTGTTTGTATGTTTATATTTTTAGTACTCACACTTTCTTATGTGACAACTATAATTGGTTCTTTATACCAGCATCTCAGTTTGTACTCTATTTTATCTTATGTTTAATGTTTCTTTTTACTTTTTATTGTTTTAGAAGTTATTGGAGCTTTTCTCCTTGGGTCTCCACTGAAAATGTTTTTTTTTAACTCAGCTGGAACAACCCGGTTAACAAATGGGAAATAAATAAATAAATGGCTTAAACTTATATATGCAGAAGACTGAGTTCAGTATGGTCATGGTGTAATCCATCCTTCACGCCTTCAGGAAGGAGACTAGATGCGTATATTCAGGATGACTATCTACAAAAAACAAAAATTGCCAAGGCGTTCTGGAAGTTCCTAAACTTCAGAATGTTAGCCATTTCAGAGCCCTATGATTTGAACTCACCACAGCTTCCTCTCCCCGTCCCAAAAGGAAATACTGCCAGCCCAACTATCTGGAATTTTGTAAATAATTATATGTCATTTGTGAATATTAATATGATTTATATAGAAGTGTGACAGAAAGAGATACTGCCAGCACAGCTATCTAGAATTTTGTAAATAGTTATATGTCATTTGTGAATATCAGCAGGATGCAGATGCTTGTGTTACCACTATAGTAGAACTGTATGTTGTCTGTATATCAAGCTGCTGGTACAGAAGTGTGTGTGTGTGTGTAAAGTACTGAGCTTAAGGATGTGTCCACAGTATACCCTACTGGGAAAGAGCAGAAATGTATATAAACTATTGTGTACCTGTCTAAATGTATATGTTTTAACAGTGGGAACTAGAACATAGAGGGTTAACTTGCAAAACTTCAAGAAAATAGTTGAAATTAAATTGTTTTATAATGGTGCTATAAAAGTTAGTTTCAATGCAGCAAGGAGACAGGATGTCTAGAACTAGGGAACCTTCTGCATCATTTTGTAAGTGTTTTTATTGTTTTATGTCTTCCAGCAGTTGCTAACATCTGAAGGCTATGTATTTTTCACAGGGAGATGCTAAATGCTGATAGTTTCTGACAATGGGGGTTTAGCTTGGGAACAAAAGTCAGGTGACAAAAAGTGATGTCATCCAAGATAACCCAGCAGCAATATTTGACATTAATTTAAGAACTCTCTGAGAGAGAGGGGGCATGTTGTATTTTGTCTTTGACCTAGAACATCCACTCACCACTTCTGCCTGCTTGTTGTTCTGTAAGTAAGTTAAGTATGGTACAGTAAGTTAAGTATGGTACAGTAATTTCTCTCAGTTAGGAATATAGTGAAGTATAGTTTTGATGTTTTCTTTATTTATTTGGGAGTGTCCTCCAATGTTGTTTTAAATATTCCCTATGATTTTGAACTCTGAAGTTACTGTGATGATTTGCTGAGTATTTTCTTGTTCTTTTATTATTTATTATTCCATATATTTAAACCTATATTTGTGGCTGATATTTGTGAGACATATTTAAACTCTTACAGTACTTGCATATGTGTTGGTAACACTGTACAGGCCACTCCCAATGGCTTTGCTCTTGGTCAAACTATCATTTGGATTAATAGTAACATTACACAGTAAGATTGGACACCCTCTGTTAAGGGCATTAAAGTAGCTGATAAGGGGTTCTGGTGGCAGTGATAACCTTATAGCTTGGGCTGAAGAGGGCATAGCTAGTGTACCTGTGCCAGCCTTTCCCATATGTGTGTATATGTGTGTGTGTGTGTGTGTGTGTGTGTGTGTGTGTGTGTGTGTGTGTGTGTGTGTGTGTGTGTGTAAAACAAATCTCCAAAAGCCTGTGTGTCAACTACTTAGGCAGAGACACGAAGCAATGGTTGGACAGAGAGAGTGTTAAGGACTTGGCTTGGAAACCTCTCTAAGATCTTAACTCTATAGCTGTGCCAGTGGGATCTGGAAAAGAGGGAGAAACCAGCCCCAGACTGACTGTGATCTCTATGTGCTCTTAAGAGAAATTGCATTTTACTCTGTGTGTTCTTGTCATCCTGCCAGAGTGTACATCCCCTACTGTTGCCAGTGGTGGGGATTGAGGCTCCTTGATTACTGGGCCAGTGCTGGGGTGTCACCCCCCGATGTTCTCCAAATGCACGTATGTATGCATGTATTGTTTTCTTTTTGCTATGGACCTGAGACTAAATGTTATCAAAGTATTCCCTTACCTGGTTTACTGGCTCCTAGTCACACTGACAAAAGAGCCCCTGACTCAGACAGGAGACTATTTAGTTCCAGTTTTTCTTTCCTTAGGAACGTCAATGAGCAGTGAAAAGAGGTATGACTTTCTGACTAACAGAGTTAAAATTGTTTACTCATCAATTACATTTGAAACTATTGTTTCCTGATAAATTGCAAAGTTTTGATATACTGTATAAAAAGATAGCAGTTTTATTCCAGTTAGTCATCCTATAGTGCAAACTTTCCAAAATATTTGTGAACAAGATATTTATGATTTATTTGATAAGTGTAATAAGCTGAGAATTAACATTTTTAATTTAATTAGAGATGAGAATGAAGCTTGTTAACAATATGGATATAATAATCAAATGTGCAGATAAAGACAGAGCCATTGTGGTAATTGACATGGAATTTTATTTGGATGCAATTTTTAACATGTTTTCCAATACTGAAACTTACATGCCTGTTATTTATGTTCAAGTACAAAATATTATTTACAAGAATAAAGGGACAATTATATGTGATAGTTTTAAGAAATGTTTTATTATTTTGTTATTTTTAGGTACTGTGTTTTTAAGTCAAAAGTCCTGGTAATTGACATGTGATTGATTTTTAGTTCAAATACCATGATGTGATGTGGGTAATGTATTCTGAGGAAGTCAGCTGATGTTGCTGACGAAAGCGCTTAATAAACGGTTGAACTTTCGTTTGGTATTGGACTGTGACACTACTGGTTTTTGTCTGTTATAGTCCAGTTATCATATCCTGGTTCTATATTTCTGTCTCTCTGTCTCTCTCTGTAGTGATTTGAGGTCAATGTTGTAGACTGAGTACTGCAAAGTCCCAGATGGAGTTTTTGCAGGCACAAATATTGATAAGCTTACATCTAGGCAGAGTTTGCAATTTAGCATGTCTCACCCAACACAGAGTTCATTCACTTTGAACAGCAGTCCAGCTCTTGCTGAGGCATTCCAGTCAACAAAATTAATATTAAAGGTTCTGAATTTCATGGCAGGAACTGTCCAATTGGTATCCTTCACAAAGTTCCACATGAGGGTTTTACAGTGAACACTGTGCATTCAGTAGTCTCTGTTTAAATATTCTATGATTGTCTGTCAAAGGTATGTTGCAAGCATCTCATCTGGTGGTTTCAAATTCACAATGTGGAGAAGGGAATCGTTTTCACCACTCCCATCCCGACTGTCACATTCACCACTGATGCAACAGCCCTGTGATGGAGGGGCATTGTTTGCAATAGACAGCGCAGGGAAGACAAACTCAGCTAGAGACCTTTTTTTTTTTTTTTACACATAAACATTCTGGAGATGAAGGGGATCACCTATCATTGCAGGCCTTTTAGTTCCTTCCTCCCCAAATTGCAATTGGTGTCTACTCTGACAGGATGTCAGTAGTATTGTATATCAACCAAAAGGAAGAATTAGACCCTGTCCACAGTGTTAGGAGACCATGCAGCTATGGTTATGGTTTATTCATTCACATTGCTTTCTGATAACAATGCACATCCCAGATCAAGCTAACTAATTAATGGATGTGCTCATCAGAAACCTTCTGATGCCATGCAATTGCTCCAAGTCTGGTTATGGCATGGATGATCTTCCACCATTGGATAAGCCTTATTGTGACCTGTTTGCACCCTAATCAACACCCTATAGAGCTATGTCTTTCCCTCCTCCCTCAAGATGTTGCAAACAGCTGTAGCACATAATGAAATCCAGAGAGCCATGGATAACTTAAAACATTCTCTCTCCCTTGCTGTATAAACATTTTTCCTTTAAACCAAGTCACCATAAATATTTCTGTCTTCATCTTGCTATAACCAAAGTACACCCACATTGCTTTTTAGACTGCTCTAGCTCTTAAAGTCTTCAACTTTTTTTTTTATTTATGAGTAGCTGCTCAGTACAGCTCAACATCCACTAGCTGTTTATGGCTTACCTAGAAAGTAGTTAATTTCCCATTCCACCTTTTATCTGCTTTCTTTATGGCTTTTCCTGATGGGATTCATGCTGAAAATATCTGTTGTCTTGATATGTTAGTGGTTGTTCTAGTGTTCTCTGACCCCATGGCTATTTCTCAGAACTGGCCTGCAATCACACTTCTTCAGTTCTAAGCCTGACATTTCTTCCATTTTCTCCAGTTTAGTTGTTAGCCCCCTTCCACTACTCTTCTCCACCTTTTTTTTCTTTCTTAGCAACTCAGATTGCAGCCTCTCCTCCCCCTCTCTTTTTGCAATCCTTTTCTACAAACATCCCTTCTGTTTGCATACTATGATAGTGATCAGTTTGGTGTTTTAAGCCATAATTATGCACTTTATAAAACAGAAAGACAAACTCCTTATGTAACTGTAGTGAGGTTATTGTAATGATGTATCTTATATAACCACATACTGTTTTTACTTTCAGATGACCCTGTCTCAGAGTGCTAGTCCCCCACACTCACTGACTGATCAGGAATGTAAGTAAAACTAAGCAAAACATAAGAAAGGAGGCCTTTCTACTCCTCTAAAAAAATAAATAAATACTTGTTTTCATCACCGAGTAGTCCCAAGGTTCCGACCTGTTGTTACTGTTGTACTGTTTCTGGTGTCATCAGGTGAAGGTGGTCACCAAAAGTATGACTCCCATTAACTTTACAGTTACGTGAAAATTGCTGTGCTATATCTTTTGGCTCCATTAGCCTGGTAAGACTAGACTGTAAAGTGACCAAGCAACATTATAAGATGCCAAAGAGGGCAGTCAGGGGAAAAAGACGTGAGTAAGACCTTAATGTAGACACAACCTAACTCGGGTCATAGGTATTACCTTTTCAAGTTAATACAAATTTGACATATAGTGTTGCTGAATAAGACCTCCATTTTTCTCTTGGGGCTAACCTGCTCCACTCACCCTCACACTGCTTGGCTTTGCTTTGCTCCCTAGCCTATATCCCAATACTCACCTACCTACCCTTACTCTACATTTAAACCATATAGGCCACACTTCTTCCTTCCTCCCCAACAACCAACCAAACCTTGCCCTTTATATACTTCCTTTATTCTAACCTAAGCTAATGAAACTCATAATCCAAAACAGAAGCTTAACTTTCAGCTCATAACTTTTTACTCTAATCATTATTTCCTCATAGTACCACCTTGCCACCTTTTATCTTCCTCAGTTACCTCATCTACTAATTCAAACAGCAACCACATTGGTATTCCGCTACTAAGTATCCTTCTCATACTCCTGCTTGTTTCAGCTTTACTTGCTAAGTACCCCTACTGCAATACAATGTATCTGCAACTTACAAACTTCTCCCTCAATCACCTTCCCCACCACATCCTGCTCATCAATCTCCACTTGCCTGTACAACACTTCCTCTCTACAACAGTTTCTTTAAACCTCATTACCACCCTCTGTTACCCACAAGCCAATATTTCCCCAAAACCCAACACCAAAAAATTCACCCTATTCAAATGACTTCTGTTACAATAGATATGCTACATTACTACTAAGTGATGGCATTCATCCATACTCAGGGTATCATGTTCATTACCTAACAATCCCCACTACCAAAACAGTTTCAATTGTTCTGCAATAAAACTATTTAACCTAAATATACAGATTATATGCAACAACCCCCCCTACACCTATATTCAAATTCATAATTCTGAAATACTAATCCGGATTACATTTTTTAAATTCATTCGTCTCACAATTTGTCTGACTTTTCATTTTTTTCCACAGCAGTTATTCATTTTAGACAAGACTGCACTCTGATAACTGTGGTGGAATGAACTGCATTAAGCCACAGCTCTTTGGGCAATAAGGTCCCTAGAAGCAATGTGGATTCTAGATAATTTGAGGTGCATTTTAGAGTTTTTTAAACAATCTTTTCATGCAATGATGGCCTGAACATAAACCATGATCAAAGAACTAAGGCTACACTGTGATACCTGCAGTGTAAATAACTGTACTAAGTTATGAATCTGAGAACTGCTGAGCCCTGAGAAGCCACAAGGCTTCCAGATGCTCTGAGGTGTATTTCAGAGGTTTTAAAACAACCTTTTCATCCAGTGATGGTGTGAACAGAAAACCTTAATTAAGGAAAGAAATCCAGACTCACTCTTTAACTCTGCTTTTTCCTGCATCCTTTCAACACACCCTAACTGACCAAGACTAGCCTGAAATAACTAAAGATGAGCTTCTGGGGGATGCTAGACACCCTCTGTGCATCCCTCTGAGGTTTGTGAGGAAAGGTTTAGGGAAAAATGGCCATACTGTCTCCATCCCAATACAAGATATAATGACCTCTGAGGTTTGGGAGGAATGTAAAAGAAGTGACATTTTGCTCTGCCCACAGACAAGTACAATAACCTTCTGTGTATATCTATGAGCAGGGCTAGTTTTAGACTAGGTGGAGTGCAGGGCAGAGGTGACTACTAAGCCCATGTCAAAATCCACTTGTACTCCAATAGTGTGTGGAGGCCAGTAGTCCCCAGGATCTCCACATGTCTTGGTATTCTGTATTGCATTTTGTTCTTTATTTACATATTTATTTTGAGAGACAACTGCTAGACTGAGTAAGTGACAATGCAGTCAGTTACTTTAATGCAGACAACCCTCACCAATCAGTTATAGCCACTTCTATGTACAATTTAGACATTTGAGTATGATAAAATAGGATGGCCATGTAATGTTCATAGGTTCATAGGTAGGTACTAGGCTATCAGCCCTAGGGCCTATACAAGCCCAGCCAAAAAAGTACCCTGGCTTTTGCCACCCAAGAAAATTATTTTCCTGTGCCACTGTCGAGCAGAGCCACAGAAGTGATCCTAGGGGTGAATTTCCTATTTCCCATCCAATCATCAAGATTTTTCTTGAAGAGTGCTAATGAGGAGCTTTGTTTGATATAGATTAGGTAGTTTATTCCATAGTATGAGAAGTCTCTGGGACAGGAATCTATCCCTCCGGCATGCTCTGTTTATTGTGGTGACAAGGTTTAGGTCCCTAGAGCATGTAGCTCGGAAGGATTGGGATTTCTTTAAGTGTAGTATGTCCAACAGCTCTGGGTTTGACATAGCTTTGTATGTTAGGCAGAGATCACCTCTGAGTAGGCGATATGCGATGGAGTAAAGCTGGAGTTTTTTGAGACAGTCTGCGTAGGGCATCTGTTTGAGGCCGGTAATCCTCTTTGTGAGGTATTTCTGCGGCCTTTCCAGTTGTTGTAGATGTCTTGTGAGGTACATACCAAAAGGGGCGTTGTACTCTATAATGGGTGATGAGTAGAGGGGAACAATGACCCCTTTTTTTCTGGATGAGAAACCTTTTGTGATGAGGTGTGCCATGTAGAAGTATTTCCTGACCACTGTGGTGATGTGATTATCAAAGGAGAGACTACTGTCCACCTGTGTCCCAAGGTCTCTTATCACACTTTCAGTGTTAAGTATACTACCGCCTATGTTGCAGTTCATGGGTACAGAGTTTTTACCAAAGGGGGTGACAATGCACTTTTTGGCATTGAGCTTGAGGAAATGGCTTTGACATCAGGCATCTGTCTCAGTGAGGCCCTTTTGTAGGATGTCCACATCATTAGGAGTTTCGATTATGGCTCCTAGTTTGCAGTCATCTGCATACTTCATTAGCCAAAGACCTTCTGTATTAGCCTGTACTTCAGAGAAGTAGATACCAAACAGGAGAGGACCCAGAACTGAACCCTTGGTACTCCACTTGTCACTGGTCTGAAGTCGGATTTGGAGTCTGCTACTTTCACAGTGTGGGTTCTGTCAGTGAGCCAGTTGGCAACCCATCTGGTGACATAGGGATATATATATATATATATATATATATATATATATATATATATATATATATAGTTTAGTGAGTTTATCTATAATTCCAGAGTGGAGGGTGGTGTCAAAAGCCTTGGCAAGATCTAGATAGAATGTGTGAACCACCTTACCCTCGTCTACAGCTTTGGTGACTGCTTCAAAGAAGTCTATCAGGTTTAGGAGACATGATCTGCCTTTTACAAACCCAAACTGGGTGGGGTCCAGAGTTTGGAGATTACCAATGTCTTTGTTTATAAGTTCCATGATGATACGTTCCATGGCCTTGCAGACCAGGCTTGTCAGGCTAATGAGGCGGTAGTTCCCGGGGTCCGTGGTGGCTCCCCCCTTGTGGAGTGGGATAACCATCGCTGTGCACCATTCAGTGGACACAAAGCCTGAGGTGAGGCTATGATTGAACATGGTACTTAGGTGGGGTGCCAGTTCATTCTGTAGTTCATGTGGAATGCAGCCAGGGATGATGTCTGGTCCCATGGATGCTGTGTTCTTGGCTTTGGAGAGTGTGGGTTTTACCTGTGCAGCCGTGATTACAGGAACTTTGCATTCTTCTGGTATAGAGATGGGCCCTTTAGGGGGTGATGGGGGGGGGGGTAAAGTTAGCACTGAACCTATCTGCCAGGATGTTGGCAATATCATTTGGGTCTGTATATTTAGTGCCATTGTGCTGTAACTCAGAGCAAATCTGAGTGTTGCCATTAGATTCTTGACATAGCTATAGAATGGTTTGTGGTTATTTTTAGAATCAGTGGAGATTTTGTTTTCATAACTAGCTTTGGAGGATTTTATGAGGGATCGCAGCTTCTTACTGAGGCTGACCAGGGAGCTCCTCCACTCATTGAATTTGACTCTCTTTTGCAGCAGTTTTTTCCTTCTGTTGTACAGTTTGTTTATGGCAGGGGACCACCAGATTGGCTTCATTTTTTTGGAGGATAGCATCTTGGTTCTGTTTGGGATAGCACGATCCATGCACTTGTGTAA
This sequence comes from Protopterus annectens, assembly GCF_019279795.1. Lineage (NCBI taxonomy): Eukaryota > Metazoa > Chordata > Ceratodontiformes > Protopteridae > Protopterus > Protopterus annectens. Next base: position 1,453,070,964 of record NC_056735.1, read on the forward strand.
GTGCTTATAAAGTGCAATTGTGTAGGATTCAGTAGTCATAACTGTATTGTCCATCTGGATGGGTGTCATGAAGTTCACCACTTCTGTCTTAAGAAGCATGAAGTTGGCTTTGGAGAATTTATTTACAGTGGTTTCCTTAATGGAGGGTGGGGGCAGGATGTGGATATCTAGGGTGATTAGCTTATGGTCAGATCGGACCAATGAGGCGTTGACTTCAGGTGTGTAACAATGGTCACTCATGTTGGTAATGACTAGATCTAGGATATTGTTGCCCCTGGTGGGGGTGTGGATACGTTGATCCAGGGCATTGGAGTTTATGAATTCCAGAAAGCGTTGAACGAAGGAGTTGGTACGTGAGTAGTTTTCCCAGTTAATGGTGGGGTAGTTGAAATTACCCATTATTAGGGTGTTTGGTTGAACCCTAATATTTTCCAGTACATCAAGAAAAGAGGAGTGGGAATCCTGGGGCATGGTGGGGGATCTGTAGCAAGCTACAGTTTGGATTGCAGTTTTGCCCAGAGTTAGTTGCACTTGGATAACCTCGGATGCATTATGCTGAGCAACTTGCCTGGAGGTGTGGATATCCTTAATGAATATGGACACACCTCCGCCTTTGGTGTTCTGGTCCAGGTTATATGCCTGAAAAGTGTGGTATGAGTTATAGCTTGGCAGTGCAGGGGTACTCTCTGGAGCCTTGAACCAGGTCTCAGTCACTACACAGATATCGATGTTCTCCATTTTAAGGAGTGCCTCGAGTGAGTGCATTTTGAGATTTAGATTTCTAGCATTGAGTAGCATCACCCTTGGTTTTTGCTTGCCTGTTCCTGTTACAGTGGTGAATTTGTCATTTGAACCTTGCCTAAAAAGGCACTATAGGGGCGGCAAGAACCTTACCTTAGCCAGTATCAGGAATCCCAGGGGTGACAGGTACAGGCCATCTCTGGCAAAGCATCGTGGTCTGTCGACCATGACATCCCAGGCAGACAGATACTGAATCCCTTTAGAATGACACCAGAAGCTCAGCCAATTGTTGAAGTCAATCATTTTGTCCTTGTACTGTGGTATCATTCTGGGTGATGGCAGAATACTACTCAGGGCTAAGGTCATACCTGCCTGGGCTACAAGATCGGAGAGCTCTTCCATGTCTCTTTTCATGTAGTCCAGGGAGGTACATCTTAGGTCGTTCACATCAGCATGGACAATGACAGAGTCATATTTGTACTTGTTATGGAGTGACCTGAGTGCATGGGTTATGTGACGGATCCTGGCACCCAACAGTAGAAACCTTGACGAGTGGATGGGAAATCGTAAATTTAACCCTGGGATCACTTCAATGGCCCTGCTAGACAGAGGCCCAGGAAACTAATTCAAAAGGGAGGCGAAAGCCAACACATTTTGGCTAGGCTTATAAATGCCCTTGGGCAGATAGCCTAGTACCTACTTATGAACCTATGAACCTATGACAGTAACCTTCTCCTTGTTTAGCCTGGGGAGTGGGACATCTGTGTGCCTGACTATAGAGTCACCTATGACTAGTGTGTTCGGTACATTGTTTTGCCTTATTGGCTGTTGTTGAGTGGCACACTGAGTCTGCGGGCTATGTGTCATTTGGGTTGTGTTGGGGGGTGGAGGTTGCTTGCATTTCTGCTTTGGAGGTCTCTGTTGCTTGAGCAAATTATTATTGAGAGCCTCCACAAATTTGTGTTTCTATGTGTGGATTTTGGTGGTGTAGATTTAGTGAGGCTATGTGATGAGTGTGGTGTGGTGCAAGTGTTTACCTTCTCCTCTTGACTGTCAAGTTCAGTCTTGGTTGGAGATAGCTTTACCTCCAGTTTGGCTAGATAAGTGCATCTCTCACAGGTTGCAGTGTTGGGTGGTAGGAGGAGAGGGTTGTCTGTGTACATGAGGCAATTTCTACATTGCCCCAAGATGCCCACTGGGAGCTGACCCTTGGACATGCCTGAATAAAAACTATTTTCCTCTAGATAAGTGAGGAAAGTGAGTACAAGAGATGTTTTTCTCTAAGCAAGTGAGGAAAGTAAGTACCAAACCTGTTTTCCCCTAGGTAATGAGAAAGGTTGAGTGCTCTAGTAATTAATAGCTTATTTAGTGCTTACAACAAGTTCTGAACAAGTGCTGATCATGAATAAGCAAATTCAAGTGCTAAAACTAAGAATCTATATCTGGACTAAACTAGTTACAGGAAAGGGGGGAAACAAGTGCAAATGCGGGTTTTTAAATCAGAAAGTTGAGAGAGATGGAAAAACTTCCCAAACGGCCAATAACTACAATTTCTGGGCCAGAACCACTCCTTATGTGGTAGATAGGTTACCTAGTGCTTACCACTTCCACTGATAATCTAGAAGGCTTCCCTCCAACACAGAAAGCTTGGGGGGCTCAGAAGCTTACATACATTCTTGGATACAGCAAATCTGAATCGGACTACACTAGTTACAGGAAAGGTAGGAAACAGGCTTACATTTTTTTTTATACAGAAAGGTAGCTAAAACAGCAGTAAAAACAATTCAAATGCAGTGCAAGCTAGCACACTTGAGTATGGAGCAATGTTAGACCAAACAGTTTAAAAATGCAATTAAATTAAAAATGACTAAAAACAAGTGCAGAAGGAGTCTATTGGGTAGAATGAGGTAAGGAGATGGGACTGGGGGGGGGGTGTCCCAGATCAAATCTACAATGGGGGTGGGCAACTGCAAAAGCCTCCAAATTTAAACAAGACAGGAATAGGGAGGATGGGTAGGGGAAAACCAACACCTTCAGCAGAGATCTGAAAAACTATATAGTGAAGCAAAAATAACAGTGTAAAACTATGAAGTCAGCCAGCAATGATATAAAATTAGTCAAGCAACAATTAACAGTACACAACTCTGAAGTGCCAGGAAAATATACTTAGCTCTGTATATCTCCAGATAGTTTGAAGAACATGCTGTCAGGACATAGGAAGGCTCCAGCAATGATATGCAGGCTGTTACTAAGAGGGTCTAATTTTTTGGAAGTAATCCTTGAGATAGATAACATACAGGATGTAAAATCATTTATACCAACTTAAGACACAGAGTAATAGGGGGAGGTGGGGAAAAACACCTTTAGCAGAGATCTGAAAAACTATACAGTGAAGCAAAAATAACAGTGCACAACTCTGAAGTCAGCCAGCAATGATATAAAATTAGTCAAGCAACAATTAACAGTACACAACTCTGAAGTGCCAGAAAAATATTCTTAGCTCTGTGTATCTCCAGATAGTTTGAAGAGCACTCTGTCAGGACGCAGGAAGGCTCCAGCAATGATATGATAATGTACTTCAACTTTTTTCCAAACAGTTGCTACAGATTAAAATATTGTACATTTCTTCACATAAATCACATTAGACCAGCAAATCCATAATAATAAGCAAATAACAGTAGGCAGCCAGCAAGGGAGCCCGCAGGATTTTTTGCAGGGGGGTGCAAACCCAGAGCCCCACCCACATAGCTCACCCCGCCCCCTGCCAACACAGCCCCGCCCAAGTCCACCCACCCAAGCCCCGCCCACACAGCCATTCCAGTGTCCCATTACTTGGCTATTTCTCCCCATTTACTGTAGACACTGTTCAAATCTGTGTACATACTGTTTTATGCTTTAGTTCTACAATGATTACAGGCAGTTGGATTTAATTTACAACTTTTATTTCAAACATTATAGCCCAAACACTGAGACATTTACTAAACCTAAACAAAGCAATAGTCTTACAATGAAAACAGACTTGGCATTAAAGCTTCTCTACTTTTGAAACTCACATTCAATGAAACAGCATTGAAACCCACATTCAAAGAAAATGCATCTGGCCAGTGGCAGGTTATTTACCTTTGAACTGTTTTCAAGCAATAGGCTCCTTGCACACGTTAGGGCCATGCAAAAGTTATTAGATTTACCTGATTGTATTAATTATAATATATAATTGAATTATATCCCTTGTATTATACAGCAGCACTTGTTTGAGTGACTCTGCTGAAGTAAAAGTAATCTGAATAATTCCACATTAAAGATATCTGAAACTAATGAAGATGTTGTTGCTGTATATTTCAGTGTTTCATTTACAAATTCAGTGCCTGTTGCCATCAAAGAATAAATTGCCTATGTTAAATTAAAAAAATGGTAAGCTGGTATATTGCAATAGAAAATGGATGACAAGCTGAAAAACAGGTTCATAGTTATTAGGCATCTCATCCAAAGGAGGGCATCCTGAGGACTGCAACATACAAATGTATATGCTGTAGGAATAGAACCTCAAGCCTTTACATTAAGATGCAAGTATTCTACTTGTGGTGCTACTAACATAGCTTTAAAACGTTATACCACAATAGAGATACCATTTGCTAAACAAAACAGTTGCACATTGTAAATAGACTTGGCATGAGCAGCAGTGAACTTAGCTTCCCTTAAAACTCACAGTTCCTTGAAAATGCACTTGAAAATTCCACCTGTTAACTCTAACTTGGGCATTTCACTTTCTCACAAACATACCATACCCTCAAGGCCTCAACCTTAGTGCAAGAAATCTGGACAAAGCCTAAAATAAATAGGGACAGATTATAAATATGGCTCTCAGAAACTTAGAAAATTGCAAGAGTAACAGGATTTGTGTTGGTATGCATTTTCTAAATGACATGACATCTAAAACTGAAATGTCTCATTTAGCAACTTCAATCCTTTTAGGAGGAATATGGGGCAAAAATCTGGACAGCTGAGGGTACGCTACCTCCCTCTAATACACACACCAAATAATTCTGGTCAGACAAATTAGTTCTGGGAAGGTTGCACTGAACGGCACCGTGCTTGAGCTGAAGTGGGTGAAATCCTGGTAGCCAGTGATAACTGATCTGCAGCTCAGCATTGTGGAGCATTAAAACATTTTAGCAGAGCATTGTTTCATCACTACCTATTGTGTTTGCACATAAGCTGTAGTTATTTTAAACATTTGCCTTTTTTTGATTACTACAGAGTACATTTACCCACCAGAGCTATTGTGTTTTGACTTCAGTGTGGAGCTAGTTGTTGCAGGGCTTGGCTTTTAAATAAGGTAGCAATGCTTATTTACCATATACCATTAAAGCCACCCTGACCCAACTACAAGTGTACTAACACACAGACACTGCTATAAGACACTGGTCTGCAATAAAATTTAATGAGCTTCTGAAAATACTGTAATCCTGTCCTTTTATTACAATGAATATAAAATACTTCGAAATAAAGTAAAAAAGCTCATAATCTTAGACCGACAAAACTACTTTTCCACACTTCAAAATAATAAAATCAAACCCTCAGAAATTTTGGAAAGGTATCTCTACTCTACTTAACCCCAGCAAACCAGATACCCCTACCCCAGACCCAAACGCTCCTGACCAAGGCTTGGCTACCCAATTTAACTCTTTTCATTGAATCCATTTCCAAATTAACGCCATCTTTCTCTAACACCACTACACCGCTACTACTTCCTCATTCCCATCTACTAACTCCCATCCCACCACTCCTCCTACTACTTCATCAGCTTCATCTGCCCCTAATTCTCCCTCTTCACACTCCTTTTTTCTCATTTAAACCTATACCCAACTTCTACTATAAAGAAATTCCTTATGAAACTGAAGCCATTCACCAATGCTCCTGATAACATCCCTTCTTACTTTCTTGGCAAAGCTGCTGAAGCAATCGCTTACCCTATTAGCATTTTAATCAACTGCTCTATCCAAGAATGTATAGTACCCCAAGTCTGGAAAAGGGCCTTTATCATACCTCTACATAAAGGTGGCAACAACAACAATGTTACTAATTTCCGCCCCATCGCTATTCTGTCCCCCATCTCTAAACTCCTAGAAAAGTGTATCCAACTACAACTCCTTCCACATCTCTTAGATAATCACCTACTAACTCCCACACATGGAGTCAGACCACAGCATAGCATTATGACCGCCCTCCTCTCCTTCCTTGAAACTGTAAATAAAGCCCGCGACTCTGGCCATTGTTTCTACCCTACTACTCGACCTCTCTAAGGCCTTTGACACACTCTCACAGCCTGCTACTAACTAAACTTTACCCATCTCCCTCCTCCTTGAACTGGTTCTCCAGCTACTTATCTAACAGATCTCAAGCAGTCAAATGGAGAAAGGCCACCTCCTCATTTCTAAATACTCCTACTGGGGTACCCCAGGGCTCTATACCGAGTCCCCTTCTCTTAAATATATTTATAAATGATTTCCGCAACTCTATCCCATTCTCAGACATCATCCAATATGCCGATGATTCTGCTATTATCTGCCCTGCCACCTCTATCCCCTCACTCCTAAAACTGACTCAAGATGCTTTTACAACAACTGAGCAATGGATGAAAAGGAATCACCTAGCACTCAATGCCTCTAAAACCAAATTAATGTTATTCATCCCTCTAAGGCAACTTCTTTCAATATAAACACATTCCACATCTCTAGACAAAATAATCTACTCCTGGAACTGGTGTCAGAGACCAAGTTACTTGGGGTCCAAATTGATACCAGCTCAAATTCAACTCCCACCTACAGTTAAATATCAAGAAAACCCGGTATGCTTTACCGACAAAATCATTACCTTACACCTGCTACCAAAATCACCCTCTACCTCATTTCTTATCCTCTCCTTCTCTATGGAGCTCCACTCCTAACTAATCTACAGACCTCCAACACAACTTTCCTCTTGCTACAACAAAATTGCCAAGTTCGCTACCAACCACAAGTCCTCCACCCACCACTGTTCCTCTCTCCAAAAACTAAAAATGGCTAGAGCTACCCAGTTCTCACATATACTCAACTAAATCTTGCACATAAGCTCATTTTCAACCCCTCCCTTTGTCCCTCCCTTTCATCAGCCTTTAAAATGCACCTTCCTGCAAGAGTATCAAGATCCAACAATCAAAATCTATTAGAAGTATATAAACCAACTAGTCCCCAGGCAAAATCTTCTCCTTGCATGCCTTTGGAACTCCCTACCACCTTCCATTCGCACCACCCCAACCATTTTATATTTAAAAGATCTCTTCACTCACATCTAGTATCCCAGTGGGAATGCTCTTGCTCCCACACCACATAACACTTGCAAACTCCATCTTCTTTCTTCCTCTGTTTCCTCCTGCAACTTTCCTAATTACCCACCCTAACTCATACATATTATTATTCCTAGAATAATCAGAAAGAATATACTAGGCCACACTTCCCAAGTATTGCTTCCCTAATACGTTATTGCTTCTCAGTACTTTTGTGCATTGCTTCCTAATATGTTATTATTCCTCAATATTGTCATGAAATGCTTCCAAATATGTTATTTCTCAGTGCTTTTGTGCTAAATTTCCCTTTAGTCTGTATTACCTATTAATTTCATCACTAGATTGTACTCACTCTAGTTGTATTATTTTCAAATTGTTATTTCTTGTATGATTAACTTCTGTGTAATTGTATAATTTGTATATCTATTAATAACCTACTTAGTTTTGGAGCTTTTCTCCCCAGGACTCCATTGAAAACGGGTTCATTTGGCCCAATGGACTATCCTGGCAAACCAACTGCAAATAAAATAAATAAAACTGTCATATGCATTTCAATACCCAAGGCTTATACATTATCTAGTCATGTAAATATTCTCTGCATTGCAACAACGAAAAGGCTTTCAATGCTGGTAATTCTTTAACAATATACTTACTAAAGCTTACTTGCATCTTACAATATCCGACAAGCTTACTAAAGCTTACTTGCATCTTACAATCTCCGACAAGCTTACCTGATGTTCATTAAACCATGGCTACTTAAACAGAGCAACAGGGCACTGTGACAGCATACAGTTCCAGAATAAGAAGCATAAATCAACAGTACAAAAATCTGATAGAAAACCAGAACATTTTGCAAAATCAAGGACAGATGAAAAGCCACGGTCGTATTTGTGATCTACTTTGGATGGGGGAATACTCTGCACATTTACACTGCATAACTGCTCCTTGCCTTCCATGGACACATCCAGAGCCACTACAATGGGGAGAGTGGGGTGCAATAAGTATGTCACAATTTGAAATGTCTCTGGCAATAAGTATGTCACAATTTGAAATGTCTCTGGCTGACAGTGATGGCTCTGGCACTCATACCTCTCAACTTCAGAGCAAGAAATCTGGACAAAGCCATACATAGAACTAGAAGTGTGACAAGCCCAAAAATAAGGCCAATTTTTAAATATTGCTCTTATAACTTAAATAGAACAGGTAGATCTTGCATTAGTACAAGTTTTCTGAAGGGTATGAAATCTGAAACTCAAATGTCTGCCATTATTTTCTAACTTCAATCTTTAATGACTTGCCACTAATTTGCCAGAAAAACACAATTTTATGAAAAACGGACCCAAATGTGATGCAAAAATACCTGTCAAAAAGGGACACCTTTTAATATTAACAGTTAACTTGAAGCAGCTAACAAAATAAGAGCATCCACATGCATTTCTGAAATAAAGGTAATCTATAAGTGATCATTACAGTTATATATAATTGTAAACCCTCCACATTTTCTTCCAAAATTGCCATTTTGGAGGAGGGATTATTAGGGAGAGCAACATTTTGAGCCAGAATTGGGGACAATTGAGATGTTTGGATATTCCTAATCTACAAAGTGATTTGCACGTACCTTTCAACCTCTTAATGCAGGAAATCTGAACAAGGCCAAATATATTGGGGAACATACAAACACTACTAAAAATTGCTCTTGTATAAACGTAAAGACAGTCTTGCATTAGCATGCATTTTTCTGAAGGTTATGACATCTGAAACTCAATGTCTGTCATTTAATGGCTTCATTCCTAAATGATTTGCTAGAAAATCACAAATTTGAGAACAAACCAAAAATAAGCAGCAAATATCTATTCATTCTGCAAAGATATGGACAACTGAGAGGTATAGTTCAACCGGGGCTGTCTGAGCTTGCTACCCCCTCACAAAATCATGGTCAAATGGAGCCTCCCCCCTGCAGCCATTCCAATGTCCCATTTATCATAAACACTAATGTGCATACTGCTTCACTTCTGCGATGATTTAGGATTTCATTTGAAAGTTTTATTTTGCATTTTACAGCACAAACCCTAATACATATCTGTTAAAGCAATGCAGTCTCACAATGAAAATAGACCAACATTAAAACTTCTCTGCTCTTGAAACTCACATGCATTGAAACAGCACTGAAACCCACTTTCAGAGAAAATACATTTTGCCAATGGCAAATATTAACTCTGGGCTGTCTACAAAATCATAGGCCCCTCGAACATAACATACACATGCTCTTGATACACCTTCCTGACTGTATTACATTATATTCCTTGTACAATACAGTACAGTTGTTAGAGGGCATTTTAAATTTATTGTTTTGAACATTTTTCCAGTAAACAATGAAACAAAAAGCATCCACTAATGACAAAACTGCCCAATTCAGAACATTTCCATCATAAAAGTCTACTCAAGTCCACCAGTATCAGTAAAAAGTATACACAATCTCTGAAGTAGTAAACTCCACATTGAAAAAATTTGTAACTAATAAAGAGGTTGCTGCTAGCAAACACTTTATATGTCATTGTTTAATCTACAAATAAAGTGCCTGTTACTCTTGAAGAATAAATTGCTTTTGTTGCATGCAATAAAAAATGAAAAGCTAGTAATACCGCAATAGGGAATGGATAGCAAACTGTTAACAGGTTCATAGTTACTAGGTATCTTTGCCAAAAGACTGCAGCACCCACCCCTTTACAACACAATACAGCATCAGCAATGCATTTACCTACTGTGGGAGTAGAACCCACAGCCTTCAGCATCTAAAGCAAGTACACTATCTGTTGTGCTATTAACAATGCAAGCAGACTAAACACAAGCAGCACTAAACTTTTGCTCCCCTGCAGCTCTCAGCTCCTTGTAAAATCTACTCCGACACCCAGCTGTATCTCTGAACTTTTCAGCACAAGAAATCTGGAAAAAGCCAAAATTTATTGGGGGGGACAAAAGGCCAAAACTAGGGACACATTTTAAACATTGCTTGTATAATGTTTGAAAGTTGCTAGAATAAAATGCTGCGTTACCACCATACATTTCACTGCCACGCCTTGAACCCAGGGGACCCGTGCAAAACAGTCAGAGCAACATACCACTACGCCAAATAAACTGTTTTGTGAAAGAGGAAGACTGAAACTTAAATAGCTACCATTTAGTGAATTCAGTTCTCACCATAGCACAGCTGTCAGCCTCTTAGCACAAAAGACCTGAACAAAGCCAATAATGGGTGACTACTACAACCACCAAACATTCAGTGAATTCAGTTCTCACCATAGCTCTCAACCTCTTAGCAAATAACACCCGGACAAAGCCAGTATTGGGAGAATATAGCCCCCAAACATATTCAGTGAAATCAGTTCTTACCATAGCTCTCAACATTAGCAAAAACCTGGATGAAGCCAATAAATACCTGAACAAAGCCAATACTGGGTGAATACAGCCCTCAAACATATTCAGTGAATTCAGTTCTTACCATAACTCTCAACCCTAGCACAAAACCTGGACGAAGCCAATAATGGGGGGGGGGGATACAGTCCCAAACACAGGGATACATTTCAAATATCCATATTGTACACTTAGAAAATTGCTAGAATAAAAGCTTTTGTTAACATACACTTTCTGAAGAATATGAAGTCTGACAAGTGTCCATTTTTTTTAACTTTTGTTAACCAGGAAAGTCTGACTTTGAAAAAAAAAAAAAAAAAAAAAGCTAAGTTTTAGCAGAGGCCCAGGGAGAAACACTCCAGACAGCCAAGAATAAAACCAGAGAACATGTAGCTGTCAGGCAACAAGGACACAAATGCAGAAACCACAGATTTTATGAGGAACAGAAAAAGTATGAGGGAAAATCCTGCAACATTTTCACAAATGGTGGTGGGTAGGGAATTCAGGCTCTTGCCACTTGGGCCCAAGGTACAGGGTTCAAGCCTTATTCACTACCCACCACCATGTACACCTGGGGCATTTCACACACACACACACACACACACACACACACACACACACACACACACACACACACATACACACACACACACACACACACACACACACACACACACACACACACACACACACACACACACAAAACCTGAAAGTGCCCCATCTTCCTTCCGTTCGTTTCCACACACACACTACCTGAAAGTGCCCCATCTTCCTTCCTTCTGTTCGCTTCTGCTAAGTGTCCGGTCCCGCTCCCATCTTCCGTTTCACACACCTAAGTGTCAGGTCCCGCTCCCATCTTCCGGTCGTCAGGTCCCGCTCCCATCTTCTCTCTTCCTGAAAGTGCTGCCGCTTGCTAGTTCCCGCTCACAAACTTTAAACTGACAACGATGATGTCAGCACGCCTGCGACTGGACTATTTGGACTCCTTCTTAAAGGAGAATGTGCGTAAAAAAAAAAAAAAAACTTTTTTTTTTTAATTAACTAGCCGTAGCCGATTCCAGGGGGGTGCAAGTGCACCCCCTTGCACCTGCCTGCGGGCGCCCTTGGCAGCCAGTCATTTTCCTGCACAGCCACAAGAATTATGCATACTCATTCTGTGCATATCAGGTGTCCAGTTAAGTAGTCCATCCTACTTCTCACAAATGCACATCAGTCCTGCAAAGACAGATAGTGATTATTTAAAATGAACATATTTTAAGAAGGTCAGTTACGATTATCCAGTTAACCCAATTCCCTCACCCAGTAGTTATAGCCACTACATCTGATGGCTATATAATAGTCTTTCACCTGCAGCTAGATAAATTGCCAACTTGCCACACATTAAAGTATTTCAAGGTGCTCTACACAGATAACAAAGCCAGAAAGAGTGACAAAAGCTTCTGGTTGATTACTGACAGTATCACTGTAAAAAATAATTATAACACTTATATACCAATGTTGCCAGTTTCATTGCACCTTTCCTCAAATCTCTCAGATATCCAGAATTCTGCAGAATGCACCTGATTTTGTCTTATATTTTGACCTTTGTTCTTCTTAAATTTTTTGCTTTTTTGGTAAATTGCTGATCATTACATTCAGTAAAGCCAGGTATTAGATTCATATTTCTTTTTTTTTTTAACAATGCCTTTGAGCAGCTTCAGATCTACATTTGAACACTGCAAGGTCTGACGTATTCCATGATCTTGAAACTTTCAAGCTAATGTGATGTGACTTGAACAGCAACTAGAGCAGGAGTACTGCTCCCCTGGAGCACCCGCCACTCTGTCCTGTGGGAGCATTTTTTTAGCACAGGTGCTTCATTTATTTCTTTAGTTTTTAGAGGAAAGAAGTGACATATTTCATTGATCTAAAAAGTAAATAATTTGAAAAGAGTGTCCATGCAAAAATAGCACCCTAGGTGGTCACCTAGTTAGTCTATGTGTAAGGTTGATCCTGATTCATGAATGTCCCTTCAACTCTTCAACATACCCTCCCACCTTCCCCTCCTGTTGATTATTGTACCCTTTGCATGGACCTAGCTAACTGCACCTGAAGCCTTTATGGGGTATGGCTTTTTTTTTTTTGTTGACAGGCATGTAAAGAGGTGGACATCTTTAGCCTTTAGACAGAATTGATCTGGAGAGAAGAGAGAAGTGGGATGCATCATTGGGCCAAAGGAAGGAGTTAAGGAGTTCAACCTTTGGAAAGGCCTGTAGGTGCTGAAAAAGTGCTGCCTGCAGTGATGAGTCCTGTTTTATTGAAGTAGATTAACATGGATCACGAAGAGCTGACATTGTGGTAACTTTTATATACATTAGCCAGCCTTAAGAAAATACCGGACACTTACATATAACACAGCTGGTTAGTTCCCTAAATAGTACGTTCTGACTCACTGAAATGATACATTTAGGTTGGCTTGAGGCAATTATGTGAGTATATACCTCGATTGTATATGTTTCTTATGTAAATACTGAATTGATTGCATTTGTTTCAGTATATAATTTAGATATCTTATAATGTTTTCTTAGTTACTGGACTGTTTTCTTAATTTCACTGTGACATTTTGATATTTCCAGAGAACTGTGTTTTTATTTTCACAAACCTATTCATTTTTCTGCTTTAATATACATAGGAATTGATAAAAGTATGGACATTGTTAAATGTATATAGAACACTTGCCTGTTAAATAGACAGTCTGGTACTAAACTACTTACTTATTTTGGCAGGGAAATACTAGTATCATGTTTGATTACCACAGTACATTTAAATAACTGAAGAACCTGTCACCACAAAACTATATGTATGGCTGCAGATCCGATTTTATTGCGTTATTAAGAGATAGACCCCGGGATTCAGTAAGCTTCCATGCAGGAATAGCTTATTCCTGCATGGGAACGACCATTTAAGAGCAGCACGGAGAGCGCCATGCATAGTTATGAAGTTGTGCTACCTCTGCTCCTAAACAGACATGGAGCATGGGGGTGTGTCTGAGACCAGAGTTCTCGCAATATACATGCCCCTGCACTGAAGAATTGCTGTTCAGCAATTACAATGAGCGAGAAGGCTCATAGGGGGTTGTAAGGTTGCCAGCTTTTCAAATGCTCAGAGTGGGACATTTGTGGTAGAAACATCAGATTTGGCGGACCGAAACATACCCACGGCCAGTACAAAGGACAGAGCTTCATGTCTTTGCCTAAATAAAAGCTTATTCTCGTAGCAATTTAGTTGCTTATTCTGTTTCTTATAACATGTAGGTGTTTCAGATACAGAATAACTGTTTTATGCAACTATTACATAAAATATAGGGAATAATTCATGCTGCAGGACAAAACCCACCCACAGCTATTGCAAAGGTCAAAGCCCCACTTCCCAGGAAAACCCTACACCCATAGCAACTGAAACAAGCTAGGATGTCTGTCAAATGTGCAGATGCATGCAGAAATCCACAGCAATAAGTGAAACCTGTCTCTTCCTAGAGAAAATAACACTAATTTTTTTTTATCAAACTGATTAAATTTAACCATAGCTGCACGGGTTTGCCCATTGCTTAGCTATGAATACTCTAGCTTAAATAGCACAAGAAGGTAAATAGCAAGATACATTCATAGAAACAGTAGTGTAGGGTCAGAGCATTCACTTTGCGTGCAGTCATTTCTGGTTTGATCCTCACTGTAATTAATTCTATTTTCCATGTGAAAGCAATTTATGAACATTTTTTTTGCTGTATAACCTAATAAATAACATATATTTATGAACTGGAGTACTGCATTAAGTGCAGATGTGAGGTGTCATTGTACTAATGTGGTAAAATCAACAGATAAACACAAGTGCCCCATACAGTATATGTACACATGAATCAGGGATACCAAACAAAGTTATAATGTGTATGATTGATAAATCCATGCCATACAGCAAATAGTGTAAAAAATGTATAAAGTGTTCAAATCTACCACTTTCCCAAGACCCATGTTTCATTTCTTTCTAAATTAGTGCAGGGGTAAGCGGGAGTAAGCACTTTTAAGAAGGAGTAAGTGAGTTTAAGCCTGTTTTGCGTGGGGGTAAGCAATGCCTACACAGGATAAGCAATTTAGAGGCTAACCGAGTGTAAGAATATTTAACCGGAAGTTAGCATTGCTTACCGTCATGCAAACCCGTTCAAACCCGCTAACAACTGCTTAAAAGTGCCTTAGTCATTCTGTATCCAACAGCCCTTGTTCTGCCCAGCAACAAAATAATCAGCTCTTGCACATTTCAAACCCAGGACGCTGCATACTATGGCTAAAGTGATTTACCACGAAGCCATGTTAGATACAAATAAATCTGATGTTATCTCAAACATATCATCCAGCACAGTCATTCAACAGTAGAGGAAATGTATTTATATATGTAGATGTATATATATATGTATATATATATATATATATATATATATATATATATATATATATATATGTGTGTGTGTGTGTCTACATATATATGTCTGTATATATCAAATGCATATATGACCAAAGGCACCATTAATGGGGGTGATGGGCCCCAATTTAAGTACCTCTTGTAATTATTGATATCATCCCCTCCTCCACAGCCAAACAGATCTGCCTTGCAACACAAAACACAATACCAACACTTGCAAGTCTCATACCCAGGACCCTACACAACATAGCCCAAGACATTAACAGTAATCCATCTCACCTGTACGATGTCAGGATGGTATCAATAAGACAGCATACAGAACAGTCTGCCTACCATAGGGAACGTACAATGTGGAAGCAGTAAACATTCCAATGATACATATACACACACACATATATATGCAGATACACACACACACACACACACATATATATATATATATATATATATATATATATATAAATATATATATATATATATATATATATATATATATATATATATATATATACATATATATATATATGTATATACATATACTCATAGATATACATATATTACTATTTATAGATATGTATAGGAAGTAAAGTTGCCAACCATCCGGAATTTTTCCGGACTGTCCAGAATTAAGAAAACCTGTTCTGAAAACGGAGACTGCCTTGTATTGTCTGGAAAAAATAAAATGAGTTGTAGTTGAACTTGTTGCGGCTGGGATATTATTTATTTTTTTTATTTAAAAAAAAAAATTAAGGTCGTTCTTCTTTTTTTGCATCCAGTCGCACAGAGGCAGAAAGCAGGTCACAAATGCAAACACCTGTTGTGTCTGTGTAACGGATTGGTTTGCATCTTTGTCTTTTGCGCGTGGAGTTTGAATTCCAGTCCAGAAGCCATTTTTTGGACTGTGCAGTGGATGATAATCATGATATTCGAATCAAATACCCTTGAAATGTATGTTATAAACTATGAAGTTGGATTCAGAATGCGGGATGAAGATATACGGTAGTAGTTCCAGTTTACAGGAACAGTTATTTATTGTGTGTGTTGTTGCTAATATGTAATCAGAGTACACATCTAGCTTTTGTTGTCTGAGGTTTTTAGTAAAGCTGTTGGTTTGCATACAAGTTATATTTATAATTTCTCTGACTTAACTATACATTGCCACAAGGGGATACTAGTTAAGAAAATGAGAAAACAGATAATCTTCTATAGCCATGGGAGACAGCATTCAGTTTACATCTGACAATGTTAAAATATACCTTGTTAGTTGTTTGTGTTTAACAAGACAAAACAACACTTTTACAGAATGGCAGACTTGTTTTAATGGTTCCTAATTTATCAGTTTGTCTATTTATATTCAGAGTTTGACTTCAGCTTGCTTGAATAATTTTTGGAAATGCTGTTTTAGTTAAATTTAATTTATAAGCTGATGTAATTTGCTGTGCCTCAGAATAATAATGTAAGGTCTAAATAGTCTGTTCAGCATACCTGTACTTTTCTGACTATGTGACATAGGCTGTATCAAATTGTAGAAAATGTAGTTAAACTGTAGGCCTGTGAACTGTTTTGTAACTTTCAATTGCATAGACAACTGAAAGTGTAGTAAACCAGTTATATGCAGTTTTAGATATTGTATGTCTTGGGCTGATTTGAACCTTTATAGGGAAGGAGTATTCCACAGCATGTAGATGGATTGCTGATACTGTGTTGTATTTTAAGGAGGTGGGGTACTACTGCAGTCCTGATTATTTTCCTTTGGATGAAATGCCTAGCAACTATGAACCTTTTTTCAGTTGGCCATCCATCACATATTGCAATATTATCAGCTTACCATTTTTAATGTAATATATGCAATTTATTCTTCAAGGGCAGCCAGCAGCCAGGCACTACATTTGTAGATGAAACACTGAAATATAAAGTTGTTTGCTAACAGCAACCTTTTTATTAGTTACAGCTCTCTTTAAAGTGGGTTTATTCAGTTGACCTTTACTTCTGCAGAGATTGTGCATATTGACTGATACTGGTGGATTGTAATGACAGAAGTTTGACATTTACAGTTGAAATATTCTGAACTGGGCAGTTTTGTCATTACTGGGTTATATGTTTTTGTTTCATTGCTTACTGGAAAAATGTTCAAAACTATAAATTTAAAACACACTGTAAAAAGTGGTGCTGTATTATACAAGGAATATAATTTAATTATATATTATCAACTGTGGTGTTACAGGGGTAGCATTGTTACCTCACAGCAAGAGGTTCTCCTGTTCGATTCTCAGCTAGAGTGCCTTCTGTGTGGAGTCTGCATGCCCTCCCCGCAGTCGAGTGGCCTCCGAAAGACATGCATGAATGAGCGTGCCTTCGCTGAAGGTTGGGTGTCGGGCTGGCAACTCGGCACCATAAAAAATCGACTGCCAATCATTAGAGGACCGGAGTTCTGCTGTGGCGACCCCTAACCGGGAAAAGCCAAAGAGACAATCAACATAATTTAATACAATCAGGAAGGTGAATCAAATAACTTTTGCATAATTCTAAAAATGTGTGCAAAAGGCCTGTGGTTTGAAAACAGCCCAAAGGTAAACTTAATCCGCCACTGGCCAGATGCATTTTCTTTGAATGTGGGCTTCAGTGCTATTTCAGTGAATGTGAGTTTCAAAGGCAGAGAAGTTTTAATGCCAAGTCTGTTTTCATTGTGAAACGATTACTTTGTTTAGCAAATGTCTATCAGTGTTTGTACTATAAAATTCAAATAAAAGTTTTAAATTAAATCCAAATATCTGTAATCATTGTAGAAGTAAAGCAGAAAACAGTATGCACACAGAGTTTTGAGCAGTGTTTATAGCAGTTGGGGAGAAATGCAATTAATTTATTCGGTATGTATCAAAATGTCTGGCTAAATATAAAAAGTAGACAGAAAACTATATGAGAAGTAGAAACTACTAACAGGGTGTAACTTTTTTTTCCTTAAGTAATGGGACACTGGAATGGTGCATGGGGGGGTGGATACCAAAATGGGACACTAGAATGGTGCGTGGAGGGTACCAAAATTACATGCATTTTGCTTTAACGTACTTGTCCAGAATTTTTGACATGAAAAGTTGGCAACTCTAATAGGAAGATAAATATTTAGAGGGTGCAGAGCATATTGAGCAACCAGTATTCTCTCATGCAAAAAACAATTATTGCATGAAACATATACCCACAGAGAAGTAAAAGGATATGACACCACACACAGGTCTGCATACATAAGAAATGTTTATTTGTGTACTATTTCAGTTGTATATGCCATGTCATATAGCTGTTAGGTATTTGAAATACATACTAACTGAGTAATGCAACTCTCAAACAAAACATTTTATACAGTAATCTGAAAGCATAACATATGTTGCTGTTCGGGCCAAGGCCTTCAAGTAGTACAACAGTAAAGAAACACTGGCCCAGAAGATAAGAATCAATCAACAGTAAGTAATGCAGATGTAGCTCAGCAGCCTACAATTACACTCTGTACTCAACCCCAAGGGGAAAAAGAATTAAGTTGTCACAATGAAGATGTATCTGTTACATAACAATGCTTAACGTAAAACATCACTATCACACTAACAAACAGAACTGTCTGTAAGACAGTAAGCACTAGCCCACCAATGTTCCCAAGGTGAAATGTACAGCCATATACATTAAGGTGTATTACTACTGATATCCCCCACATGTTGTAAATGCCTAGGTTATATATGGTGCATACCCCTCCCTCATAAAATGACTTACAGGGGCATATAACAGTGTTACATACACTGACCTCTGGACTGTACAAGGACACACACATTTTGACCAGCTGTAGCCCACATATATATATGGACCCTTCCCCACAATATGTTTGGGGACCACAACTTCACTGGAATGATGGCAGGAATGCCAGGACGACATAATGACAGGCCACTACTTAACAACCTCTTACTGCATGATATATGTTCGTAGGTTGGTACTAGGCTATCGGCCCTAAGGCCTATATAAGCCTAGCGATAACAATTCCCTGGCTATTTCTTCCCACAGTATTTACTTCTCTGGACCCCTGTCTAGCAGGGCAACTGACGTGATCCCCGGGGTGAATTTCCAATCTCCTATCCAATCATCAAGGTTCCTTTTGAAGAGGGCCAAAGAGGCATTCTGCTTGACATGTATGGGCAGT